>NC_133400.1:27334000-27635333 GCF_047511655.1 Castor canadensis
TGTGGCCCAGATTTATGATAAGTGCATTACAGAACTGGAGCAGCACCTCCATGCCATTCCACCAACTTTGGCCATGAACCCGCAAGCTCAGGCTCTTCGAAGTCTTTTGGAGGTTGTAGTGTTGTCTCGAAACTCTCGGGATGCCATAGCTGCTCTTGGATTGCTCCAGAAGGTTGGTTCTTGGTATTGTAGAGGAATGAAACTAGGTTTATAGCTTGCTATAAACCCCATTATCTAAATTACAGCTTGCTACCACACCATCATCTGAATACTTTGTAGTTATGCTTAAGGTTTAAAAAAATTAACATAATGTAGATTCTGCTTTATAATTAGATGATTTTTCTCTAGGGTAGCATGTAGTCATGGCGGTGGGAAATCTTACTTTTCCTTAAAATATTTTCTTAGAAATATAACTAATTGAAGAAACTATAAAAAGATTCTGTTTAACTTTTGAGAGATGGGGAATGTTTTTGGGTAGGTGGGGAACCCTGCATTTTGACTATAAGGACTTAAAACAATGAGGAATGCAGAATGAGCTTAAGCTAGATAGAAGAATCGAGAGTAAAGATAATAATTTTGAAGTTTTACAAAGTATTTAGTAGTTTGCACTGAGGTTTGATTTCTAGCTCTGATAATTTGCGCTGAGCAGTGTATTTCCCATTATTCTGAACACTCTTTTTGCCCACAGGCTGTTGAAGGCTTATTAGATGCCACAAGTGGTGCTGATGCTGACCTATTGCTGCGCTATAGGGAGTGCCACCTCTTGGTACTAAAAGCTCTGCAGGATGGCAGGGCATATGGATCTCCATGGTGCAACAAACAGATTACAAGGTTGGTAGGCATCTTGGAAGAGTAGTAATTATTGGACTCACTTTTGGTGCAAGGTCCCATTTCTGTCGAGAAGTTTCCTTTTTTCCTAGAATGCAAATGGGACATTTGAATTTCCTAATTCTAAGAGGTGTGTATCGTTGAATGGTTTTGCTTTTCCCATCTAGTCTCTACCTTCTGCCCATGATGGTCACAGGCAATCAGAACCTGGTTTTGAGGAATAAGTTGTAGGTAATTTGTGTTTCAATGACTTCTCAGAAGTAGTGTTCTTATTTTTTAAAGTCTTGGATGTTTTCCAGGGTTTGAAAGCAAAACATTCGGTGTGGTTTGAAGCATTGGGTTCTCTGTTCCACTTCATTGCTATTTTTTTTTTTTTTTTTTTTTTTTGTGCACAGTACTGGGGTTTGATCTCAGGGCCTACACCTTGAGCCACTCAGCCAGCCCTCTTTTTAGTGATTTTTTTATTTTTTATTTTTTTTTGAGATAGGGTCTTGCAAACTATTTGCTTGGGCTAATTTTTGAACTGCGATCCTCCTGATCTCTGCATCCTGAGTAGCTAGAATTACAGGCGTGAGCCACCAGCACCTGTCTTGGGTATGATTTTTATTTTGGATGGTGCTGGAGATTGAACTTGGGGCCTCATGCATGCTGAGCACATTTTACCACTGAGCTATACCTCTAGTCTACTGACTGTTTTGAAACTTGGATACTGATTTTTGCAGTTGCTCTTAAGGCATCCTTTATTTGTTACAAATTTCCACTGAATAAAATGAGCTTTTTGTTTTTCCTTATACATATCATTAAGCCTCTACGAATAAAATATTGACTTTCTTTAGGTGCCTAATTGAATGTCGAGATGAATATAAATATAATGTGGAGGCAGTGGAGTTGCTGATTCGCAATCATTTGGTTAACATGCAACAGTATGATCTTCACCTAGCTCAGGTATGGAAGGAATTTACTTGAGATGACAAAAAGGACTCAATGTTTTTGTTTGAAGTGTTCTCTCTCTTACATTGTGTTTTCTGTATTGCCAGTCAATGGAAAATGGTTTAAACTACATGGCTGTGGCATTTGCTATGCAATTGGTAAAAATCCTACTTGTGGATGAAAGGAGTGTTGCCCATGTTACTGAAGCAGATCTGTTTCATACTATTGAAACCCTCATGAGGATTAATGCTCATTCCAGAGGCAATGCTCCAGAAGGGTGAGGATGAAATGCTTTCCTTGTGCATTCAATAGTCTCCTAACTTCTTTAGAAATGGATGTGCTGACTTATTAACATTACTTATAGCTGCTTTACCTAAAACGTAATAAAGCATAACTTCAGTTAGGCCTAATATTGGCCCTGTAAGTATGAAAGCTTAACTAAACTGACAGGCCTTCTTGTTGTAGAGCAGCATAGTGACTTCTGAGTTGGTGTTATAAGCCAGTGGTTTAAAAGCCCTGCCTCTGCCCCTTAAAACCTTTCTGGTTTTAGGCAAGAGGACTTATTCTTACTAGGCCTGTTTCTTAAATAAAATGGAAATTATTTCTCAAACAACTGTTGAGGATTAAGCAGTATAAAAGAAGTTTGGCACAAATTAGGTAGGCAGTGAATAAATTACTTGTTGACTCTGAATATCAACTCCATTTCGATGGGCACATTTTTTTGGTGAAGAAGTAGCTTAACTAAAGTCAGTAATTTTTATATAATGTCTTCATAAGTAAGGAGATACGAAGAGACCAAAGAATTATTTATTTAAATATAGAAATGCTAAAGTGACATGACCATCACTCTTCTGGTTGCTGTTAAATAATTGTCCTACTGTATGTCCGTGAAATTACAACTGTGAGTAGACTGATTTTCACTTGAATTTATTGTACTAGATTACCTCAGCTGATGGAAGTAGTACGGTCCAACTATGAAGCAATGATTGATCGTGCTCATGGAGGCCCTAATTTTATGATGCATTCTGGGATCTCTCAAGCCTCAGAGTATGATGACCCTCCAGGCCTGAGGGAGAAGGCAGAGTATCTTCTAAGGGAATGGGTGAATCTCTACCATTCAGCAGCAGCTGGCCGTGACAGTACCAAAGCTTTCTCTGCGTTTGTTGGACAGGTAGAGCTTTTGGAAAGAAAGGTGCTTTTTATTCAACATAAGTAGGGTGTGATACCGCCAATATTAAAGTTCAGTATTATATACCTACGGTCAGACGGTTACCTCCATACTCATGCAAACCAAAAATGTCACCATCATACTTTGTTAAATTGATACTGCCTGTGTGTTTACTTAGCATTGATCACAGCAGTAAATGACTTCCCCATCCCTCTTGATTCCTATTTATCTCATTGCCGTTGTCACAGCAGTAATGTACAGTGGGTCACATAATGAATAATGAAGCTGTGAAAACACAATTTTATTAGCTTGATAATCAGCAGTGATGGATTATAGAGTGTAATAGTTAAAATTCTTATAGCTCATGTTTAAAAGAAGAAAGATACAACAAATAAAAAATAAAAACTTAAGTGATAGAATATTTTCAGATTTTATATAGCTTATCTGCCTAAACATAGTAACACACGCTTTTGGAAAATAGTCTTCAGATTTTCTGTTCATTAAATTTGATGCCAATTGAAGTTAAAGTGTTAGGAACCAAGCCCCTAGCTAAAAGTCAGGTTTAACAAGAACAAAGTTGTGGACTGGATGAAGAGAGAAAAAAAAAAAAAAATACAGGAAGAGAGCCATGGTACCATGTAGTACTCTGCTTTTTGATCATCACTGTCTGCATTCAGGGACTGAAGGTTTAAGAGTAGCAGTCAGTGTGTCCTAACTATAATACTGTATAGTATGAATGGTGCATTCCCCAAACTGGCCTTAAAATATCTTTGGTAGAACGATTGTTATGTTTGTTCAGGGTGAGCTGTTGGCTTATTTCTGCCTGCTGACCATTATAGTTCTTCAAACTGAAGCCAAAACTTGAATATGTTGTCAAAGAAAAATCACTAAATTACATGACAGTTGAAATGTGGAAGATCTGAAATTCATAAATTAGATATACTTTTCAAAATGAATGAGAACTCAGTAAAACATACTAGGTAAATTTCTCTGCTTATAGAATCCAGGAAGTTGGGCTAGGGGCATGACTGAACTGGTATCTACGCCTGCCCTTAGGCAA
The DNA here is from genome assembly GCF_047511655.1 of Castor canadensis. Classification (NCBI taxonomy): domain Eukaryota; kingdom Metazoa; phylum Chordata; class Mammalia; order Rodentia; family Castoridae; genus Castor; species Castor canadensis. Next base: position 27,337,987 of record NC_133400.1, read on the forward strand.
GACCCTAAGTCCAAACCCCAGTATCACAAAAAAAAAAAAAAAAAAAAAAAAAAAACAGGAAAAACATAATACTATTGAGAAACTGTTACTGTATGTTTATACTTTGATTTTGATTTGAATAGAAAAAATTTAAATCAATTTGGATTTGTGATCATTGCTACTTCATGGGTATGGATGTGGCACCCGTCTCAGTTCTTCCTCTGGTTTCTTTGCTGTCATCTTTCTGTTTCTCTTGACAAAAAATAATTCATTATACTTTTCTGGTTCCTTTTGCATTCTTTTGATAATCTCATCCTCACTCACTTTTTCCTTCTTGTGCTTCCTCTTTATCACACTAGAGTCTCCCTCCTCATTTTTCAGATTTTAATGTAGACAAAAGTCCTTTTTGCTGGCCTTTATTGGCTGGGGTTACATTGTTATCATAGTCCTACCAATGTAGCTAATATATTGCTCATGAAGAGACAGTTAAATTGTTTTAAAATTTCTAAGATAACCTTCATGTTTTTTCTCAGGGCCTGGTTTGTTTGCTTAGTAAATGCTGACCTCCTTCCTCTGTAGTCTTAATGTGTTGTTATTTTTTGTCATTTGTTTGTTCATCTAGATACTAGCCAAATAACTTTTCTGCTCTGCTGTGAAGTCACTTCTAGATCAAATGTCATATAATATGTAGCTTTTCCTTTCTTATCAGTGAACTTGTATTTTCCATTTGATTGTAACTTAATGTAACAGTTTATTGCATTTACAATAGCTAGACATAATCTGTGGGTATTTTCATTTGATTCTGTTATACAAGTTAATGGTTTTTCTAAAGGTAGCTAGATGACATTTAAAAAGCTTTGTCATTGGTTAAGTCAGAGGAAATTTAATTCTATGAGAAGTAAACTATTGGTGAGAAGTAAAAATACATGTATATTCTCCTGGGAGAAAAGATACATTGTCCAGAATGCCCTATAACCTCCAGTGTTACTAAACATTGATTTCATTTGTATAATTTTCCAAATTATTTGGTCATACCCTCTTTTTCAAAATTGTCATATTATCTCTGTCAATTTCTGTCTTCTCTATTCTGTATGAAACTTTTAAACTGGAGGAATTCTGTCATGGGGAAGTCATTCTCCTCATTACATCTTTTTTTTTTTAACAAAGAATTAGAAAGTTGACAATAGGAATAAATAATAAAATATCTGTGTGTGTACAGAGTTTGTGTATTTATCTCATTGTGTCTCTTTGGTTTTTTTGTTCTCATGGTAGATGCACCAGCAAGGAATACTGAAGACTGATGACCTCATAACAAGGTTCTTTCGTCTGTGCACTGAAATGTGTGTTGAAATCAGTTACCGTGCTCAGGCTGAGCAGCAGCACAATCCTGCTGCTAATCCTACCATGATTCGAGCCAAGTGCTATCACAACTTGGATGCCTTTGTCCGACTCATTGCACTGTTAGTGAAGCACTCAGGGGAGGCCACCAACACTGTCACAAAGATTAATCTACTAAACAAGGTCTGAAATCCTTTCTTGCCTCTTGTCCTTGTATACTTGAAGTCTGTCAGTGTTTCTCAATTCCACTGTGCTTGACCTTTCCCCAAAACATTTTGTAACCTCTGTTTTCTATCTAGAAATGAAATTAAAGTGCTATAACTGAAAAAAAAATCTATGTATTTCAGTATGTTAATGTTTTGGTAATGAAAATACTGAGGTAGTATATTTTCTTTCCTCTCTGTACACAGTAGGATTGTGAATGGGTGGCTGGAAACATCCATGATCGGCATATAGATTGGCAGTTCAGATGCCAGGGGTGACATTTAGTCATGCACCTAGTGTACACAGTGGGATTCCTGGAAATGTGAATATTAAAATTGTGCAAAAATGTACATAAACATGGACTTAGAATTTGGCCTTGGGAAGTTATAAGTGGGTCTTTCATGGCCTCCACTGATCGTGAGCAACTCAAGTGGAGCATAGGACAGTTGTTTGAATGACACAGCTGTGCTACCTGATTAACAGGTCCCATGGCCACCTACCTACCAAATGCTAAGAGAAGTGTAAATCATTTGCTGCTTGTCACCTTCAGGTTAGACCAGAAATATTACATTGTTTCAACACAGTGAAATATGAGGGACCCTCCTGAATTCTAGAGCTTTAAAACCAGTGGTGGGCAATTGTGGAGAATATGCAGGTTTGGTCCAAGAATATTGAAATTCAAAGAAAACATACAGAACAATGCAGACCAAGTCAACCAAAGATGGCCCCTTTGGCTGCCAGCATATAGTTTTGTGCTTAAATGATATATATCCTGTCCTTTAATGTAGTGCTTAAGATAAAAGAAGCATGAGTTGAAAGTTACAAGCACATTTCCTGTAGGACTTATCAGCTGTTATCTGTGTGTTCTGTATAGGTCCTTGGTATAGTAGTGGGAGTTCTCCTACAGGATCATGATGTTAGGCAAAGTGAATTTCAGCAGCTTCCCTATCATCGAATTTTTATCATGCTGCTTTTGGAACTCAATGCACCTGAGCATGTGTTGGAAACCATTAATTTCCAGACACTTACAGCTTTCTGGTGAGTATAGTATTGTTGGGTTTAATAGAGATTTACTCTAACCCTCCTCCCCCATCCCCCTTGGCTTGTTTGTTTTGGTTTTTGAGACGAGGAGGGTCTCACCTATGTAGCTCAGGCTGGCCTGGAACTCAGGGTCTTTCTGCCTAAGCTTCCCCAGCTGTTGGATTATAGGCACACACCACCACGGGTGGCTGAGATTTTCTACTAAGTATCGTTGGTTGAGTGTGGTAGAATTTCAGAGGTGGAACTTTTGTGTATTTGAGGCATGTTGACTGTTTTGATTTATAAGACAACTTTCACAACTAGAGTTTCTGGCTAAGATTTTTTTCTTCTTTCAGCAATACATTCCACATTTTGAGGCCTACCAAAGCTCCCGGCTTTGTATACGCCTGGCTTGAACTAATTTCCCATCGGATATTTATTGCAAGAATGCTGGCACATACGCCACAGCAGAAGGTGTGGCTGCAGTTTATCTCCTACAGATGAAGACTGTAACTACCTGGGGCTTGTGGGCACTGCCTATAGATTTCTATTGGTCATTCAGTAGTAATTGTACTTCTCCCAAATTTATTTGGAAATTAGTATTTTTGTTTTTGTGTATGTGTGTGTTTTGCTAGGGACTGAACCCAGGGACTAACACGTGCTAGGTAAATTCTCTACTACTTGAGGCTTCCTCCCTACCCCCGCCCGCTTTGTCTACTTTTATTAAAGAGTTCTTAGTCTAACTAGGAATACATTGTAGTTGATATGAGAAGTTTTTCTCTTTGATTTTGCAATTAAATGGCAAATGTATACTACAGAAAGTTCCCTCGTTTGGCCCTTCAGACCAGAACAAAATGTGACTACAGTGTGCTGAAGTGAACTTGACAAAAAAGGTGAAATAACCCTTTAAAGAACCTTTGTTAGAGAAGGGTATTCCCTTTTCCAAGGGAGGGACACAACATATTGAGTAAAATCATCCAAGAATTAAATCTAATTGGTAGGTGGAATAGTAAGCAGGCCAATTTTGGCTAAAACTAGAGATTCATGTTGTAAACTCACTGAGGTTGTTTCCTATGAGTCAAGAAGTTGGGAGTAGGAAAAGAAATAGTTGAGGACCGTGACTTTAATTAAATGAAGGAATTAAGAAAACAAACCTCTGGTTGTCACATTATATCTGAAATTTCCTCAAGGTCTCCTTCCCTTGCTTTTCTTACGGGCACAAGGACCAATATGTCCAGAAATCTCTGAAGTCAGTTTGTTTCACATATTTCCCACTACCTCAATACTTAGTCTTTTTTAAGACTAGTCTAGCCATTAGTTTAGGAGAGCTACTCAGCGTCAGTATTTTCTAATAATACCAGTGTGACAAATGATAATTATGTCATAATATAGCTGCAGGAGCAACTTTTTTTGTTGGCTGAACCATAACCGAGTATAATTATGACTCATGTACATTTCTTTCTTTTAGGGATGGCCTATGTATGCACAGCTACTGATTGATTTATTCAAATATTTAGCGCCTTTCCTTAGAAATGTGGAACTCACTAAACCTATGCAAATCCTCTACAAGGTAATTTATTTGGATTTATAAATTAACTTCCAGAGCTAAAAATACTTTTGCGTAGGATTATGAGGCCTTACTTTTATTAAGCTTTTAAAGGATAACGTACATTCAGAAAAGCGCAAAATCCATGTACTTGCATTTGGATGCTATCACAAAGGGCCAGAACCAGTTCACACTTTGGCATCAATTCACTTTTCCATATCTTGGCATATCTGATTTTTCAGTTTCAGCTATTTTAGTAGAATTTTATTGAGGATTTAATTTGCATTTCCTTAATTGTTCCTGATTGAGATTTTTGTGTATAAGCCTTTTTGTGATACTCCAGTATTTTACTCATACTTCTCTACAGTTGTTCAGTTTTCTTATTTTTCAATTTTAATTCTTTTTTTTTTTTTTTAATGGTACTGGGGATCAAACCCAGGGCCTCATGCATGCTAGGTAAGTGCTTTTACTTGGGTATATCGTTTATTCCCTTATTTTTAAAAATAAAATTATTAACATATTATGGGTACAAACTCTTTTTTTGATACATATTCAAATGTCCCACGCTTGCCTTTTCATTCCTGTAAAGGAAGGGGTGATTTGAGGGACCTTTTAATGTTTACTCTTGTCAGATTTATCAGGTTTCTTCTTATACTGAATGTGGCCTTTTGTCACTTATGTAACAAAGTTGCTGAAGTGTTCTATCTATATACTACCTTTGTACTGAATTGCTGAATTTGTTAATCTTTTTTTTGGGAAGTGGGGTTTGGTTTTGGTGGTACTGGTATTTGAACTCAGGGCCTCAGGCTTGCTAGTCAGGCGATCTACCACTCTGCTGGCCCCTTACTAATCTTTTTTAAGAACTAATTTTTAGTTGTCTTCTCCCCGCCACCGCCCGCCTTTTCTTTTCTTTTTTTTTTTTTGGCACTGGGGTTTGAATTCTTCTCACTCTTGGTAGGCAGGCGCTCTTACTGCTTGTGCCACTCTACCAGCCCTCTTTCTGGATTCTGAAGATAGATGCCTACATTATTGTATTTTTTTTGTGCACAATATTCTGGCATTTTCATTTAAGGCTATAAACTCATAATGCTTAGTTTTTTAGTATTATATTTAAATGTAAATGTTTTGATAGATAACCTGATGATTTGACTAAAGGCTATAGATTTGTTATTGAAGTATACTTTTGGCCTTTTTTAAATGAATTAAAAATTTAAGGAAAATATGTTAACTTTTTTCAGTGTGGAAGGTTTTTTTTCCTTTTTCTATTTTTTCTTAAAATAGGGTACTTTAAGAGTGCTGCTGGTTCTTTTACATGATTTCCCAGAGTTCCTTTGTGATTACCATTACGGGTTCTGTGATGTGATCCCACCTAATTGTATCCAATTAAGAAATTTGATCCTGAGTGCCTTTCCAAGAAACATGAGGCTCCCAGACCCATTCACTCCTAATCTGAAGGTAATGTTCCAAGTAATTCCAAGCAAAGGTTGTAATAATTTGGTTCTTTCTCTGATGAGTGGGATGTTTAACCCCCTTTCTTCTCAATACACAAACACACACATTAGGTTAGGGTACTATTTGTAGGAAATAATCAGGAAAAATCCTGATGGGGTATGGTAATGCTGCTTCTGCTGATTAGTTCACCATATTTTTCTAGTTGCTGTTTTTCATATTAATCTTGATACTGTAATTATAGAACCCCAGCCTAGGTGTTAAACCATTGTCAGCCACGCACAACAGGATCACAAATCAAACAGACCTTTGTAAATCCATATTTCACAGGTGTTTGTGAGTGTTCTTGTGTTTAAATTATTGTAGTAAAAGAGAACAGGACCACTTATAATCACACCACATTGATGTGTTACTATTTATTTTAATGTATTTGCTACTGTATTTTTGTAACCCCAACTTTGATGTGCACTTTTTAAAAACGTGGTGAATGTAATGTCCCCTTACTCTGCTGGGACTTCTTTTCAAAGGTTTGAGGCTCTTGGAGGTGAATAAGAAATCTTCTAGACTCATTCTCAAATCTAAGCTTCGGAAAAGTTGGTTACTCATGCAAATTAGACCTGTCCACAAAAAATACTTCTCTTGCCTTGTTTTTGAAAAGAAAGAAATTTTACAGAATGAGAAATTCCTTTCACTATAGATTAAATAAAAGGTAGCATTCCACAATTGAAGACATTTATGTGAGTTTTTGAAAAACAATCCTACCACTTTGTAACTTGGGTACAATTTGTTAAACTTCTACAATTTATTTATTTGTGGTAGGTGGACATGTTGAGTGAAATTAACATCGCACCCCGGATTCTCACCAATTTTACTGGAGTGATGCCACCTCAGTTCAAAAAGGATTTGGATTCCTATTTAAAAACTCGATCACCAGTCACTTTTCTTTCTGATCTGCGCAGCAACCTCCAGGTTAATTGGCTTAAGCTCTCTGCTGTGTGTTCTGTGGAAAGTACTTCATATGCACCATCCTGTGTGTGGTACATTTTAGGAACTGGTATTTTCAACTTGATTTAAAACCATACTGTTATATCAATTGGGTGAGCTTGAGTAGATTATATATTTTACTAGTATATTTAGTTATCAACACAGTGCTACAGCTTCAGATCGAGACATGGTAAGGGCTTGATTTTCTTTTAAAAGTAGACACCCAGCAGTCATTCCATATTCGTATAGAAGATTTTCCTAAGCAAGGGGACTCTTGTTAGATTTGCTGTATGGAATGACTTGAAGTAGAATATCTTTCCGTGCCATTGTAATTTTCATAATTGGGACCATGTATGTTTTGTCTTGACAAATTTCAGTGCTACGCTGTGAGGACGATAATGGTATTTGTTTGGGTTCCCAAGGACAATCATTTCCACTCTGGGGGCAGCTATATATTTGTTAACTAACCTCACTAAATTGAGCAAGGTTCTGGTATTTTAACTACAGAGAACATTGAGAGCAGTTTAGCTTTTCCATGGAGGCATAAGAAGACTTTAGAAATAATGGTGTTACAGTCAGTTGTTTGGGAGTAAGTTTTCTGTTTTGCTTACTTAGGTATCCAATGAGCCTGGCAATCGCTACAACCTCCAGCTCATCAATGCACTGGTGCTCTATGTAGGGACTCAGGCCATTGCACACATCCATAACAAGGGCAGCACACCTTCAATGAGCACCATTACTCACTCAGCACACATGGACATCTTCCAGAACCTGGCTGTCGATTTAGACACTGAGGGTGAGTGAAGCTGACCAATCCGCACCATAAGGTTTTCTGTGCTTTTTTCCACAATCTGATCATAAAAAAAAAAAAAAATGAAACAAAAGATTTTAAGACATAGTAAAAAATGTACTGTAAGGTCGGGCATTGGTTCAGGTGACTCAAGGGCCAGAGTTCAAACTCCAGTACTAACAACAACAAAAAGAAGAATGTACTGTCAGCATAACTATAGATCTGGCTGTTTTTGTTTGTTTGATAATCGATTATTCATCAGTCCAGTTGAAAAACTTGCTGTTACCTGTTTTTGTTTTTCTGGATTTTTTTTTTTTTTTTTTTTTTGGCTGTATTCAGGTTTGAGCTCAGGGCCTAACACTTGCTAGGCAGGTGCTCTACCACTTGAGCCACTCCACCTATTTTATGTTGGGTTTTTTTAAATAGGGTCTTGTGAACTGTTTGCCTGGGCTGGCTTCAATCTGTGATCCTCTTGATCTCTGCTTCCCGAGTAGTTAGAACCGGCGTTCAGTTGGTTATTTTATCTTATATTGGATCTTATCTATTCAATGTACAGCAAAGCATAAAGGAAAGAATTGCCCTAAATCCTGCCGTACTGGTTAATATTTTGGTGTGTATGATTTCAGTGTTTTAGTGTGAAATTGAACATACTCCTTTTGGTAGTATGTTTCAACATAGGCTCCTATTACAATAGGTTGTGTTTCTGGAACATTTATTTGTGCCTGTTTGCCAGGCAGCATGTTGAGTGTGAAATATAAAGGGTAATGGCTATGACTTCTCTACATTTATTTGCAGGAAATAAACAGTATAACTCATTGCAGTAATAAGAGACAACTGGATACTAATGGCTCATGCCTGTAATCCTAGCTACTCATGAGGCAGAGATGAGGGGAATCATGGTTTGAAGTCAGCCAGGGCAAATAGTTCATGAGACCCTATCTTGAAAAAAACCTATCACAGAAAAGAGCTAGTGGAGTGGCTCAAGTTGTAAAACACCTTCTAGCAAGTGTGAGGCCCTGAGTTCAAACCCTAGTACCACCAAAAAATTAAAAAATAAGAGACCCTAGTTAGGTGCTAACTAGCTACACAGTCTTGACATTTTTGCATAGTTTCCTTTCAAAGAACTATTTTAAATTTGCTGTGGACTCTTAAGAGACTTAATTCATCTTGGATATATACTGCTTGCCTATTTTTAGAAGAGATTTGAGAGAGCTTAAAATCAGTATTTAACAAAATTGAATATTGTTATTTCCAGACCTCATCAAAAAGAGGATGACACTCTTTAAGGAAGTGTTAGGGTTACTGTGACAGTTTTATAATCATGAGTAATATTAAGCAGATCAAACTGCAGAGGCAGAAATGTGAATCCAACTCTTCTGTTATGACATTAAATTATCTGCAGAATGTAAAATAGTGACAGCATTAAATTTTTGGAGGAAAGTATTTTTCATTAACATGTTTGTCATAGGGTGAGGGTTTTTTTTTTTTTTTTAAGTATTTAACAATCTTAATTTTCTAACATGGAAAATTTTTCAAATGAAACCCACAGAAAAGCTGGGCGCCAGTGGCTCATGCCTGTAATCCTAGCTACTCAGGATTCAGCGATCAGGATGATCATGGCTTGAAGCCAGCCTGGGCAAATAGTTCTGTGAGATCCTATCTTTAAAAACCCTTCACAAAAAATAGGACTGGTGGAGTGGCTCAAAGTGAAGGCCCTGAGCTCAAGCCCCAGTACCACAAAAAAACCCAAAAACAAAACAAAAAACCCACAGAAATAAAAATTTGGGGGGTTAAGAGAGCCAAAGATCCTCTATGCCTACCCTTATGCACACTTTCAACTTTCAAAAAGAGTTTTTTCTTTAACTGGAGTGGACCTTGTCAAAATAAATTTTTCTTCTTTTAAGGTTGGTGGTGTGGACCAAAGCAGCTGGCACATGAACACTATCCAGTAACCCTTACACAGTTTGGGGGAGTGGAGGAGTCTTAAGCTATTTCTTGTCAGAAACCCAAATCCTATATAGAACTGTTTGGCCTTTCACAGCTAGTCCTTGCTAAATATTAGTCTCTTTTAATTTCTAGGCCGGTATCTCTTCTTGAATGCAATTGCAAATCAGCTGAGGTACCCAAACAGCCACACTCACTACTTCAGCTGCACCATGCTGTACCTTTTTGCAGAGGCCAACACCGAAGCTATCCAGGAACAGATCACAAGGTGAGAGTTTCTTTAAATGCCTCAGAATGGTGCCCTCCTTTCCATCACTTTGAATTTGAGTTCTTTGCATTCAAGAGTTCTGGTATCTTTTATATTCCTAATACTGTGCTAAATGTGGGATAGAGTTGCGAACAGAGAGATTGTCCATGCCCCCCTAACATTTAGTCTGATGGAGAGAGAGCAACAAGTAGCAAATTAAAAAAAAAGGGCTCAGTGTATTATTAGTTGAAGGTTAGGTGTTTCTTGGTAGTTGGAGCAGGATTTGCAATGAGTCCTGAATCATGCAGGCTTATTAAAGACTTAAGGATCTTGAATTTTCTTTTACTACCTTTGACTTACAAGGTTTTAAGCAGGAGCAGTAACAGGGTCATGCTTTCATTTTCCCAACAATAGTAAGGAATCTTTCAGAATGTTTGGACTATATATAGGATTGGAAATTGAGAAATGGGTAGATTCCTGTGAGATACAAAAACTTGTAGAGCTTGTCCATTCATCTGAATAGTGTCTATGGTGCTGAATATGGTATTCCTTAAGTTTACTGCCAGAAATTAACTAATTTTATTGGATGTTTAGATGATACTATGCCATTTTGTAATTTCTTGACCTTAAATCTTTTTTCCTTTATTTCTTTAGTGCAAATTTAGAATTACAGGCGGCAGGTTGAAGGATATGAATATTGAAGCCACTACTTGGTGCCGTTCAGGAAAAATGTCACCAATTTACATATGCTAATAGTGTTTCCTATTTCTTCCATTGTTTCCTATTTCTTCCATTTTCATTTGGTGTTTATTCTTGATTACTTTTTGTGTACCATGTACTCTGCAGACTTTCTGCCTTCCATCTTATTCTGAATAGCTTTTAGATAGATACCATTACCTTTATTTTAGTACTTGGCCTTCTGAGGCTCAGAACTAGAATTCAAGTCCCCAGATATTCTAACCAGAATCCATCTTCTACATTAACCAAACTATGCAGATTAATTTACCTAAGGGTAAAATCTTTATAACTGCCTTAATAATAGTCAGGTAGACGAGTCAGCAGCAATGGCAGCATGGTCATGAATTTGTTTCTGTGTGCATTAACTAATTCATTCTCCCCCTCTCCAGGGTTCTCTTGGAACGGTTGATTGTAAATAGGCCACATCCTTGGGGTCTTCTTATTACCTTCATTGAACTGATAAAAAATCCAGCATTTAAGTTCTGGAACCATGAGTTTGTACACTGTGCCCCAGAAATTGAAAAGTGAGTTGAAATCTAATTATCTAGCAGTGAAACAGAAGAATGACAGACATTTAATATCTCTAACTTGGGTTTGTTTGTAATTGAGACCATGGTAGCTAAAGCAAATACAGCTACATTTTCCTTAAAATTAAATGTGTATTTGTCTCTACTCAGGTTATTCCAATCAGTTGCACAGTGCTGCATGGGACAGAAGCAGGCTCAGCAAGTAATGGAAGGAACAGGTGCCAGTTAGGTGAACTGCATCTCTCTTGTAAAGGCACCAGCCTTGGTCTCACCGCACCAAGTTCATAAACTGAGTGAAGAATCCTTTGAGGTCCTCCTGACTTTCCCAGCCCTTTGGTTCTCAGGTGTCTACCCAAAAATCTACTTGTTGGGGTCAGCCTCCTGTCTATGTGGGCACACGTTCCAAAGTTTAAATGCATTTTTTTTTTGACTTGGCCAAAATTTAGATGATGCTGTGAATATCATTTTGAACTTGTGTAAATATATGAAAGAGAAAACCTTTGTCTGAACTTGCTGGGTTTGTGCAAAAATGTGTCCAAGGCAAGTACATAAACTGGTACCTTGTAATAAAGAGGCAGCTGATGCCATGCTCTTGTCTGAGGGCATAGCTCCATGTCTTCTGACATTCCTGGTATCCCAAAGAACAGTAAAATATTAAATTCTTGTGATGTATTTTTTTCTTAATGTGGATAGGAGACCTTGAAAGCCACTAAGTTATTAAAGACATGGATGTGCTAAGGTATGATCTGCAGGGAATATGGGATGGGCTGACAGTTGAGGTTGGGGCGGGGTGGGAGGGCGTTGCTTGCCTTTGCTGGGAGCCATTGTAAAGCTGACTGTAGGGAAAGCATTTGTGCCAGCTTCTCGGTGCCTCACTTGAGGAAAAATCAAACTAGATCTAGAGGCTGCTGTCCCACCCCCCTCCCCGCCCCAATTCCTCTTCTGATACTTGAAAACTGGGAAAAAAATTGTTCTTATCACTCAAGCCATATAGTCCAGTTGAACAAAATGTCAAAAACCAAAACATCCTCTTTTTGTAAGGATTTTTAAAGTTTTGTGGTTTATTCTGAAGCTTTTCTACTTCCTGTGCCCTAGCTCAATGACTTCTTGGGTGTGTGCAGACTACAGCTAAACATTAAAATCATGTAGCAGCAGCCAGTACTGGTAAGGAGAAAAGTAGACAGCCCAGCCTTGCAGAGCTCAGCCATTAGGACACCACTTCTTGAATGATACAACTTTTATAAATACTAAGCTGGAGCTTTTTTGACCTTGAACTCCTGGTCCTCCTGCCTCAGGCTCTTGAGTGCTAGGATTATAGGTATGCGCCACCATGCCAAGTAAGAAAATTATTTTTGTATAGCTTTTTTCTGTTTCAACAGAAGAAAACTTGAAACTGGAAAATCTCTGGTCAAATTAAATTACGAAACATCCCACTTAAATTACTGTAACCCACATTAAAAGTTTCATGGCTGGGGGGTGGTGGGCAAAAAAGTTCAAAAAGTAAACAGCTGGAGTCTTAACATTAGTGTGGTGTCCTTGGGTATCTTGGGGTAGATTCCTTCAAGGGTGAGTCATACCATCTGCAGAGTGCTGGTCCCATAACTGGTCATAAGCAACCCACTCTGCTGCCCAGCACCAGTCCTGTCTGCCAACAGAATTGGGAGCTTCGAAAAAGGTTTAGTGACTTCCTCCACGCAGACCCAGATTTGAATCAGGTCTGCCTCCAAAACCCTTATTAAATGCTATTCATTCCATCTTGCAGCAGAATGAAACAGCTATAGAATGCAGTGTTAAGTAACAACTGGAAGCCTGCTGATCCCAGTCCTTAAAAATGTCACTTTCCTTAAAATAGCACACCACCTCTGCTACCTTCTGGTACGTTGTAACAAAGGCCAAAGATCCAAATTTTCCTCCTTTTCAAGCAGCAAGGAACAGCAGTTCATATTGAAGTTACTGATTTTCCTTCAAGCAAGAGGGGACCTTTTAGCTTGTCATTTCCAACAACCGATGTAAGATCATCTTCTGACCATAGCGAACCTGTAAGGCCTGCTGTTCCCTCCAGCTGAGTTTGGCATAGATCTTATTACTAAGCAAGTCTTGCTCTGCTTTTAGGTCTGTGGCATAGGTCTGCAGAGTCAACAGAACACTATCTTGAAGAAGCTGTCTCCATGATGCTTTAAGTTTGGGGATATTTGTGATAGTCAGGCTGTCCTCTCTGCTTTCATCCTCTCTCCATTCATCCCGGTCTTTATACTCTCTGAACTCCACAGCAGACATACACAGTACCTAGAAGCAACCATGGGTCCCTTCAATTACAAAGTATTTGAAAATGCATACTGGGTTAGTGGGGCTTGATCCCACCAAACCTCAGGAGCACTATTACCCACTTTTCCTCTCATCTCTAGCTTTTACTTCAGTGTAGACACTGAAGCTGTTTATCAGCATGGCATGGTTATCCTCAGTCCTTTACCCTGAGTGTTGTGGTCAGCTCCTCTTCAGTTAGCACTTCTTCACGCCCAACCACAAATGCTCCCTCTTCCCCCACCATCTCCAGCTTGCATAAGAAATCCCAGCGCTCATACAGCAGGAGCCTTTCAGCTGTACTTTTAGCTCCTGTAGATAAAGTGAAAATCTCAGCAAACACCATTTCCACAACTCAAATGCTGTTCAACAAAGCTACTATAGGCTGGGGTAGGCAGAGACACAGCTGTCAGTATTAATGAGACTCACTCTGCACTGCAGCTTCACGAACAGTCACCATCTGAATGTCTGCTGTGTCATCTGTGTTGTCAGGATATGGTTCGACAAAACCATACATATGGATCAGTTGCCAATTAGCCATTTGCCCATAAGTGTTGAAAATCTCCTGGCCTTTAGGAATGGGGCGAGTAGCCACCATCCGAAGATAATCCTGAGATAAAAGGGAGAAACAGAGTAGGCCTTTCCCTGGCCACTCCCATCAGAACTACTTTGTTCTTAGAAGCCTCCAGCAGGTGCGTTTGGCCTTTGACTGAGGCTGCATCTATCAGCAGTCCTACTTTTACTTCCAGATACTTTAGAATGAAAGGGGGTGAGACCAACTTTTAAAAAGGTCAGCTTCATGTATTACTAGATACACCTCTACTAGCTCACCTTCAGCACTTAGAAGTTGCAAGTTTGGCAGGCATGATGCCCATAATCTTTGCTACTTGGGAAGCAGAGTTCAGGAGGATGGAGTTTCAAAGCTAGCCTGGGGAAAGTTTCTGAGACCCTATTTTGAAAACACCTAATACAAAAAGGGCAAAGATGTGTTCAAATGTTTTTTAAAAGCATACCCAAAGTACATCTAGGGGTGAGTTCAAAACACAGTCGTCGTCCTACCCGCCCCCCCCCTCAAAAAAAAAAGTACATCTCAGGGGAGTTTTAGGATGAGGAAAATGGAGCCCAGTGACTGACACTGGTTGGACTCCAAAGGCTCCAAATGCACTCACCGCAGAATACTCTAGATTGGCATTGTGATTGGCTGAGTGGTTTAGTATGTCTGCAGCAGGCACCATCAAAGGCGAGTTTGGCTCCTTTTCGTCGTCCTCTTCCTCCAGTGGTTCTTGAAAGCTGTCACAGGGAGAACTTGGCTAAGGCCCAGTCCTGGGTAAGAGATTGGGGGTGGAGTTCACTGCCGTCCCCCCCATTTTGCCTCTCAGTAGGTTCTAAAGATAGGGTTCAGTTCTCCAAGTTCCTTCTCATTTACCTGTAGGCCATAACAAGGGCCACAAGCTGGTGATAGAGTTCCACGGAGCGAACTCCAGACCTGAAGAGATCTGGGTGGGCTTCCATGAAGGGTAGGACGATGGAAGAGTACTCGCTGCGGATGTTGGTCAAATCCTTCTCCACTGCCTCCAGGACACCTGTGCCCTGCAGCAGGCGCCGCCGCTCCTCCTCTGGCCTGCAGGGACAGCCCGCCCAGCTCCCTTCAACACACCCCGCCGCCTGGTGTGTGGGAGCCCTGTGCCCAGGACGGGGTGGCTGGAGCAGGCTGATGAGGGTGCTCCCCCACCCCCTCCACGGCTCTCACCAGAACATGGGATGCTCCAAGCGACCCAGCTCAGGCCAGAGCGCAAAGTATGGGTTCCAGGGTGAGTCTGGGGCCTGAAGCTCGTGGAGCAGCGCCAGCAGCAGCGGCACCCAGCCCGACTGGCTCTGCAGCGCGCCTCGCTCTGGGCAACAGGGAAGACACAGAGTGAGCAGGAGCGCCGGCGCGACTCCGTGAGCCCGCGCAGGTGCCCCGTCCGAGAAGTGCTCACCTCTTTCCAGTAGGCCTCCGATGGAACAGGTGTGCGGCGACAGGAGCGCGGCCCGCGGAACCGCGAACAGCAGCTCTCCAGGTTGCACGCTGTCCAAAGCCACCATGCCGTAGCCGGCCACCGTGCCCTGCCTAGTCACCACCACCTGAGCGAGGGAAGAGCAGGTCAGAGCAGTGCCAAGCCTCGCCGCGCCTCTTCCATCTCGTCCGCCCGCGCACACACCTTGGGATTCAGCTCCAGTCCCACTCGCTGGCACCAGCGCAGGAAGCCAGCCACAGGATCCGTGTCGGGCTCCCCGCCGCCCGTGGGCCCCACCACCTGGGAGGAGCGAGATAGTGACGCGGCCCCGCCCCTGGAGAGCCGCGGGGCCCGTCGGCGCGTGCGCGGGAGGAAGGGCTCGGGCGTGTTGGGTGGGGAACACGACCTCTGAGGACATGGGACCCGCGAGAGGAGCGTAGGGGCGAGCGAGCCACACTCGGGCCGAGGTAGGGTGAGGCGCGGGGCCTCCGCCCTCCACTCACCCGCCGCCGCTTGGCCTGAGTCGCCATGGTCCAAGTGCACGCCGCCGGTCAGTGGGTCCGCGCAGGCGCTTCCGGCGCCGCTGTGACGCGTCGGAACCACGTGGCCGGCGCCGGGCGGAGGACAAACGCTAACCCGCGTCAGGTGGTTCCTCCCTCCTGCGGGCGTCCTCTTGGGCGCTGTTGTTTTCAATTGGGCTTAGAAAGGGCGCAGCTGGAGTGTGAAGAGGGCGTGGTTCAGAGCCAGACACCGCCGGGAGGCTGTCTGTCCCCGGGATCGGTGACTTCCTGGGTAGAAATCTACTTGAGAGCAGTTTGCCTGCATGTTTCGTTTGGAAATAAGCATGTTCCCAGGCCTCTCCCGTCCTACCCCCTCCCCTCCTACCCCTCTGACTGCATACAAGTTGGTGGTACTGGGGTTTGAACTCGGGGGCTTAAGCTTGCTAGGCTGTCGTTCTAGCTCTTGAACCAATCTGCCCTCTTATAATATTCCTGTTTTTCATATGCATAGAATATGGCGGGTTCTTGAGTTTTACTTTGTTGACACACAAAGGAACTCTATCCGGTAAGTAATGAGACACTGATTAAATTTAGAGCAGTAACATGCTGTCAATTTTAAGAAAAGAGGCAGCGAATAGAGATTACAGGAGTGGGTTTTAAAGGCAATCGATGCCAGACTTCACTGTTTGGTCTCTTACTGGGGCCAGGTCATCAGTTTCCTCAGCTGAGAGGAAATACTTCTACCCTGCAGAACTAATATTAAGGTTGGTAAAAATAAATGTGTATACGTATATACATGTTATATATATACATATATGTGTATGTATATGTATATGTGTATACACATATACATGCAAGCCCTGTAAGTAGAGATGGGCGAAACAGGCACTCTCACCCCCCCCCCCCCCCGCAGCCCATGCGCTGTGGGCAGCCGAAGCATTCTGTCCATGGCATCACCACTCAAGCACTTCTTAGGTTCTTTATTAGTTTTTCAGCACAATTAGCTTTCTACATCGACAAGGGTTTTGTGTTGTTTTACATGTCACCTCAAAGTCTCATGACATCAGCTACCGGAATACACAAAATTAGGCTCTTCACTTTGTACAGAGAGGAAAATAATAAAGGACATTAAAAGTCCACCTTGATCAAAGTGACAGCCTCCAGTGGAAAACCACACACAAGAGGACCCAATATACATATGTATATAATGTATAGATATTTATAGATCTCACCTGAAAGAACACAGCAAAAAAAAAAATTCAGTACTCGCAGTGCTATCTACAATAAGAAGGATTAATTCTATCGGCTTTAAACGGTCACATTCAATATTCAAAGGAAGCACGTGAGCAGACAGAACTGGGGACAGACTACACTCCACCAGGCTCTAGAGCAGTCTAGTAATGGCTTAAGATTATAGGAGGGGGGTGGCCTGTGCTGAGGAAATATGGATGTAGGTGTCCTCTTGGCCTCAGGACACCGCCCCCCCACATACACACCCCCCCCTACCCCCTCCACAGCCCTTCAGTTTTTCTGTGCACTCTCCCATCTATGTTGGGGGTTTGTGACAATGGACTTAGCATTGGACAATGATCCGGGAGATTCTACCCGGTAAAGGTGGGTAGATGGGAAATAAATGGTACAGTCCTGAGCTGCAGGTGGCAGAAGGGGGACTGGGGTGTTTGGGGAGCCCTTCTCTAGGCCTTGTTCACTTAGGAACCTTCAGCTCCCACTCCAGGACCCAGCAAACCCCAGTCCTAACAGGAGGTGGTGACATCTAGCTGTCTTGGACTGGCTCGCTCCAGTAAACTTGCTCTCTTGCCGATGCCTACAGGATGTACTGCACAGACTGACCAGGGCTCTGCTAGAAACACCACATGGCTGCTGAGTGGGCTGTCCTCTGTGGAACCTGAGGCAACAAAGGAGTCTACAGGACTCAGCAACCTTCTAGCTCCCAAAGGCGGCACCAGGGATACCCATGTGAATAATCCCAGCCTTCTCTCTCTGCCCCCAGTCAGGTCACTAGAGAGACAGGACCAGGTAATTTCTGCCCCAGGGAGGCCTTGGCTCAGGATGGGACAGGGCAAGGTGGCGGCAGAGTATATGGGCTAGAAGGGACAGTGTTGGGGTTCCTGCCCTCAGGTTCTCCATGTTCTGTCTTCAGTCCCTGCCTGCCACCCAGAGAGCACCAGGAAAAAAAACCACTGCCAGGTCATGGTGCCCCCCACCTTGTGACTACTATCCAGATGATTGTCACCTTTACTCCAGATCAGAAACAGGTAGTACAAATCAGAAACAGGTGTGCTTGGTGGCAGCGCCTAAGGGAAAGAGGCCTTCAGAGGTCCAGGGCTCCCTGCTGCAATCTTCTGGTTTCCACATCAGTGTTTGAGCCCAGCACCCCACCATCTCAAAACCCCATCTTCTCTTCACGCCTGCCTTCCCGAGGGGTGGACCCATGCTCTTTCCTTAATTTAGAATGATCCTGGATCCTGGCCTTAACAAAGGACTCCACTCTTTCCTCAGTCAATCCCCAATTGCCTCAAGGCCCCACTCCCACTGTGCAGGGGTTGGGGCCATATCAGCCAAGAGAACACACTGAGGGATGTGGGGTGGGGAGGAGGAGCCCCTCAAACCATCTGAGACTGTTCAGAATCTAATTGGATCCCCTCATTGTTTAAACAAGAGAAATAACCTTATTTCCTCCCCTTTGCCCTCACAAAAATAAACTAAAGGGAAAATGTGCAGGGAGATGGCAGGGGTCCCTCAACAGGGGCGGGCGTCTTGGGTGGAACTGGTTGGTGCTTCAGCAGGACACCTCCATGGTGTGGTTGACCTGGCCTAGCCCCTCACTGCTTTCTGAGTGGGTGCAGGCCTGGGGGCGGCTGCCATCCACTGAGCTGGCACTGGTGAGGGATGCAGTGCGAGAGCGTGCCAGACGTGTCATGCTGGCCGAGGGCACTGTGGACAAAAACAGAACAGGTGTGAGGACGCACAGGTAGGGCCTGGCATCAGCAAGCGGGAAAAGGAGAACACAAGCAAAGCGGCCAGCGAGACCCAGCCTTTCAATGACACAGAGGCCCATCCCAAGCCAGGGCACTGGCATCGGCTCCAGGCATGCAGGGCCAGGGACAATGAGTGTGCTAATGGGGATGCAGCCAGCAGGGCCTGGATCTCAACAACCAGAAAGAGTTGTGGACAGGATGGCGGGGTGGGGGGGGGTGCTGCCCAGACACCCCTGAGCAGGGACAGGGGTATGCTATCACACCAACTAGGCCTCCATCGACAGAGGATGATGGGGTGGAGGCAGTATTTGTCTCTAAAGGAGGACACAGTGTCATGGCTGCAGGCTGCCCTGGCATTCTGTTTCTACCCTTACTCAGAGTTTTGCAGGTGAGACCTGTGGGAGCAACACTACCCTCCCTTTACTCGTCTCCCCCTGCTGGGCTTGGCTAGGGCCAGGTGCAGTACCCACAAAGTAGCCTGGCTGTAGGTCTCTTCTGGCTCTAACTCCCAGACCTCTGGAAGCCCCACAGCCCCTGGCAACCTAGAAGCAAGGCTGCTCTAAGACCAGCCAATCTTGAGCCCCCATATGGGACAGAGCCCACGGTGGCCCAGAATCTGCAGAAAAACAGGAATCCTCTGGGGTTTTGAGCTGAGCAGGACACAAGAAAATTCCAAACCACAGCAAGATGGGGCCTGGCTGCAGCACTGCACAGAGAAGGCAGCAGGGAGAGGCTGGGAGGGGTGTCCATGCATCAGGAGAAGGGCCACAGGGCTACCTGCTCCTCCACTCAGCCTTCGGTCCTTCAAGTACGCAACTAAGAGAGAAGATAGAGCCAGAAGGGGGGTGGGGGACAGGGGAGACACACAACACGGTGAAGATCAGGGCTGGGCCCAGGTCAGGGCATGGAGATGGGCCAAGGAAATGAGAAAGGTGGATAAACGCAGAGAGGACTAGGGCAAGGTGGAGCCTCAGAAAGTCCACTCGTGCCCATCTCCGTCCACCTGCCCAAGCAACAGCCCCTACAGGATCCACAGCAGGAGGGGGCTCTCACCTCCCGCCCCACCCCTTCTTCAGCTCAAATCCCACATCCCAGTCTCAGTACCCTCACCATTCTGCAGGCTACACATACAGAATGGGGGAGGCCTGCAAAATCCGAAGTCCCTCCCAACACATGGGGTGCCTGGTGGACTCCCAGCTGTGTCTCTCTGTGTTTTGGCCTCTGCCCTGTTTCTCCCCCAAAGAGACTGGCAGGCCCAGGGGTCAGAGGAATTCCATTCCCGGCAGCTCCAGCCTGCCCCAGCAGCCCAGCTCTGGAGGTATAGCTGCAGAGTTGAAGGGGGGCAGGAGGGGAGGAGAAGAAATTCAGACACAGGAAGTTTGCTTCCTGGCAGGAAAGGAGCCAGAGGAGTAGCTGTGTGATGGAGGAAGAGGATGTGGGTCCAGGAGGTACACAGGAACCACCAGAGTTGGGTGTGTTGGGGGTGCTCATGGGCTCAGTTTGGGGAGGGACAGAACGTGGTGGGAAGGAGTTTGTTCTACCTCAGAGTTCCTGAGTCTTCTGGTTTGCTTCCCCCACCCCAATTCAGCTGCCTTTGGCTCTCCTAACACCCAAATGGTCCCACTTGCCTTTCCTGGTTCCCAGATTCCAAGCCCATTCCTGTGATGCCCTTGGATCCCACCCTCCACCTGTGACAAAGATCTTCTCAAGTGCCTTAGGCCCGGTGGGGGTGGGTGACTCACCACAAGCAGGCTTCCCTGGAAGGACCCAATCCAGGTCCTGAGCCCCCAGTCAGGCCCAGCACAGGCACAGGAGGGCTGGGCCCCCCATCTTACAGTGCAGGTGGAATCTGGGGAGACCAGCCCAGCATCTGGGCCCAGGTGACCCAGAGCTTACCATGTGTCCCCGCCCCGACTCAGGTGGGTGGAGGTGTACTTACTGTAGCCCATGCCTTGCAGGAAGTATTTGAAGGCCTCAGTCAGCTTTCCTGGCTGCAGGAGGGTGGGAGAGGCACAGGCTTTGATTGACTGCCTAGCATTCATGGGGGTAGGGAAATGGGAGTGGGGGGGCTCTATCACTCCCCATCTCCCAACCACCCATCCCACTGGACTGAGACAGGAGGACCAATAGTCTCACCTGTGTGACTTGGGGGAGCCCCCCAGAATCTGCCATCTGCAAGGGAGAAAGTGGGCCGTGATGAGCAGCACCTCCCACCTGGGCAGGCTCTGCTGATCAGACACTGCCCAGGTCCCAAGACCCAGGCAGGCCTTTCCCTACCACTGAGTCCATGGTGGGGGTGGGGCTGGCCCAGAGTGGGAGGAAGGTCTCACCTTCAGGAAGGTTGTGGTGGTTGGGTCCAATTTGGAGTTGCACTCGACCTGGGGACAAGGAGCTAGCTTTAGCAACAGCCCTGCTCCACCCACCCCCAGCAGGGGCAATTCTATGTGGAAGTGTCTGTGTCCTCAATGGAGAGGAGAGGACAGGGAGGCCCAGGGCTTGGCCTTCTCCTTCCAGGGTCCCTGCATTCCCTGGTAGCCCCCACCAGGGGCCTGAGACCCCCCCCCCCCACACTCACAACTGCTGGTGGGGCAGAAATTGGGTAGGGGCCTGCTTGGATGGCCAGGGCCACTCTGCCAGGATGGGGCCACAGGAGCTGGGGGAATGAGATGAGGAGGTGCTGAGGGTCAGTAGGGGGCTCTGGCCCTGCCTGGGTCAAGATGGCTGGTGAAAGTTCATACCTTGTTCTGGCAGTCCTGATGGGCACTGGAAAGTCTGGTATTTTCCAGGCACACGGGGACTGCTCTGGGCACTCCTGGGCCCTGAGCTGGAGCCTCCAGCACTGCTCTGTGCTGATGGGCACCCAGCTCCAGACTGCCTGTTGCCAGAATTCTAATAGAAGTAACACACAGCCCCAAACATCACTGATGCCTGGGCAGCCCGGGGGAATGGTGCCATTGTGTGTGAATCACCTGTTTCATAACAGGTCAAATTTTAGAGGAAAGAGAAATCTTCAGCTTAGAGACTGAGGAGGGGGCTGCACTATGGAGAAGGGAAGTATCAGACTCCTTCACCTGCAGGATAGCAGTGACAAAGCTGATGCTGATGTGTGGCAGGTGGCAGGGAAGTGAGGGGAAGGCCACCATCCAGCTTGTCTCCTGGGGGCATCCAGAGTGGGTCCTGATGGCTAGGTTCCAAAGAGCTTCTGCCTCTGACCTCCTATCCCCAGTCAGGACAGCCTCACACTCACCACCCCATCCTCAGCAGGTGCATTATCACCAACCACCAACATCACGGGGCAGCTGCAGACACAGAGGAAATAGAGTTGTCTAGCTTGCTTTGGGGGCAAAGGCAGTGGCTAGAAGGAGGGCCAGCGGCCACTCACCGGAGAGTCTTGGCATTGGGCACTGTTCCAGGCCGGTTAATGTCCAGGTCTCTTCGGCTACAGGGGAAGGGCAGAGGCAAAAAGATAGGCATCCCAGGACTGGACTGGGGGAAGGGGACACAAGCCCAACACTACCAACTGGTAATCAGGTGGACTACAGGGCTCTCCTCATGTGCTACTCTCCACACCCCAACTCATGCCAGGTCCTCGGAGCTCATGCACTGCCATTTCCGAAGTGGAGGCGGTCGCTGCCCCGGCTCCTGGACCACGTGGGAGGCGGGGCTGGAGCGCTCTAATTCTCCCATGATTTTAAGCACATGCACACAGCAAGTGCTTACTAAATATTTCCACCTGGGCCTCCCTAAGTTTCTATTGTTTTTCCAATAGGTGCTTAATAAAATATTTGCAAATAAAAGCGAAGGGAGGATTAACACCTCCTCAGGAAGCCCTCCAAAGAGCACAGCTGGAGACTCACACCTCCTCTCATTTTAGAGGTCAGCACCTAGGCTTCACGAGTCCCTTATATGCTCCAGTGCTCCCAGCCAGCAAAGGAGAAGTGGAGGAACCAAAACAGGGTCCCAGGCCCTCCTCAGCCTCTGCCCCCCAGGAAGCCAGCAACCCTGGGCAGGAAGCCCCCCCCCATCCACCCAGCTCCATCCCGCGGGCGGCTGCACGGAAGGTCCCGCTGCGAGTGCCGCCCACACCTGTTGTACATATTCCAGAAGAGCTGCAGGTTGGCCTGGTTCACCACGTTGGCGATCTGCTGCCTGTAGCTCTGCACCAGCTCAGTATTGTTCACCAGCTCCTCCTGGGCCGGAGATGGGAGGAAGGGAGGGGACCGGCTCAGAGCAGCCGGTGGGAGTCACCTCCTGGGCCACCCTGGCCGCGCCCGGCCCCGCTGGGATAGAGGGGCGGGGCGGCTTCCCGCCTCCATTCGTCTTTTCGGAGGCTGAGGCATCAAGGCGGGGATCAGGAAGCACCCCCCCCGCCCTGCTCCCCTCCAGCGGCGGACTGCCCCACCTTACCTGGCTGAAGAGGTGGGAGAGCACAGTGTCGGGTAAAGTGCTGGTCAGGCCCGAGAGCTGCAGGAGGATGCCATCGTGAGCGCCGCGCCTCAGTCACCACCCAGCCCGGGACACTCCTCTCACCTTGGTGGCAGCCCAGTCGATCCAGCCTTTGCCGTTGGGGTCGATGTTCATCAGCACCAGTCCCTCCACCAGGTCCGGGAAGATAAGCTGCGGAGAGAGGGGAGAAGGGGGGATGGGGTACAGGGATCCCCCCTTTCTTCCCATCTAGAAAAGGGGTTGTCCAATTCTGGCACTGTCCCAGAGGTGATCGGGAAGGTCACAGGAAGTGCAAAGGCTTTGTCAAGGCTTTAAGGTGCCATTGATGGGGCAAATGGCCGCAGCTACCCTGCGATCCTCCTTCCTACCCAGACCCCTAAAAATCCTATAATTTACTGAGCGGATGTGGTGGTGCATGCCTGTAAATCCCTGGACTGCGTAGTGAGACTCTCTCCAAAAGAAACAAAAACAAAAACACCAGAAACTTTGATTTACTTAGAACCTGCAACCATATCAGTTTTCTACCCCCCTAAAAGGATATATAAACTACAGTGCTGTGGATAGAACTCAGGGCCTCGCTCATGCTACCCCACATGGATGCTTTCCCACCTCTCCCACTGAGCCACACCCCCAACCCTCTTTAAAGTATGTTTGAAGGTATTGTTGCAAAACTGAGTATTAAACATGATTAAAACCTCAAACACGTCATATCATTGCAGTTCTAGAAAATGAAGCCTTTAGCTAGGCATGGTGGCCCATGTCTGTAATTCCACCTACTGGGAAGGTGGAGAAAGGAGAACCCAGAATTCAAAGCCAGCAGGGCAATGTTTGTAAGGCCCTATCTGACAAACAAAATGTCTGGGGGTCTGGCTCAAAATGTACCCAAGGCTCTGGATTCAATCCCCAGTACAGGAGGATGGAGCAAAGTATTAAGCCTTCCTGATGTCACATCAAGAAATTGACCTGTTTTCTGTTAGACAGTGAGCAAAAAATCTGCAGCTTCTGTTCAATGGCAGTGCTAAAGCCCAGTCCATTCCCCTGCCTGGGGTGGGGTGGTTTATAGTTAACACAACACGTAAGTGCTGGAATTAAAACTGAAGGCAACAACTCCTGGTTATTTGTATTTGAAGAAAACAATTGAAAATTAAGCTTCTGATTTTTAAAGATGACACGCTTTCTTGCCCAGCATGTTTTTGCAGAGTGCTTGCTTTAAACCTCATCTTCGTATGAATGTAATTTTTGATGGGGAGAGGGGATAAAGAAGAGTGATGGAGGGGTGAATCCAACTAAGATATATTGTAAGCACTTTTATAAATATCACAATACCACCAAAATATGTAAGTGTAATTTGTCTGGGTAATACTGCAGTTGGAACTCGGGGCCTTATGCTTGCTAGGCAGGCACTCTGCCAGCCCTGCTTTCTGTTATTTTTATTTTTTGCAGTACTGGGGTTTGAATTCAGGGTCTCACACTTTTTAAGCAAGTACTTTACCACTTGAGCCACTCCACCAGCCCTTTTTTTGGGAGGGTATTTTTCGAGATAGGGTCTTATAAACTATTTGCCCGGGTTGGCTTTGAACTGTAATCCTCCTGCTGTCTGCCTTCTGAGTAGCTAGGATTACAGGTGAGAGCCACAGGTGCCCAGCCTGTAAGTGTAATTTTTTATTAAAAGATTACTTGTGTTCAAATGTTTCCTGCAGCCGGGCGCTGGTGGCTCACGCCTGTAATCCTAGCTACTCAGGAGATAGAGATCAGGAGGATCAAAGTTGGAAGCCAGACTGGGCAAATAGTTCCATAAGACCCTATCTCGAAAGACCCTTCACAAAAATAGGGCTGGTGGAGTGGCTCCAGGTGAAGACCTTGAGTTCAAGCCCCAGTACTGCAAAAAAAAAAAAGATTGTTACCTGAATTAGTGAAGTATAATCCTTACCTGGTGGGCAGGGCAGTCAGTTGCATGGTTTGTAGCTAGGAGGAATTTTGGATTTGGGTAACTATTAAGCAACTTGTATTTAACAGTTTTTGAGGAAACATATGGGAAAATCAAGCTTTTTTTCTTTTTTTAAAAGTTAGTTTCCTTGGAGGGAAAAAGGTTTTTCTAAGCAAAGAGGAAGTGAGGGGAGGAGAGGAGGCAAAAGGAGCAGGGAAAGTCCCTTGCTCTAGAATGATCAAGCTCTGGGGTGGAGTTGGGGTTCTGGTTGGGGGCAGGAAGACTCACTGCAAACTTGGCCAGTACATAGGCTCCGGCTCCCACTCCAATGCCAATCACGTACTTGAACCTGGTGCAGAGCAGGCTGGTCATTCTAGGGCTGGAGGTGCCATTTCCCATGAAACCAACCAAGGCAGGCCCCGCCCACAGCCCCCAGCTGGATCTGTAGCGTGGTGGGCACTCCTGGCTCCCAGTTCCAGGGAGAGGCAGGGGACTCACCCAAAATGCTGCACCACACTGGGAAGCATGGCTGCCAGCTGCTCCATGGAGGGGAACTGGTATCTGTAGGCAGAGCAGAGGTCAGGATCTGGGGGCAACTGGGGTGCAGGCCTGAGGGCATGGAAGGGCTCCAAGGTACCTACCCCTGAGGGAACTGCGACGCCCCCACCTGCTGTCCGGGAGCGTCCACGTGGCACACCACAAAGTGCTTGGTTATCTCCTGCATGTCCTCGAAGTTGAAGAAGGTGTTGAAGCACAGCTTGTCTGCAAAGATACACCTCTCAGGGAGCTGAGCACAGGGCAGGGGGCAGAGGGAGGCTAGTGGGCCCTGTGGGCAGGTGAAGCAGGCATCATGGGCCTTAGGACCCAGCAATAAAATATAGGCCAGTGGGTTGAGCCACGAGCTAAGTGTGAGCTGGGAAATGCAGGGCCCTGTGGGGAGTGGGGGGGGCCCAGGGCAGGGCAGAACAAAGCTGGGCTGCACTTACGGTTGAGGCCCACATCATGGTAGGTGATGATGGCTGGGCGGTTCCCCTTGGGGGAGCCCCGGATCACCACATGCAGAAGACCGTAAGGTGTCTCAATGTCATGCTCCTGGAGGGGACAGACAGCTGTCCATTTTCAGTAGCCCCCACTCATGGTTCTTCTAGGGACCAAGGCAGCCAGGCAACCTGAAGGCTGGTGGTGCCCCTCTCTTCCTCCCTGCCCCCCACCAGGGTGACCTGTTCTCATCACCCAGGAGGCTCCCAGAGAGGTCAGGCAGATGGAGCACCTTTTCTCAGGGGCATTCGACATGAAAAGTTCTGGTATCTTCTGCAAGTCCACCCATGGGCTGGACTGCCACTGAATGCAAACTCAGCCCTCCAGGTCCAGGGAGGCCCCTCCAGAAGTGCTCTGCCACCCCAAGCAGGGTCCCTCACCAACTTAGACCAGTCAAGGGCTCCCTGCTTCTCAAGAGGAAGCCTCAGCAGCCCTTCCTTCAAGAATCTGCAGCAAACACCTCCATGCCAGCTCCACCCCGCCCCACCCCTACACCTGTCCCTGGTTCCCACCCCAGGCTTTAGCTCATGCCCTTCCTTCCACCTCCAATGTCCTTCTCTGTGCACCAAGCATTCTGCAATGCCCGCTCCAGGTCCTCCTGAATTCATATCCTTCGCTTTCCTGTTCAGGTCCTTAGGCCTTCAGGAAGACAAGCTCTGTCCCTTACTGTGACTCTAAGCAGGACATGTCACTTCCCTATGTCTCAGATACTTCCCTCAAGCCATCTCATAGGGATTTGGTGACAGCTTACAGTAGTAGCATGTGGAGGGGCCCTGAAAGGGGGCTGTTGTGCTTGGGCCCCCATGAGCCTCTGAACCTTGGGGGGAGACACCCTGCTGACTGGTTGCTTTGCAGAACCTTTGCAGAGTGATTTTCTTGGGTGCTCAATCAGGAAACTTCCGAGAAGGTCTGTCAGAGCTGAGTCAGCCGCCTTGCCTGTATAGTGAGGATCTGTGTTGCTGCAGAGGGTGACTCAGATAGTTGCAGGTTGGGCAGGGGTCAAGGATGGGAAGGAAACACCAAGTGACTGAGTACCACCATGTGCCTGGCTTCCTGTATGTTGCCCAAGGGAGAAGGAAATACTTCGTTTTAGAAGCAGAAACTTGGGTGGCAGGAGTGACTTCTCAGAGATTACTTTCCTAGGTCTGGTCCCAGAGGACCACTTTCAAGGGCTGGGTCTCTAGCAGGGAGAGACAAGGTGGTAACAATCCATGTTCAAAAGCCACACTTTGGGAGTCAAATTCTGCTGGGAGACCTGTGTCTCTTCCCATGGTCCTCTAGGTGGGCCTGGGCCTATCACAGCAGGCCAAGGAATGCTTCCTGCTCCATGGTCACTGACTGGACACTTTTCGAATGTCATCTCATTTACTTATCATGTGGGCACAAGCCAAAGAGGAGGAAATTGAGGCCCAGAAAGAATACACTTACTCTTTCTTGGCCAAGATTTGAGTCCAGCGAGGGTGAGGGAGGGAACTGGGGCAGCCTCAAGGGCCTAGGCCTGGCAGTAGGGGTTAGGTTTTCTGAGGGGATGATTAAGTTCCACTCAAGGGACTTCCTGAGTCGCCAGCCCCTCCACAGCTGCTTGTCCCTGCTGCAGTCCCCACCAGTCACAGGATTGTCCTCCCAGCTCTGGAGAGAGGGACTAGAGAAGATGCCACAGTACAAATGCTGCAGTGGGCTTCAAATAGGCAGGTCTCAGAGACAGGGCAGCTCTTACCCTGCAGGCATACATCAGAGACACAGGGCTCCCTCCAGACTCAGACCTCTGCCCTTCAAGGGTGTGTGGGGGGGGGGGCTGAGGAGCCCTGTCTGCCCCTCCCAGCCCTGGTGTGGCTTTTCAGGTCCCCACCCTCAGGCAGCTGCCACAGTCACAGAGCAGTCCCTACTAGGGCTCATCGCCAGCTCTGGGAAGGGCTGGGTCTGGGTGGGGGGTGGGGGACCTAATGACCTTGGCGGAATCCTTCCCATGACTTCCCTGCACCTCCTCCCACCAGACCCACGACCCTGACTGTGGAGCTCTGACCCAGCTTGGCCTGATAGAGCTAAGCATCCCTTTTCCTATGGCTCTGCCCAAGCGGTGGAGAATCTCTGAGCCCCCCAACTCCCAACGTTCCCATTGGCTCCTGATGACGTCAGAACCCAGCCCCCGCCTCCAGGTGGGCGCTGGCGGTATGCATTGCGGCAGGCAGGGAAGGAGGGGGCTCTGACGTCTCTCAGCCTGTTTCTCTTCCCTTGCTAGTGACCTTGAGGACTGGGCGGGGGGGGGGGCGGTTCTAGAGCAGGGCTTTGATGCATGGAGATGGGTGGTTGTGGTGTAATTCATCGGGTGCATTAGTAATTTAGGGGACAGGGTCTGCATGGGCGGCAGGTGCTGACATCTCAGGGACCAGGCGAAGGAGGGAGTGGGGGGAGCAGGCTGGTGCAGATCTGCCCTTGTCTCTCCCTCCTTGAGGAAGCTCACACAGGGCTTGGATAGGAGGAGGCACCTTGGGAGCCCCGTGCTCTCCCACCTCATGGCTCCAGTGTTGCCTCCCCAGCTTATAAAATAAGGCCAAGTGGCCCTCCTTATCCCCTCCCCTACAGAGACTACTGCCTGAAGGCCTAGACTTCCATCCCTGTGCTGCACCGCGGTGCCCTGGGGATGCAAAGGCCACTCCTAAGGAAGACAGACACTGCCTGTCCTTCAGATGGCTCTCTGCTGCAATCATTCAAACACCAGAGACAATCCCCCACGGGGACAGGTCCACAGACCCTGGCAGGCGCAGCCCCAGACACAAGCTGGGAACTACATACACAAGTGGCTCACAGAGGACCAGCCCCCTCATCCACCAGGTTAAAGTATCCTAAGCGCCTAAGCAGACACCAGCAGGGACATGCCAAGCCCAGGACAGCAGGGCCTGGGGCGTGCACACATTGGCACCGAGCCCATCCAGGCAACTAGAGGGGCCACAGTGCACACATTCCGAATCTGAAGACTTTGCCCCTCCCCTCTGTCTTTCCCCCAAGGCCTGACTAGCAGCCACCCCAATTACCCCTGAAGACCAGGGTCAACAAAAGATGAGAGAAGGCAAAGTTACCACCAGACCTGGACAGAGGGACGCTCTGTCCCTCCTGCAGGTCACAAGGATGTCCTTCCTCCCCGCCCACCTTGCTGCTCCCAGGACCCTCACTCACCCCATCCCAGCACTCCGGCATCTTGCGGAGGGAGGGAATTCGCTCGACCAGGAAGGGCAAACAAAGGCCTGAGTCACTCAAGTCCAGAGGGAGGGGGCAGCTCAGGTGGGAGGCCAGCAGCTCTATGATGGGGCAGGCTCGGCTCCCAGGCCATTTATACGCAGATCCAGGCCCGCCCAGGCCCGCCCAAGCCCGCCCCTCCTCCCCTCAGGGTTTCAGAGCAGCCACTTGCTCGCTGGAGCCCCTGCTCCCAGATTGGCTGCTGGGAGACAAACCTGGTTCTGATTGGCTCCCAAGGTCCTCACTCACTTCAGTCTCCCTCCTGCTCCTCCAGCCCCAGCACACAGCATCCTGATGGTCCCAACATCAGGGATGCTCACCCCCAGCAAGGGGTAGTGCACCAGCTCCCAGCACCCAGGAGCCGGGGCCCCTGCACTACAGGGTAGTGCAGGACTCTCAAGTCCACCTCAGACCAGCAGAACCCTTGACCTATGCCCAGGAGCTCCAGCATCCGGGGAACCATACCCCCAGGCCAGCTCCTCAGCAGGAAGGCCTGGGGTAACAACCCTTAAGCGGGGTGGGGGAGAGACTGTTGCTTTTTGGAGCAACTCCAGGAATCACCTACTTAGCTGTTTGCTCCTCCTTCATCCACTGGGCTCTCTCCCCTTGGGCAATTCCCATTCTGTTCACATGGATGGTCAGGGCTTGCCCACACAGCCAAAAGTGGGGTTCTGGGGTGGGGTGGAGGGGAGGATGACCTGAGCAGACTACAGGAGCAGGGGTGGGACGTACACCTGCTCTGCCATCCCCACCCCAGCTCTGCAAGGGGCTGCAGGCCACCAGGAGAGGATGAGGAGAGGATGAAGGACAGGAGACAGACTATTCAAGTTGACATGCCTGTCTTCTGCACACTTGCCAGGTCTCTCTCCTGGGGCCAACTAGCGTGGAGCTCAGTTCCCAGGTCTCACAAGCCACCTCAGGCTCCATGGCCCATCTTCCTGGGTAGGTAGCATCTGAGTGGCAAGCTGGCTCAAGACACACAGGAGGAGTAAGTAGAGGAGAAGGGGGCCAAGCAGAATGGAGAAGGAGAGGAAATAGGCCAGGGAGGGGACAGAGGAGGGAGCACTAGAGTTGACAGCAGAAGTGACAGGGAGCAGGGTGGGGGCTGGGTGCCTGTGCCCCCATTCTGTCTCCTTGGTGGAGGAACATACTGCTCTCTTGTCCCAGCCTGTGCTGACAGCCCTGCACTCTCGCAACCACCCCCAGGGAAGGTGCCTGGTGACCTGGTCCACACCTGTCACAGGCATTTTTCCTGCTTCCCGGGGTACTAACAGCAGCCCCTGCCCCACCTGAGACCTAAATCAGAGCACTTGCCCTTTGTTCCCCAAGAGAGTTGGGTGGGGGGTGGAGGGTGGAGCAGTGTCCCCCTGCCTCTCCTATCCTGCAGACCAGGACACAGAAAGAAGCCTGGATAGCCAAGGTAGCTGCAGAGCCCAGCCTCTGTCCTCACAAGTCCTCCCACCTGCTTCTCCAAGAAGGGAGGTCCTGCCACCAACTCCTGCTCCCCGTGGTCCCCACCCAATTCTTGAGTGGCTTCTCCCCTCCCTGAGACCCAGGGGAGAAGCTTACTTGACACTGCCCCCTCCATGCCACAGTCCTGACCATCTCTGCTCAGATCAGCTCTGATACAAATCCATCTCCAGCTGAGGTTTTTAATCTCTCAGTGCCTCAAGGTCCCCAGGCTTCCCCACAGATGATCCTTATGTGCTTAGGAGAGGAAAACAGCTGAAGACACAGAGAGGTTAGGTAATTTTCCTGGATCACATCAGCATTCTGGGACTGAGATTGCATCGTTAAAAGGAGCAAACATGATGCTCAAATAACAGAAATTCACAGTGTCACTCAGGACGCTACAAGTTCAGAGTCAAGGTGCCAGCAGAGTTGGAGCTTTCAGAGGACTTTGAGGGAAGGATCTGTTCCAGGCCTCTCCCCTAGCTTCTGGTAGCCTCAAATATTCCTTGGCTTGTGGAAGACCATGTCCCTTGTGTTCACATAGTCTCTGTGTTTAAATTTGCCCCTTTTCATTAAAGTACCCATTGTATTGAATTAAAAATAAATAAATAAATAAATAAAGGGGCAAACACTTCTGTTAGCATATGTCCCATGTGCCAGCACTTTACTCATTTTATCTTCTTTTTGCTTTATTTTGCTTTTTAAATTTTGAGGTAGGGTCTCACTGTATAGCCCAGGCTGTCTTCAAACTCACAATCCTCTTGCCTCAGCCTTTCAAGTGCTGGGATAACAGATGTACACCACCACCATCAACTCATTTTATCCTCTAGTCATTTTTCAGATGAGGCACAGAGAAGTTTGGTAACCTCCCAACATCACACAGTAGACAGCACAGAGCCAGGAACCACCTAAGTAGCATGCTCTGCCCCCGTGCTCTGATGGTTACTTGTCACAGTCATTCAAGGGTCTGAGTATCGGGCCTGCTGCAGACAGCATCACCTCACAGACTCAAGAGTGACTGAGTGGGGTGACGCCTGCTGAAGGTCACGTGGCCCATAAATGGCAGGATCTGGACCCCATCTGTTGGGTGTTTGCTGGTCTCTCTGCCTTATTATCTCCCCTCTAGCTAAGCCCCATGGAATCCAGAGACTGACCCACCAGCCACTGTGAAGCAGGGGGAAAAAGTCTCTGCCCTGTCTTGGCCCAGATAATAGCTACCTTTGTAGCTGCTCTTTAAAAAAAAAGCATCCACGTAGTATAGCTAGGGTAGGTGGAAGGTGCCTCTTGCCACAGGCTGCCCCTCTCCAAGAAAAGGGTCATTAGAACCAGGGTCCTGCTCACCATGGGCAGCTGCCTTGGGCATGGGTCACTGGCTGTTCAGAAGGCCCAGCTAATGGGGACTTTGCAGAATCAGTCAGTGTCTATGAAGGGGGAAGCTCCCCTGTGACCCCCAGAGTTCCCCTTTCTCCTCTCTGAGGAAGGCATGTGTCTGGCTGTCAGCACTCCTGCCTAGGCCTTCCACAGTGTGGGACCAGAGTGGCAGGGCAGGGCCAGCTACTCCAGGATTTTTTTTAACCAGCCCCTCCTCCAGGACTATTTGCTCACACTCATCTCACTCGCAGAGGGCAGAGTATCCCTGGCATAGTCTATTCTGATTTCCCGCCATCCCCTGGCCACATCCCTCTCAAGCCTCCTCCTGGGCTCCAGTTAGCCTCCCACTGCCCAATTTCATCCAGTCCTCTCAGCTTGGAGACCTTTGTGTTTGGAGACAGCATTCCCAGGGGATCTGGGCACGTGTACATGGTCTACCCTGAAGCTTTGCCATGTGTCCTTGAAAGGCGGGTGATCAAGGGACCAAGGCACAGGCCTGATCTTTATGCCTGCAGGGAGGCTGCTTGCCACGGGAGGAGCCAGCCAGCAGGCAGCCCCACCTCCCACACAAGCACCGTCACCACTGCATCCAGACACCACTAGGTCCAGACCACGAGGCTTCTCCTGTCATGGGGCTTGGAGACTGACCCAGATGGAAGTCAGGTGGAGACAAAGGCAGTGGCCTGGAGGTTACTTCGATCTGGTTAGGAGAAAGGTTCTGAATTTGTTCATCACGTTTGGATGACCAATGGAGTCTGAGAACCCAGCAAGGCTACCCTGGTATTTGCTGCTGTAAGACATTTTCTGACATCTGGAAATAAATAGCCACTGAAGCACTCAGGGGGGAGAAATGGCTGGCCAAGTGAGCAAAGCATCATGTGGAGGAATAAAAACAAAGAGCAAGTTCAGTGTTCATAGAGAATCTGGCATCAAATTAACCAGGACATGGTTGTCCAGGCAACCGCTGCTATGGAAACAGGAGCTATTTCAGCGTCAACCTGGCTTTCATGAGAGGCAAATGCTGATTCAGATGACAGTATTCCTCACTCCCTTCTCCATTCTCACTGTCCCCAGGCCTCCCCTTCCTTTCCAGATGTCTGGACAACAGAAGGCCCTGCTGCCTTCCACCTGGGTCTCCACAGGCAGGGGCAGGCAAAGCTGTTGTGAGCAGCAGGGCTGGTCCTGAGGCTGAGGTGCCCAGCCATGGCCATTCCAGGTGGGGGACACAGAAGGGATGTGACCCTCCTATGGGACATGGCCAGGTGGGCAAATGGGTTCAGCCAGCTGTAGGTCCCACAGCTCGGGAGTACGAGCTTTGACCTACCTTCCAGTCTGTGTCCACAGCTGAGAGGAAGGTGTCAGGGTTCTCCTGAGAGAGGGCAAACAGAGGACAGCAAATTAGCCCTGGCTGGTCTGGGGGTCCCACAGGCTGGCTTTCTGACCCCCAGTCTATGTTAACAAAAGTAGCCAACAACTTATCAAGTGCCACATGTCAGGAACCCATGAGTTTATCAACTTAAAGTGCAAAGATTTCCATTTTGCCGGTGGGAAGGGTGAGGCTCAGAGGCTTGGGTCCTCAGGTCAGAAAGTGAGGACCCTCTGACTCCAGGTCTTGGCTACTGATTACTTTGTCCTCTTGCCCCCAAAGGCATTTCTTATGATCTGACATCAGGACCCAGGGCAGAGGCAGGGGAGAGGGACATGGGGGACATGGCTGTCACATCCAGGACAGGGAGGGCATACTGAGGCCCACCAATCAGGAGCCGTTAGGGCAATTTTTCCTGGGGGCATCCATCAAGGATAAGGTTTTGTTTTGGTTTTTGTTTTGCGGTGCTGGGGTTTGAACTCAGGGCCTACACCTTGAACCACTCCACCAGCCCCTTTTTTGTGATGAAATTTTTTGAGATAGTGTCTTGTGAACTATTTGCCTGGACTGGCTTTGAACCGAGATCCTCCTGATCTCTGTCTCCTGAGTAACTAGGATTACAGCTATGAGCTACTGGTGCCTGGCTCAGGATGAGGTTTTGAAGATCATGCCCATGCAGAAGCAGACTCAGGCAGGCCAGTGCACCAGGCTCAAGGCATCTGTAGCCACTGGAGACTATGATGGTCACTTCACTCCAGGTGTTAAGTGCTCCAAGACAGTAGCCACCGCCATCTGAGAGCTATCCTCTTGGTCAAAATCTCCACTGTCCCTGTGTGGAGAGGCTACTTGGGGAACAAGACTGGCAAGTCCCACACAATCCCATGCAAGGTGACAAGCCCTTAGGTTCTGTCCTGGGGGGGCCTCACCCAGCCTCAGGAAGCACTGCCATTGTCTCAGCACCTGTGCCCAAGAAGCTACTGCTGATGACTTCAGCCAGTGGCTGCACTGCCACCCTGAGCAACTTCACCAAGGCCACCTTTGATGCCATCTCCAAGATCTATGGCTACCTGACCCTGGCCTCTGAAAAGAGACTGAAT
Organism: Castor canadensis; assembly: GCF_047511655.1. Taxonomy (NCBI): domain Eukaryota; kingdom Metazoa; phylum Chordata; class Mammalia; order Rodentia; family Castoridae; genus Castor; species Castor canadensis. The sequence goes on from NC_133400.1 coordinate 27,372,481, forward strand.
TCACTAAGTCTCCAAATCAGGAATTCACTGACCACTGTGTGAAAACCCCCCACCAGAGCCTCTGTGCAGAGGACCCAGGCTCCAGCCATGGCTACACTGCTTTCTTTTTATACAAGAAAAATAAAGTGAATTATCCCTGTAAAAAAAAAAAAAAACAACCTGCACAGTTTGGAGCCATCAGAGCCTGCAGGAATGCCCGCTTGGCACTCTCAAATTGCTCCAGCATGCGTGACACTGAACGGTGTTTTTGAATGCTGCCTGACTGGACAAGGGCAGGGCTGCTTCTGGTTGTGCCCTTAGCACAAAGCGTAGCTAGGAATGGACTCCCTAACACATGTGAATCTGGATAGCCACCTGTCCTCTCAAAGGAGGGGCACACAGCTCAGAAGGCACCCACAGTTTATGAGGCTGCACCGATGGAGGCTGGAGAATGGGGGCTAAACCCATGTGTAAGTCACCAGGAGGCCCTTGGACACTCTGCAACTGGGCCTAGCTTTCAACCCTGTGGGTCCCCATCTCCCCGTCTGTACAACAGGGAAGCTGGGCTACTTCAGACTCCTGCCGCCTTGGGGCCTGGGGAAGGAAAACTACCAGGTCCAGCACCTGCCCAGGTAAGGCAGACCTCTGGGCCTCCCTTGCTGCCTACTGTGCCTGTCTAGAAACCTCTCTGCTCCGCTTGGTGAGGCAGGGAGCTCTTAGCAGGTCTCAAAGCCCCTGAGCCTTAATGTTTGCAGGACTAAGTAAGAATCCTGGCGCTGGCCACCGTTCTTTCCTTTGCACTCTTGCCCTGGACTTTGTAAGCTGCAGATTCTCCTGGTGAATCAATAGCAATCAAATTAGAAGCAGAAGACTATCTGAGGATGGGGAGAGAAGGGACAGGCTGCAGAAGTGCAACAAGGATAGCCACCCCATGTCACAGGCACCAGAAGAACCAGCCAGTGATTCTGATGGTTTTTCTCACGGTGAGGAAAAGCCCACCACCTGCATTCGGACAGGAGTTGGGATGGAGGATGGAGAAGATCAGAGGCTGTTCTCAGCCAGGTTTCAGCTGCCTGGGACTATGTCATAAAGAAGGGCTGCACTTTCACCAAGTGTGGTGACACACTCATGAGACTGAAGCAGGAGGAGCACAAGTTCAAGGCCAGCCTAGGTTACATAGTGAGACCTTGTGTCAACAATAAATTTTGTTAAAAAAAAAAAAAAACAAGCAAGAATGGCTGCACCCAGACCTCCCCTAACTGATTCACCCAAGGTCTGGGCACTACATGGAGGAGGGAAGGGCAGCCACTTCTGGAACCCCAAGGAAGGGGACCAGGATTGGGGAATGGGATATGGCTGGGGGAAAGGGGTGGGCTGGCCACTGATGGATCTCACCAAAAGGGCTTATGTGAGGGGCTGAAGAAGTATAGGTGGTAGTTTTTTATACTGGAGACCTTAACAAGGTAATTATCTCTGAGAAGAGAGGAGGCATTTTTTTAAAAAAAAACCAAAATCTGACAAGAAGGATGAGGCAGATAATGGCAGGGTGTGCTGTGCATTCTCAGGATGCTGGGGGCCCCAGGAGATGGGGAGTGGGAGGGATGGGACCCAAAAGCCAAGAAACAGCAGGAAAAAAGTGAGCCAACTCAGACATCCCACGCCCCCAAGTCTGTGGGAGGTTAGTGAGCTCAGAGGACAGGGCGACAGAGAGGGTCCCACTAAGAGGGGGTGGGGAGGGCCTGGAGTGGTTTGTGGGACATGAGGTGGGGTATCCAGGCACCAGAGAAGGGGCAGTCAGTCTCCCATCCAGCTCCAGACCCACCCAGCGCTGCATCTTCAAATAAGCAGACGCCAGTCTGATGCGGCGTGAGGGAGAGGGAGATGTGCATGTACAGTTGTCCTCCACATCTATCTGTGGGGCCTTGGTTCCAGAACCTGCTGTGGGTACCACAATCTTCAGATGCTCAAGTCCCTTATATAAAATGACACAAGAATTTGCACAGAACCTAGCACTGGCCTCTCATACAATTAAGTCAGTTCTAGATTACTTGAGACACCCAATGTAAGGCAAGTGCTGTGAAATGTTGAGGGAACAATGAAAACAGAGTCTTACATATTCAGTACAGTCTCGATTCTTTTCCCAACATGTTCTATCTGTGTTTGGTTGAAACCCTAGAAGTGGAGCCCACAGACACTGAGGGCCCTCTGTATTCAGTCCTTCCGGGACTCCAAGAATTGTACCTGGGAAATTGTAGATGTAGAAGTGAAAAGGGCAAGTACTTTCCAGCTGCTGTGGAAAGGGGGAGAGTGTGTGTGTTGTGAGAAAAAACAGAGGGATGACATTTGGAAAGACCTTGTTGGGAGCTGAGAGGAGGCTGCTTTGGGCTTGGGGACGGGTTTTTAATAGGCCTTTGGAAAAATCAGATGTGACCAAGTCCCTAGCATGGGGCTTGTGCTGAGTCAAGAAAGAAGCGAGTGGCTCACTCTGTAATCCCAGCTACTTGGGAGGCAGAGATCAGGAGGATAAAGGTCAACCCAGGCAAAAAGTTAGTGAGGTCTTTGTCTCAATCAATAAACTGAATGAAAAGACTGTGCCTGTGATCCTAGCTATGCAGGAGGCCATAGGAAAGAGGATCATGGTCTGAGGCTGCCCCAGGATGAAAAGCAAAATCCCATCTGAAAAATAACCTAAAGCAAGAAGGGGTGGGGCATGGCTCAAGTGATAGAGTGCTTGCCTAGCAAGCACAAGGCCCTGAGTTCAAACCCCAGTACCACCAAAAAAACCCAAAAACAAACAAACAAAAAATTGAGGACTGGTTGGGAGACTGAAATGCAGACCTCACACAGGAGTGGGGACACCAATGGTGGCAAACTCTGGTCCTGGTGGCCAGTGGGATGAAGTGAGAGACCAGCTCCAGCAGAAGGAAGGCAGAGCCAGGCTGCCCCAGCAGGCAGGGCGGGTTCATGAGTCAGGGAAGAAGGAACAGTATGGTGCAGACTGGATCTGAGTGGGCAGTGGAAGACACTGGCCCAGGAGGTTAGGCTGGAAAGGAAGGAGCCAGGGGAAAGAGTAGGAGGGGCTGTAGGAAGGACCACAGCTAAAAATGAGGGAGGTGGCAGCCAGTGGTGAACTTTAAGCCAAGAAGAGACATGATGAATTTTAAAAGTGCTGTGCAGAGGAAGGGCAGAGGCAGGGAGACCAGTGAGGAGGCTCCTGCAAGCATCCTAGCAGGAGATGGGGATGTGAACTGAGCACAGAGGGCTTTCAGATGTGCAGCTTACCTGCCAGCCTCTGAGGGCTGACCTCAAACAACCCAGGACCCAGCACCTGACTCAAGATTCTGTCTTTCAGGTAAGACAAACTTTCTCAGAGGCAGGACTATGTGGTGGTTGGACCCCCTAGAGCCTCAGTTGACTGGCTGGTCCCCATGCTTGCTGCTCTGTGGCTCCTAGGCTCATTTTCTTGTGCCAGGAAGAGGGACAGGGCAGAGACTTGAGGAACTGGGTTCTGGTATTCACCATCTGCAAAATGAGGGGGTCTGAGATGGCATCAACAGCAGGGACCCCAGTCCCAATGCCCACAGCCAAACAGCAGGAGACCACAGCTTCTTGCTCAGTGCACAGCAGGATGGTGCTGGCAGGTGGGAGAGGGAAGGTGGACAAGGTGTCACAACAAGAAAATATAGGGTAGAGCAAACTCCAAATCTAGCGTCTGGTCCCCTCTGACTGAAGGGTCTTTGGGACAAAGTCATAACCTTGAGCTCCTCAGTCCCACAGCTTCTGTGGGACTATTGGTGAACTTTGCCCTTGAACCTCAAAGGCTTGTGACAAAAAAGACAGGATGCTGCGTCAAGGGAAGGCCCCGTGGATGGGGTGGCTCACACTCCTTCTGGTGACAGCACCAGATGTTACTACCTCTGGATGCCCAGAACCAAGGGCACCTGGACTCCAGCTCTAAGACCTTGGCCAAGCGATGGGAAATCTCTCCTTCAGAGCTCCAGCCTCCAGGACAGCTGGAGGGAGCCTCAGTGAGGCTGGCTGGGCACTCAGGCTGGTCTGGGAATTTTCAAGGCGAGGTACAAGGCGGCTCAGGGTGGCAAGACCGCAGAGAGAGGGCGCGGTTTCCCTCCTCGCCACGAGGTGGCGCACTCGGCCCCAGGACAGGAACGGGCGACTCACCAGCTCAGTGGCGTCCTGGCCCCGGAGCAGCGGCTTCTCTTCGGGGAATCGCAGCTCTTGCAGCCCGGCCATGGTCACGTCGTGCAGCAGGAGCCCTAGGAAGGAGGAAGGGCGAGGTTGGGTCCTGCTCCGGAGCTCCTGGGCGGAGAAGGGCTGGGGGAGACGCTGGCGCAAGAAGACTGCGAGCCACACCGATCCTCCCGCAAGACCAGCTTATTTATCTCAGGGGATAAATATTATTTATATATTATTTGCTCTTAAAAGTCAAATCGTGTTTTGAAAAGCTAGGAAAGCAATACAATGACGATCCTAAAATGGTTTCAAGCAAGATCCTGCATTTATTGAGAAGCAGAGGGAAGACTGGGAAGGCCAAAGGCAGGATCAGAAGCAGACAGGGGTCCCCTGTGGAGACCCCGGGTTCCGGAAGTGGACAGGGAGGTTCTGGGGACAGAGGCTGGAAAGAGCTGAGGGTTCTCCTCAGCTGGAGAAAGAGCCTGGGAGGGGGTGAGAGGACACTTGCAAGAGAACGATGTTGAAGAGGGGGTGCCAGTCAGGACAGGCAGGGAGGGGATGATGCTCAGGACTTCTCACCCCACAGCTACTGGATGGTAGGTTCCAAGCCCCAATTGCTGGGTGTTCCTGGGAGGCCCCGGGGGGCCTCTGACTCTCAAAGGAAGAAAGGGTCACACCTAACTAAGGTATATATATATATATATATATATGCTCTTGTCTGTGTTTGGAGGAGCCCGCAGTGGGGAAGGAAAAGAGGGCCCAGGACAGGCAATTCTTCCAGGAGTGACAGAACTGTTCCTCACCTGCATTTCAGAATGGAGAGGTCAGAACCCATCCAGGGGAAGACTAGCCAAAGGATTTGATCTGGAAATTCATAAAATTAAAACTGGCCAGTAAATATGTGGAAAAAGTACTCAAGCTCACCAGATGGCAGACCTGAGAAATCACCCTGCAGCCTCACTGATGGCCTCTGGACATCCCATGGTGATCAGCTCTGACCACCCGGCTCTGTTTGGTGCCAAAGGCTTGTCCTATGACTTCTATGAGGTCTTCATAGGGATTGCAGGGAATAAGGCTGACCTGAGGACCCTCAAGCTGCTGGTCACAAACTCTATCAAGTACAGCTCCATGGTGAAGTCGGAGAAGGACTTTCTCATGAAAGTCTGGTGGATCAAATGGAACCAGTTCATAGAAAAGCTGGCCCAGAGGCGAAGATGAAGTGAGCAGCCTTCCTTGCATCTCCTTCCCTCCACACCAATTCAGCCTACTTCCGTAGTCCTAGAGCCATGCTGGCCCAGCCTTCTCCATTTCGGTCTCAAAAGTGACTTTGTGAAGGTTGCCGATGGCCTCTGCATGGCTTGACGGGTCAGAAACACTTGATCAGCGGGCCACACTCATCTTTTTCACATACTCTGCTCTCTTGGCCTTGGTGACATCCACCCTCTCTGTGCCCCCTCACTCTGCCCTTGCTCAGGTCCCCTTTCCCAGAGCCTTTCTCTCTGTGAGGTCTCCTCCCAGCTCGGTCCTGGATGACTCCTCTACTCCCGTCTCTTTCTTTCTCTCCTTTTTCTCTTCTCTTCACCTATACTCATTTTCTAGGCGTTTCTCATTCTCGCCGCCTGCTGTGTGCTCTACCTGCCTGTCCACCTTCAGATTCCACCCTGGCCACCTTCTCAGAAGGCTTCTGGAGCCCCCCTGGCCTGGTACTCTGGCTGGTGGCACCTGTTCTTCTTCATGGTTCCCACAACAATTTGTAATCATGATTGATTTCTGTTTGCAGTCTAGTCCCACCAAAAAGGCCATGTGAATGGGCACTCGTGAGTGTCTCTCTGAGATGTAGAGTCAGCACCTAGCCCTGCCCCCAGACCTAGTTAGTACTTAATAAAGAATGTGTTGAATGCAAAAAAAAAAAAAAAAAAAAGCTCACCAGAAGTCAAAGAAACTCAATTAAAACGAAACTCTTCTTATTTTTGTTATTATTTTGACCAAGGGACCTGGCAAAGTATGCATAGCTAGCAAAAGCAGCATGGAAACCCTCACTTCCTTCTATTCCTTGCTACATTGGTACATTGTGGCCATAAAACACAATGATTGAGCCTTCTAGAGGGCATTATTGCAAAAAGTTAAATTAGTTCAAAGGTTCATACTTGGAGCTGGGGTCACAGCTCAGTCGTAGAGTGCTTGCCTACCATGCACAGGGCCCTCGGTTCCCCAGCACCCCCCCCAAAAAAAAAAAAAAGAAAGAAAAGGTTAAACCATTTGATTCAGCAATCCCCCTCCCCTGGGAGAAATTCCCTAAAACCAGAAAGGGCACCCGCAGGCTTAGCTTTAGGAATGCCTACCACCACAGTGCCATCTGAAGTAGAGAAAAACTGGAAAACCCAGTGAGTTTCTAGCTACGTACCTTATTTCATTAATTTAGGACCATTTAATAACATGAGGGAAATGCCTGTATCACAATAAATAGAAAAAGCAGCTACAAAAGAAATATTCAGCGGTAGTAGAGTGGTTCATGTGGTAGAGCGCCTGCCTAGTAAGTGTGAGGCCCTGAGTTCAAACCCCAGTACCGCCCCCCCACCAAAAAAATGCAGTATTATCTCAAATGTGAAAATATGAATAGTCCCACAAAAACAGTCTGGAAGGATGTACATCAAAAATTTCCAGGAGGCTGGGGGAGGGTCCTACGTTCAAGGATAGCCTGAGCTACATAATGAGATCATCTCAAAACTAAAAATAAATGAATAACTAAAATTCCCAGGTATTAATCCTGGGTGGAGGACTGAAAACTGGGTGTACAGTCTGAAATCAGAAAGAAAAAAAAAAGGCTGGAACATTTAAGGACTTGTTGAAGATCAGTGCCAATCCCTTTCACTCTGGTGAGAAGACGGAGGCTGATGGTGGCCCGTGACTTGCCCAGACTGTGACAGGGTTAGGCTCTTGTCCAGTGAGCGGTGCTCAGTGGGAGAACCACAGCCGCCTAGATCAGAAGATTGGAGGGATGGATTCCTGGACTCCTTGATGTCTCCCTCCGTCCTTCCCCTTCCAACGCCATTTCTTCCTTCCCTTTTTTCTTCTTTTTTGTGGTACTGGGATTTGAACTCAGGGCCTACACCTTGAGCCGCTCCATGAGCCCTTTTTTGTGATGGGTTTTTTGAGATAGAGTCTCATAAACTATTTGCCCAGGGCTGGCTTTGAACCTCCATCCTCTGATCTCTGCCTCCTGAGTAGCTAGGATCACAGGCACAAGCCACCAGCGTACTGGTGCCACTACAACTCTATTTCTTAAAGACTCCCTTTGCCCTAAAGAGCACAGCACCCATCAGCTGGATGGTCAGATATCCTTGCCCCCTCAGCTTGACCCCTCAGCTGCTCCCTATGGGAAGCCCAGTGACCAAAGTCAGCCGAAAGGCACAGGGCTCAGAGGGAACATACTCCTGTGGCAGGGCTCATGGCATCTAGGTGTGCTGGGCTGGCTGGGAACTGCTGACCACCCAGCTCCAAAGGACAGCGGTGAAGCCCCAGATGAGCCAGCATCTCAGCATAAGAAGGCTCTGCTGCAGGGCGCAGGGTCCCTGCACCACTACACCCTGCCAGCTCTCTGTTCCCAGTGGTTTCCCAGGAAACCAGCTAATACAATGCAGATGGGCTGTATTTTTAGAAAGGCGTCCTTTCCCCTCTCCCTGCCCCTTTACCCTTCCATCCACCAGAGTGGGAAGTTGAAAGAGGGCTCCCACCTTGAGAAACTTCCCCTATTAGGACTTTCTTAAACACCTGCCTCCCTGACCCCCACCTCAAATTCAGCTGTAGGCCGCACTGGGTTGTCCTGTCCCCCATCCTCCTATGAAACCACTCTGGAGACCATCCTCCCCAAGGATGGTGCTATTAAAAGGGCTGGGAGTGGGCAGCACAGGGACAGACGGCCTGTGACAGAGGGAGTGGCAGGGAAGGGGTGGGAAGAGGCCTTGTAGTCCAGAGAAACTGGGAATGTCTCTGCCCATGGAAAACACACAGTTCACCAGAGAAATGGCTGGACCCCAAAATGCAGAGCCCAATCTGCACTTCCTCCTGAAAGCTACTGCCTTCTATCTATGTCAATGTGAACCAGACCTGTTCTGCTTTTCCATGTGTTTCTATGAACTCCTATCTCTTCAACCAACCCTGTGCACGTGCGCACACACACACACACACACACACACACACACACACACAGAGCACATTTCCCCTACACTTAAGACAGCCCTTTTTGGGCTCTCACACTTATAGGTAAAGACCCCAGATGACTCAGTAGATTCACCCCAGGAGCCCCATTCCCTTGCTCATGTTGTTCCCAACTGCCTGATATGCCTTTCCCCATCTGAGTCACAGTAACAAAAGGAACCATTAATACTTACTGAGCTGACTAGGTTCCAGGCACTGTTTCAGCATTTTACATGTATAAATACATCAAATTCTTCCCGTGCCACCCAGAGGGAGGGCCCACTCGTGTCCTCATGTGTAGCTGAGGGTAAGGCCCAGGAGATGACATGACCAGTTTGAGGTCTCACCAGTGGGAGGTGATAAACCTGATTTGAACAATGAGCTATGTTGCCTCAGTAACTCACTGATGTGTGGGTGAGTGGCTTCACCTCCCTACCACAGGCTCCCTGAGGACAAAGGCTGGTTCTGTCAATCTGCCCAGCTCCATTGGAACCCCATGTCACAAGAGGCTCAATAGCTGGAGAACTGGACAATTCGCCAACTCCAGAACAGGCTGGAAATCCTCCTGGCCGACCTGCCTGAAGCTGCAGAAGGGCTCAGAGTGCAATTTGTCTGCAATTACACTTGAAGATCTTTCTGGAGGTCTCTGTCCACCATTTGGTACTGGGTTGTTGGGCAGGGTTGGGTGGCGAGAAGGTTCCAGGGTGAGTTGGGTCATCAGCCTTAGAGGAAGCAGAAGCCTGCCTGTGCACCCCCCTGTCCTGGGAATCTTGACCTGGTCCTCTCCTCACCCTCAAATCCTACTGCACCCCTCTCACTGTGAGCCTCACCAGACCCCCCAAAGGGAAGAGACTCAGCAGCTCTGCATTCCAGGCTCAGCTGGAAACAGAAAAAGATCACAGACTCCAGTGGACGAAGGGCCAGGGTCTGGGATAGAGAGTCAGCCGGCCACCACATGAAAAGTCCAGGAAAACCACTTCGTTAGCATCAAGGAAATGCAATGAGCTAATGTGGTCTCACCACCTGCTCAAACCTCACCTTCCTTCCCAGAGACTCCTCAAGGACAAGGGCTCCATCTGGTTTTGCTCCCTGTGATGTCCCATCTAGGACAGTGCTTGGCACTCAGTACTTTTTTCTTTCTGTGGCACTGGGAGGGAACCCAGGGCCTTGCACATGCTGGGGAAGTGCTATGCCTCTAAGCACACCCCCAGCGCAGCTGTATTTTTGCTTAATGAAATGAAATGAGTAGACTGAAGAACAAATCATTCTTCACTCAGACAGCAAATAAAAGGTGCTAAGCCCCAGTGTCAGTAAGGCCTGGGCAAACAGGTGCACATTCACCTAGATGTTGGTTGGATTACAGTGGGGTCAAGTTTATTTGGGGGCGAGCTGGTAATTTATCAAATGCAAGACACAGTGACTTTGGGCGTTTATTCTAAAGAAAGCCACTGTTGGGCACACTAAGGGACAGGTCATGGCGAGGTTTGCCACAGCACTCTTGGGAACGCTGAAAATGTGGAAATGACCTAAATGAACATCAGGAGGATGGTTAAATAAATTATGAGCATCTGCTCCTGGGAGTACCATGCAGCTATTAAAAAGGCAGCTTCGGGGGCTGATGGAGAGGCTCAAGTGGTAGAACACCTTCCTATCGAGCTGAAGGCCCTGTGTTCAAATCCCACTACTGAGAAAATAACAACAAAAAGCAGCTCTATTCAGTTAGGGAAAGCTTCTAAAATGTAGGAGAAAAAGTAGTTAGGAGAAAAAGGCATGCCACACAATAAAAAGTATGAATGATCCTTTTTATGTCAAAAATATATGCATGGGACAGGTACCTGAAGGAGCAAATTCAATAAGGAATCCTCAATAAGTTAGAGTAAGTGAAGGTTTATCTCTGGGGAAGGACATGGGTATAAAAGGGAGCTTTTTATTCTATACAGCATATTTTACCAAATTAAGATACGACTGATTATAAGTGACAGACAGTATTCATATACTTAAATGTTACCAACCAAGACAACACTTCCCCACTTTCGATGTGTGTGTGTGGTGCTGAGGACTGAACTCAGGGTCTCATGCTTAAGTGCTTTACCACTTGAGCCACACCCCCTTTTAGTTTTTTTCTCAGAGAGGGTGTTCGGCTAACTTTGCCCAGGCAGACTTGACTTGTGATCCTTCTACTTCCTGCTCCAGAGTAGCTAGGAGTACAGGTGTGTACCACCTCACCCGCCCATCAATGAAGTTTTGTGTGTGTTTGTGTCCTGGGGATTAACCCAGCAGCTCAAGTATGCTAGGCAAGCACTCTACCATTTGAACCTTTCTCCCAGCCCTCGGTTTAATCTGAAAACATTTTAGGCTTACAAAAAAATTGCAACAAACAAACAACACATAAATTTCTCACACCGCCTGCCCTCAACTTCTGCCAGTGTTACCAAGCTACAGAGGCTTCTCCAGCTGGGACAGTTGCTCAGTCTTTGTCTTTTCTGATCTTGACACTTTTGAAGACAGCTGGTCATTTAACTTGTAGAATGTTCTCAGTTGGGTTTCTCTGTTGTTTTTGCACAATTCCACAAACTTCAGACATTTTTGGAAAGAACATAACAGAAGCCACGTGCAGTTTCCTACCAGGGAACTGATGTTCCTCAGTCTGATTCCAAGGGGTTAACCTCAGTCTGCGGGGCTTTCCACTGGAAGCAACTGTTTTTCCCTATGTAGTAGGGATGCTATGTGTCTTGTAGGAAGATGCTTTGCATACATGCCCACTCATTTTAGCAGGCAGTTGATGAGTCCTGCCTGTAGTTGCTGTGGTGTTTGTCTAATGATGATTTCCTGTTCCCAACATCCTGTCCACATTTATTAACTGGAATTCTCTTGTAAGAAGGAACTATGCTTTCTCTTCCACTTTCTTCTCTATTCCATTATTTATTCACATCATTATGGACTTGTGGGTATTTATGCTATGCCATTGCGATTTGTTTTAAATTTCATTGTTCAAACTGGGCTGTCTTTGGTGAATCCACCACTTCAGGGAGCCCTGGGTGTCTTTTTCTTTCTTTTCCTTCCTTCCTTTCACTCCTTCCCTCCCTCCCTCCCTTCCTTCCCCTTCCTTCCTTTCCTTCCTTCCTACCCTTCTTTCCTTCTCCCTTCCTTCCTTCCTGTCCCTCCCTCCCTTCCTTTCTCTTTCTTCCTTCCTTTTTTCCTTCCTTCCTTCCTTTTTTCCTTTCTTCCTTCCTTTCTTCAGTAATACTGGGGTTTGAACTCAGGGCTTCACACTTCCTAGCCAGGTGCTCTATAGCTTGAGTCATGCCTCCAGCCCTTTTTGCTCTGGTGATTTTGGAGCTAGGGTCTTGCTTTTTGCCCAGGCCTGCATGGACTGCCAACCTCCTAGTTTGTTTCCTGCTGTAGCTGGCATGACAGGTGCACCCAGCCTTTTCCTGTTGAGATGGGGTCCTGAGAACTTTTTTTTTTTTGGCCTGGGTTAGCCTTGAACCGTGATCCTTCTGATCTCAGCTTGCCAAGTAGCTAGGTAGGAGCCACCTCATCTGGCTTTTTAAATTTTTTGTTTTTCGAGGCAGAGTCTCACAATTAAGCCTACCTTATTCGTGAATTTATTACACACATTTCTGACCAAGTGTTGTCAAAACGAATTCTCCTTTGTGCAGGGGATGCAGAGAAGCTTTCAGTGGTCCCATTTTATCATCAGTTGTGTTTAAACTCTATGCTTCCCACGGATTCAGTTTTCCCTCAACAGCGGTATCTCTGGGACCATAGACCATACCAGGGTCTACTATATAGTCAAGGCTGGCTGTGAACTCATGATTCTTCTACCTCAGCTGCCCTAGTGCTGGGATTACAGGGTGCACCAGCACACCCAGCTGTGAGTGCTGTTTAGAATCCAGAATCTCAGTAAGTCTGCTCAGTGCTACCAGGGTGTCAGTTGCCTAGGACCTCTTTGAAGGCAGAGCTAGGAAATGTAAGACAGCAAAGCATATTTACTTCTAAACCCATCCATCTGCAAATATACTAAAACTATGCAGTTTATACTTCTAATAATTCCAATTCAACTCCACAGAGCTTATTCTAGCTTCTCTCTTCTTCAGCGGCACTTCTCCCCTCTAGTGGTGAGCAAACTGCCTCTCATTCTCCACGGTACTTTTCCTTATTTCTCTCTCCCTACGATGCACACAAAGCATTTGGAATTGCCACTCACAATGAGTTCTTCCATTCACGGTTTCGATGGAGAAGGGTTTTGTACTTACCAAAAGAACATTTTAGACATTAAGATGAAGATGTTTAGAAATATCTCTCACTCGGGTGAATTTCATTTTTTGGGATGGGATTGGGTTTGAACTCAGGGCTTGATCAAAGCCCCGAGTTTGTGATTGCAAGGCAGGTGCTTGAGCCACACCTCCCGTCCATTTTGCTCTGGTTAGTCTGGAGATGGGAGCTCAAGAACTATTTCCCCGGGCTGGCCTTGAAACCTGATCCTCCTGATCGCAAGCCTCCCAAGTAGCTAGAATTACAGGCATGAGCCCCGGGTCCCCAGCTTCGTGTGAATTCTTAAGAAGGAAGATGTAAGTGAGATAAATTGTTTAAGGTCTTCCTGAGATTTTGCATTCTGAGTCCATGTCCTCCAAATCTCTGTGCCTTGAAGCTGTTGATGCCGGTGGCTTCCACACAAGCCAAGCTCCTTGGCACGCAGGATGCTGGCGAGGCGGTGTTCTCCAGAGCGCTCCATGCTGTTTCCAGGATTTCCATCCAAGCTGCTGACGTCCACTCTGCAAATTTGGATGCTCACAGGACAGCAATAGCAGCAAAGTCATGCTGCCCACTTTGCCAGCAGACGCTGGAGGATGCTTCCTGATTTTAGAATTGTTAAAACATGAAAATGCGCACCTCAGAACGGCCATAACAGAGCTCTTTCTAAAATTACAAGTTGAGGCACTGCACCAACATGTGGGCTCCATTTCTCTGCACAGGTGGCTCTGGGTCTTAAACACAGGCACAATAAACCGCTAATCCTCAGGCCAAGGCCAAGGGCAGAGGGAACCAGGATCCCAACACCACAGTCTATACAGCAGCTTCTGTATGGAGCCAGTGAGCGAGTCCTACTGAGACAGAGACTGTTCCTTGTTCCCTAATGCCTGTTCACTCCTCTTTCCTTAAGAATAGAGCCCCACATTTTAGACAAGCCAGTGGGTGATGGGAATGAAGTCTAGTTATGACTGTGTGCTGCTCTGCCCGGAAGGTGTTACTAGAGGCAATGACTTTAGGTTGGTGTTCTTAAAAGAGGACATACAATATTCATTTGTTGGCCCTTTTTCCTGGCAGCAGAGTAGGATGCAGATGTGAGGGCAGGAACTTCAACAGTCATTTTTCATCCTGAGGTCAGATGCTAGAGTGGCAATATAGAAGGAACTGAACAATACAGGAAACTGAGAATCATATAGAAGGAACTGAACAATACAGGAAACTGAGAATCACACAGCCATGGTTTTTGATGGTCAGTTTCCAGACCCTGCTTGTGAAAGAGAGAAATACATTCTTAACTTGTTTAATCTATTACCATCATGGGTTTTCTGTCACATACCATTTATGCTAATCTAAACTTGGAACATTTTGGGGGGAGAGCCAATCTAATATACAAAAAAAGAACTCAAGGGAAAGGACTGGGCTCTCCCAAAGGAAAACAGAGGAACTCTCCCCAGTCCAGAAGGGTCTGCCTGGCACGGCCACATACAAGAGTGCCAGGTTCTAAGCCACACCCCAGGTTCACAACAACTGTATCCACAGGGTAACCATGACCTACATTTCAAAGTGGAAAGGCTTACTCTGGCACTTTTGTCACAAATTCTCAAGTTTCTTTAACACAGGTGCCTTGCTCAGTTCAGCTGTGTATCTTTGCCCAGTTTGGCAAATTTCCCAGAAAAAAAAGAAATGCTTGCCCTGGATCTTTGTGCAAGACTCAAAAAGGTAAGCAGAGGCAGCAAGCCTGCTAGGGCCCAGGGTCTGTGACGCCACCATCCCCAGCATGGAGCCCTTCTCAGAGCCCTCACCAGGGACATTTTCCCTGGGGAGGCCCCTGTTCTTCTCTGCCCAGTTCCTTAGCTCTTTGAAGACTAATGATCACCTGGCAGAGAAAGACTCTACGCTAGGTGACTCCGAGAGTTCTGCCTCCCCTACAATGTCTGCAGAGGGGCAATGCCACATCAATGCCCCCCTACACACCCAATGCCCCCCTACACACCCAGGGCCCCTCTTCTTGTAACAGCACCCCGGGGGGTGGCCAGGTGAACCAGGCCTAAGTCACCCATCTATTCATTCATTCACCTGTTCTAGGGTGAGCATCACTAATGCTGGATCTTGCCACATAGCCCAGGCTGGCTTGCACCTTGCTATATAGCACAGGCTGACCTTGAACTCTTGATCCTCCTGCTTCTGCCTCCCAACTGCTGGAATTACAGACATGTATCACCATGTTCAGTTGAAATCTGAAACTTTCTGAGCTTAATCTGAACTTTTGAACCCTGGCATGATGCTCAAAGAATTTTGGATTCAGAGCATTTTGGATTTTGGATTTTTCTAATTAGGAATGCTTGATGGGTAAAATCTATGCAAATATTACTAACTTCAAAATCTCCAAAATCTGACAGACCTCTGGACCCAAGCTTTACGATCAGAGATACTCAACCTGCATGTTTCAGGTACTGTTCTAGGTCCTGGAGATAAAATAGTGACCATTACAAAGATTCCCACCTTTGCGAGGTTTTCTGGGGTGGTGAGGAGGCAAACGATCAACAAATCTATGGAAATGCATGGTGTGTCAGATGTTCTACGTGCTATGGAGGACAGAAGAGGACAGGGCAGGGGCTGGGGGCTGGATGCCACCTGGCATGTCTGGGTGGGGCACTCAGGGCACTGCACAGAGCTTGCCAGCCTGGGTTCAAGGAGATGAAAGGAACCCAGGGTCACAGGGCAGAGTGGTGGGGGGAAAAGGAGAAGGTGAGGGCAAGCAGAAAGGGCCAGAGTCAGGTCACATTAGCCTTGGTTTTAAGCAAGGGACACACAAAGAATCCCTCCTCCTGCTACTCAATGAATAGTCCTGGGGTGGGGCTAGAAAAGGGTGACCACATTGCCACAGGCCCTCAGAATCTGGGCTCTTTTGAAGGTGGAGACAGTGGGGACTGTGGATGTGTTGAGTTTAGGGGGGTGGCAAAGAAAAGTGCAGGGTGATTTGTATTTGCTTTAGGTCACTGGAGGCACAGGTGGCTGCTTGTAAGTTGGGAAACTTGAGAAGAGTTTGGGGCAGGGTGAGGGGTTTGGTTTTAGACCTAATATCCCTGTGTCCACATGCTGGCCATGGACCCCATCCCCACCATGTTCCCCTCCTGGTGTGGGGGATAACTTGTTTTTCCTTCAGAGAAATAGAATTATTTCCTATCATATATAGTAAATCCAGGTAAATCCACTTTAAAGCAGTTGTCCATTATGTTTGCTTAATTTGCAGCTTCTCAGAATGTTAAATATTAACCTTGCACTTTACCTCATCTATGGTCAATCTAGAAAGACTGTGAGCCCTGACTCCTACCAATAAGAGAAGAGGGCAGTGTTGCATCGGGATAAAAACCCTAACGTACTTCCTACCCGGTGTGCTTTCTTCATCATACCTTTGTCAGTTGCACACCCTTCTGCAGAAGTAAAACTGCTTGCCTTGCTGACTGACTCTTGAGTCTTACTCATTAATACAGAGATTTTTCTAACACTGGTATCAAAGTTCTGTTTCTGTTGCTTGATACCTAGAAATCTAACATAACTTTTTTTTTGATTGGGGTTTGAATTCAAGGCCTACACCTTGAGCTACTCCACCAGCCTTTTTATGTGTTGGGTGTATTTGAGATACGGTCTCGCAAACTATTTGTCCAGGCTGGCTTCGAACCACGATCCTCCTGTTCTCTGCTAGCTCAGATTACAGGCATGCGCCATTGGCACCCAGCCTAACATAACTTCTGTTTTTCTTGCACCGTGTCAAGGGGCTGCGCAAAGCTCAGCACCTGCCCATCTCTGTGGCAATCCCAGGTTCAGGTGCAGGTTCCAGGCATGGGCTCAGAGGGCCTTACAGGTTTGGAGACAGTTCGTCCCCACCACACACCATCACTATCCACTCTAGGGCAGGGCAGGTCTTCTCCAAGGCAGGCACTGCAAAGACTAATCCTAAGAACCCCCAGAACACCTTGAGCCACCCTGACTCTCCCCCTCTGGGTCCCATCCCCGTGTGCATTATGCCCTGCAGCTGGAAAGTCTCTGGAGGCAGTAGGCTTTGCTCTCCCTGTGTGGACAAGGAGGAGGCTGCGCAAGGTCACCTGACAACTGGTGAGAGCTTAGCTGCCCTCACCCAGAGCAGTACGGCAGGGAGCAGCATTGAAAAGACACTTCTGGCAACCACAGCCAGGTCATCAGAGCTATCAGCAAACGGTTTGGGGAGTGCAGAGGGTGAGCCTGGGGGCTGCAAACCCTGGACATGGCTATTGGAAACCCCTGCACTCTGAGGGGAAGAGATCCCAGAAACATTCCCCCCTGTCCTCTCCAAAGAGGTTGGGCCCCTCCCCTTCCCATGTGTCCACAGGCACCAGCAACTGCCCTGTCCAACAGGTGAGCTGAAGAAGCAGGCAGGCCCCACAGGTATTTGCTCCCAGGTTTAGGATGCACAGTCACTCTCACTGCTAGAGCTGACATTTTGGTGAACTGGAACTAAAAGGCTTGAGGATAAGAGTGAGTGAGTGAGTGTGTGTGTGTGTGTGTGTGTGTGTGTGTGTGGCGGGGGTGGGGGTGGGGGGGGTGGGAGGGGTGAGCTCTCTGTGGTCCTGCTAAGGACCAGGGCTGGGGCAGTTGAGTGCAAGCACACCTCTGATTCTGTGATGCTCTCCGGTTCACAATCAGTGTTTGGCTTTACCCAGGATCCCAGGACCACCCTGGAGGCACAGTCAAGCTCAACCCAAGGCCACACAGTCAGGGCTGATGGGTGGTTGGGGAGAATGGGCTCCCTTGCCCCTCCTAGCCCCAGGGCTCTCTGCCTTGTATGCCTTCCTCCTCTTCCAGGCCAGTGGCATTCAGTTCTGACATGACCTCTGCTGTTGTCGGACATCCCTGCCCCCTCTTACATGGATGATGTGGGTCCATTTAGACCCAACTGGATAATCCAGAAAAATCTCTCCACGTCAGTTCCTTAATTACATCTACAAATTTCCTTTGGCCGTCTAAGGTAACACCCATAGGTTAGCCACATTAGGGTCAGAATTCATCTTTGGGGTTCATTCTCTAATCCAGCACACCGTTAGCATGAGTGGGAAACTGAGGGAATCATGTATTAACCCAAGCAGGCTGAAAATAGGACCCTGCACCAAGTGTTCCTGGGGCCCTGCCTGTGGCTGTGTTGTTCACTCAGCCTGCAGAAGCTTCCTCCTCCTCAGGTTATAGAAAACCCACTTCACACCCAGCAAACACAGCTCTCCATCCCATGGGTTTTCTCCCTGCATGCTGGACTTCAGCTCTCCAGAATCCCTTGGGACTGCTTCATGAGAACCACAGTGCTTAGTGCATTTACTAATTTTTAGTTTTAAAAACCAGAACTTAAAAGCTACTCATGAGGCAGAATGCCTGTAAGTCCAGCACTTGGGAGGCTGAGGCAAGAGAATTGAGAGTTTGATGCCAGTCTGGGCTAGACAGCAAACCCTGTCTTAAAAAAAAAAAAAAAAGCGAGGAGAACTTGAATTTCACATAGCCAGATACCCTGGTTCAAATTCTACCTGGCCAATTACCATTGGCATGACCTCTGGCAAATTAATCGGTGTTGCCTGAGCATCCCTATCTGTAGAAAAGGAGGAAATAATAGCATATACCTCATGAACTTGCTATGATGACAAGCCAACACATAGAAGGACCATGCCTGGCACATGGAAAATGCCATGTATGTGTGAGCTGTCATCACTGTTATTATCACATGTGTTTAAGGGGCCATCTGTTGGAGTGCTTAAACAACCTTTGGCAGCAGAAGTCACAACTGCCTGTGCACTAGGGGTTTCCAGGTCTGAGTGCTTGTCTCCTGTTAGGCAGTGAGGATGTGCCATTTTTCCTGTTCTCTAAACAATGGCAGGGTGGACATCCTGAATAGACACCACTGCATGCTACTTCATTTGTCCCTAAAAATTCAGCTGCAGAGTCACACATCACACATATTTTTAAGCTTTGATACATCACTGCCCTTCATGAGAGTGGTACCAATTTCTCCTTCTCAGTGTAGCAGACACCACCCAGGCACTGGGCGCCATGCCTCCTTGCTCACCTATGTGGCCCCACAGCTATGGCCCAGCAACCTAGTGTCGTTTGCTGAGATGGATAAACTGGAGAGGAAGACCAGGCTATGTCCAGCCTTGGAGAGCAAGGCTGCATACCTGACAACAATCGAACACTATTGAATGTAGCCTGTAAAACTGTGTGAGGCTGTGCAACCCATGAAGTAAAATAAAACCAAAATGTTATGTGCAGCATAGCAGAATTTTTGCTTTTTAATCACACATTTTAAAGAATTGCCCAGATCCAGACTGAGGCTCCCAAGGGATCATTTCAGAGCCCGCAGTCTGTAAGTCCAAACCATCCTGGAAGCATATATGAGTACAAATGCACAATACAACTGCTTGCGTGTTTGTAGACACACTGCCTTCCAATTTTCCCTCATCACCCTGAAAGGTAAAAATCACCTAGCCAGTGCCTTCTGAGGCCTGCAGGCATGTGACTATGGCCTGGGCTCCTTTACAAAGCTCGGGAGGCAGGCCCCTTGCTCACATTTTACTAATGAGGCCGGGACTCAGAGAACTTAAGGATGTGCCCCGAGCTGAGAAGCAGAGAAGAGGTCCTGAGATTTGCAGCCTTTGACTGCAAAATTGTGGTCTTCCTTGACCTGCTGTAGGAAGGTATCTTGAGAGAGGGCCCAGAAAAACTGCAGCCTGAAAGACTGCTAGTGACCGGCAAGGATCCGATGGCTCCATTACCACCCTCTTCTCTCCAGAAAAAAGTGTCACGCCAGGCCTGGGTCTGGCAACTCATGGGCCCTTTCAGCTTCCATGTGAGGGACACTGGACTTCTCACACCTAGTGTCTGGGCTGTGGACATCTGGCCAGAAGGGGCTAGCCCCAGATACCATATGCCACTCTGCCCCACATGTCCCCTGGAGACACATCTCAGAGAGGTCTGGACTGAGTAGAGAACCCAGGGAAGGGACAGGGACATGCTGAAAGAAGGGACTCAGGATACTGGAGCAGAGCGGAGGAGGAGGCAGTTCAGGGACAGTAGCCCTGAAGCTGCCATTTCCTGACCATTGTCAAACACTGCACTCAACACAACACGCATGCTCACATTGCGGAAGAACCCAACAACAAGGATACCACAACGACCCTGCCTTCCAGATGAGGAGGGTGAAGTGTGGAGCAGCTTCAGACTGGCCCACAGCCAGGCAGGCAGGATGCCACGGGACCCTAGCTCAGCACTTGGGTTTGCACCCATCAACACCTCTTCTCGGCTGTGTGACTGTGACAAAGTGGCTGACCTTGTAGACTAGATGTACAGGGTAATAAAAAGGGAAAACTATGCAGAACCAAACATGCATCTTTAAAAAGGTTCAGTCAAATAATTTTCTAAGGCTGAGGGGGGCAAGGAGCTAGAGGCCTCTACAAATCCTCCTGGAGGTACAGCTGATGAACAAGGTACATGGCCTGGGATTCAGTAAATACTTATTGAGCATTTACTGTATGCTATCACAATAAATAGACCACCCTGAATGTGACCTGCTCATCATCCAAAAGGGGAAGCTGAGGCAAAATCTCCCAGGTGCATGCAAGCAGGGAGGAAGTGGGATACAGGCAGATCCAAAGTCTCTGGAGACCACTAGCTAGGGCTAGTGGCATCTTCCATTATGAGGACAGCCAAGATTAAGGAACTGGAGGAGAGACAGCCTCAGAGATGCCTCCATACCAGGCCGTAGGTCCCAACCATGTGTGTCACCTGCTCTGCTCAGCAGGTGGAGGGCTCAACAGTTCCATCTTTAAGATAAGAAAGCTGAAATCAGAGAGGTTGAGCAACTTGTCTGAAACCACACAGTTAACTAGTGGTGGACTGGAGTTGGAATGGATGTATAAGACAAGGAAGAGGACAGGAAGGAGGTGAAGAGAGAGGGAAGGCTGCAGAAGTAGTGATATAGGGGATCTGTGGTCTCCTGGGCATCTAACGGCACTGCAAGCCTGTGACTGATGACAGTCACCAAAGGTGTCCTTCTGCAGCCTAGCCAGGGGCTTAGAGAGTTTGCCAGAACTTGGCCAGCCCACTGATGGTGGAGGAAGGGACATGAAAGCACACTGCATCAGGACCCTGACTGGAGCCATCCCATCGTTTCTCCTCCAGGCCCTCTCTAAGGGCAGAGAGGATCTGGTTGTGTCCTCCAGGCAGGCTCTAAATAACCATGGGCTATATAAACTTTCCCTTGAGGGGGTTAACAAGTTCAGCACCTTCAAGGCCTGTGGGCCAAGCCTGCCTCAGGGGAGCTCTGTAAGCAAAAGTTGGCAAGGGTTTGGGGGAGGGGGCTGTCAGGAGCACGCAGTTAGGGTTTCCAGGACCCCAGGATCAACCCCCACCTGTCCCTCTGTATGAGTCCACCACCACCCATGGCTGATTTAACACACAGCCCAAACCCTCACATGATCTACTCCCCCAACCCTAGAACCCCCAACACACACACTCAGGCTCTGCAGCTGCCACGCCACTCCCAGGTCAAGCCTTGCTCGCACCCCAAGGCACAGGCCAGTCTTGGACCTTCCAGCACTAGACACTTCCCTCTCCACAGAACAGACATCCTGTCAGCTAGCATTTGCAAATGGTGTCACGTGCTCTAACCTTCTGTTCCTCTCCTGTCCCCTGCTCCAGATGCCATCCCATTTCCTGAGTGCACCCACAGGCTTTACCCTTTTTGGCTTTATAACAGAGCTTCCAGACGGTAAGGGCCCTGAGGACAAGAACCCAGGGTGTCTGAGGATATGTACTGGAATGTGTTCATCCACACATGGACTGAGCACCCACAAGTCCCAGGTCTGGGGGTCTGGACTGGGTCCCTCGCCTCCTGCATGGTGGTGTCTCCACCACCTCTGCCCTGAGGAGTACACACATGCCACCAGTGCTACTGTGCTTCGTGCCTGGGTGCACATCTCCCACCCTTCAGCCACCCTGGCCCCGTCCTTGTCGGTCCTCAGCGACAGTTCTCTAAGGAACTCCAGCCACTGCTTTCTGGATGCAGGTTTCCAGTGGGGCATCTGGTCACTTCTCCAGAGGGACCCCCACACTGAGGGACCCCCGTCCTCACACTCCAATCTGGCATCCCACTTCCCAGGCCACTTGGCCTCTACTCCCAGCATGAAACTTCTCCCTGAAGAGGAAGGGCCGCTCAGATTGTCACCGGGAGAGTTGGAGACAAGAGGCCACAGCAGAGGTCCTGCCATGAGTCCAGAGAGCTGTGCTCTCAGGAGATGAGCGACATTGACTGAAGGGCTTGGGGCTCCGAGCTCCCTTTTCGGGGTCCTGATCTGAGCTCGGCTGCTTGGAGCCTCCAGCGGTTTCTCCCCGGACCCACGATCCCCTCGCACGCGCTCGACCTGCCCGACGCCGCGCCAGGGACTCGAGATCAGAGCCAGGCGGACACAGCCGCTGGTTCTCCAGGGAGAACCTGCGCCCAGGAACAGGTAGCGCCCAAGCTAGAAATCATTGACCTGACTGGCATCCGCACCCGGTCCTACTCAGACCCAACCGCGCCCTGAGCCCGCTCCAACTCGGAAAGTAGTGTGCGGTGAAGGCCGAGGAAGGGCCGCGGTACCTGTCAGCAGTTCGAGCCTGTGTCCCAGCACCTTCATCCTGGCACCCGGCGCTGCCCGGCTCGGACTGCGGCGTCGGGGGAGCGCGCTGGGCCCGGCGGAGCTGAGCCGGGGCGAGGCGCGCGGGAGACGGGGACAGCAGCAGCGGAGAGCGGGAGCCGAGCACGAGCAGCAGCCCGCAGCCGAGGAGCTCTCGCCGCCCCCTCCACCACGGTTTAAAAAAATCCACCAATTGCACGGCCGCTCACCCCCAAAAGGCGCCCGCCGCCACCTGGTCGGGGTAAACTCCGGGAGGCGGATGGAGTGTGACACCGCGGGAGGGGCCCCTGCGCCCGCCGCTCGAACAAAGGCCGCCGCCCCCGGGCGTCACGGGAGGGAGGCGCGGGCACCGGTTGGGCCGTGGTCCCCGGAGGTGCCGGTGCCCGGCGGGGAAGGGTGGGGTGGGAGGAGGGGCGCCGCCCTGGCGTAGGCGGAATGTGGTCCCCGGGATCAGGTGCGCGGCCAGCGGGGTGGGGGGGAGGACGGCGCGTCGCAGCCGCAATGACAAGGGATCGGGGATGGGGAGGGGCCGGGGGCTGCAGGGCCGAGGGTCGCCGCAACTCACCGAGGGTGCCGAGGGAGACAGACGCGCAGGCGGGAGCCGGGCCTCGCCACCGCCGCCGCCGCCGCCGCCGCCAACGCGCGGTGCAGGTGCCTGCAGCCCGCGCGCCCCTCCGCGGATTCGCCGCTGTGGGGGCGGGCGAGGGGCGGGGGCGGCGCGCCGCGGGGGCGGGCCCCGGGGTGCGGGGGGCGTGGGCGCTCGGCACACCGCGCGCGGGGCCTGGACGCTGCTTCTCCCACCGCGGCCCCCCCGAGCGCTCGGTGGGTGAGTGGCCGGGACGGTTAGCGGGACTCGGGACCCGCCGAGCCGGCGGAGACTCCGGGCGATCTGCGACCTCCCGGCAGCTTCTCACCTCTCGGGGCGCCGGCAGCGTCAGTCCAGCCTGTGGGGTTCTGCCCAGTGGGCGTGCGGCCCTGCCCGCCCCTGAAGGTCCCCGGTGGCCGCGCGGCGTCTGCTGAGTCTTTGTTTGGACTTCCGAGGGGAACCTCAGGCCTGTAGAGACCCCCACCCCGCCGCCTCTCTCCCTTCCACTCCTGCGCCCCTGAACCTTTGCAGAAAAGCCCTGGGGCGTCTTGATGAACCCGGGGCTTTGGGGGAATCCCTTCTCCGCCCCCCGCCTCGCCTTCTTCAGAGCCAGTTTCTTTGGGGAACTCTAGTGGCCAAGGGGTTCTGTCTGGGCCCGGAGGACCACCTCCCCAACCCAGTGACCTAGCTCTGCTCTCCGCAATTCACACTCTGTTTAAGGGGGAGAAAACAGGTCATTTTCTGCCTTCCCCTGCTCTTTCCCAGTGCCACCCCCCTCCCCGACCTCCACAAAAAAGGAGGGTCAAAGGCCCTGAATAGAGTCCCTCTGTAAGAAGTATAGAAGTCAGAAATCCCCAAAATTTTATTTGGGCAAGACTGCGCAGGATGAAGGCTTTCTATTCAGGCTGACAGCCACGTGGGTGCGGCTCTGCCCCTCCCTGAGTCCCAGTCTTGGTCATGCAAAAAGAAAGTGGACTTCTCAGGTGGACTTGGAGGTCCAGGAGGGCGGTGGGGTGGGAGGTCAAGGGGAACTTGCAGCATCTCCTGGGCCTTCAGCAGCCTTTGGGCTGGTTTATGGTGAGGCCCATCCTGGCTTATCCTCAGTTCCAGACTGCTCCACAGCTCACCCATCTGCCAGTTACTGAAGCTGGTTAAGATTTTGGTGGGAACACATGCCTACCCAGGGACAACTCTGTGTTGCTTGGGGTTATAGAACAGACCACATAGGAAGTAGCAAGCTAGGCTTCCATATGTTCAGGAAGTCCCAGCCTCTCAGTGTCCCTCCTTTGTAAGGGGGATGAGGGAGGTCAGCAGCGACAGAATGAACCTCCACCTCTGAAACTTCAGCTAGGCTGGGATTCCATACATTGAAGTCAGGAGCCAGTCTGTAAAAGCACAGTCCATTTCCTGGCTGTGTACTGTCTGGCAAGTTACTCACCCTCTCTGAGCCTCCATGGTATACTATGTGAAATTGGGGTGATGTTGACCTTAGAGGAATTCTGTAAGAATTAAATGATGGAACATGTGCTTTCCTAGCATGCAGGAGGCCCTGGGATCAATCCCTAGTACCAACAGGTGCCAGCGGCTCACACCTGCAATCCTAGCTACTGAGGAGGCAGAGATCAGGAGGATCACTGTTTGAAGCCAGCCTGGACAAGTAGTTTGCAAGACCTTGACTCAAAAAAACCCATCACAAAAAAGGGCTGGTGGAGTGTCTCATGGTATAGGTCCTTAGTTCAAGCCCCAGTACTGCAAACATAAATAATAAATAACAAAAAGATGGAGCATGAAGAAAATGCTCAGTGTACTGCCACACACATGGCTTTAGCAGTCAGTGAAGTAGCCACTATTATTGGTGATGAAGCTGTCACCACTGCATTAGGGTGTCTTTCATGCTTTCCTGAGTTCTACCCTTTTCAGTAATTTCAGACCTAGTCATTGGATAAAACTAATTGCTGATGTTCTAGTAAGATAATCTACGAGGCCTCACGTGGTCTGAATTCTTTGGAGGAAAACAGGCCCCAGAGGATGTGAAGTCTGCCCGGCAAGAGTTTCAACACTATGATGTGCCTGTCTGTGAGACGCAGGGCGTCTGTAATGGCCTTGAACTAATGCAGGCAATCTCTTTGGCTCAGATAACTCAGGAGCTCCAAGTGAGCATTCTGGTGGGTCAGGGTGCAGATTTGAACCCCCAGAATATAAGGTTTGCTAGGTAATGAGGAAGTATAGCTGTAAGAGCCCCCGGGTGGCAGGGTCAAGCTCAGGTGCTTTGGAAGTAGGTTGAGTCAGTTGTACCAGTCACAACTGGGGCCTGCAGTCCCTGTGCTGTGGGACTCCTTCATTGTCACCTCCTTGAGGGGGACTCCTGTTGTTTGGGGCATGCTGGATGGTGGGGTTTTTATCATAGGAACACAGAACACTGCAGAGGGCCAAGCTGGTGCCTGGGACTAGGGGTCCATAAGCAGTGTCCCCTGGCCTTGCTCCTAGTGCCTTGCAAGATGCTTAAGTCACTGACTTGCAAAGTAAGCAGAAGCCTGGGTGGTGCCACACCTAGGCTAGAGAAGAGACGCGGGCTTTCACAGACCCCATCTCTAACTCAAGCTGATGTATCAGGCAGGGTGCTGGGGTAAGAAGCAGAAAAGGCTTTTTTAGCAGGAGGGTGGACAGTGTTCGGATCACGGGAGCCAGGCCTGACACTGTGCCTTGGCCTGGTGTTAAAACCACCTCTGTCTTCAACAGGCCCAGACTACTAGGCCTATGGACATAGGCAGTGGACATTGCCATCTGGACCCCAGCAGCCTTTGAAGCAGAGGTGGCTCTGGCACCCCTGCTGCCATCCACCTCTGATGGATTCTGGGTGGTTTTGGCTCCCTGTGCACCAGTTTCTAATTCAGAGTCCAGGGTGGGAGGTCTGGTTGGAAGAACCACATCTGGTCCTCAGACAAAGCTGCAAGGGAAGCTGGGAAGAGGTATTTCAGATTCTCTGGAGAGAGGTGGGCTCTGCCTTGTAGAAGAATATAGTGGACACTGGTGGCTAAATGAGTGACCAGTGCCCACTTGACGTAACAGTGGACTGGTGAAACCTTTATGACATGATGCACATGGTCCCTTAACTCAGAGCCTTGTGGGGAGGGACACACAGTTCCTGGTCGTTGAGACTTGTACCGTACTGTAAACACTCAGTGGCAACCAGTGGTGCTCCTTCAAGCTGTCATCTTTGATTCTTCAGCAGGTGAAAGACAAAGGAACCTTGAAATCAGTGTGGCTTGCTGCCCTTCCAGATGCAGACGCAGCTCCAGTCCTGCTGCCAGGAGGACAGGTGACTGGGTTTTTCCATTGTGGTGATGAATTGGCTGAGTCACCATCCCTCTCGGGTCCCCTCGTGACCATGACTGGGAGCAAGTCAGAAGGACTGGCTGATGGGGTGGGGGCGTACATGAGCCTGGGGCCGTGGAGGGTTCATCTCTTAGCAGGGGGAAGGGAGGCAGAACTCCTTCCCCTTCCCCACTCATTAGTTGGGAGCCAGATGGCCTCCCGGGAGAAGAGTCATTGCCTCTTGGTGCTAAGCCTTGTGATGTAGGGTCTCCTGGAGAGCCACAGCTGATGGGGACATTGACCTTGCCTTTAAGATTCATTTGCTGATGGAGGAAAGCAGCTCAGAGTCACATTGTGTGGGTACCAGACAGACCAAGGTTGCCATGGAGTGCAGGGGCCCCCGGGAGCTCAGCAAGGGCTTCGTGGGGAAAGACGCAGCTGAGCCTGCAGAGAGGTGGAAGGTCAGCAGGTGCAGGTGGCAGATGGGATAATTAGGGGAACTTCCATCCATCTGCCCAGCCTTCCACCCATCCCTGCACCCGTCTGTTTACACTGGGCTGTGCTCGGAGCTGAGCATGTTGCAGCCCTGCCCCCGACAGGAGCTCCTGGGCTGAGGTGGAGAAGGCTGGGCGTGTGTGAGCAGATGGTGAGGAAGTGCACTAAGAAGGTGGGTGGGGGACAGTGCCTGGTCTCAGCCTGGCTCTGGAATTTAACCAACCACTAGATTATCTGCTCAGTGTTCC
Organism: Castor canadensis; assembly: GCF_047511655.1. NCBI lineage: Eukaryota > Metazoa > Chordata > Mammalia > Rodentia > Castoridae > Castor > Castor canadensis. The sequence goes on from NC_133400.1 coordinate 27,399,438, forward strand.
TGGGCCACTGCAGACCACTCTCTGGCTATGTCACCAGCATGTTCTCTCACAGCATATAAGGACCCTCCTACCCACAGGGCTAATCTTTTGTTCTCCAGCTTATGACACACACTGTCTCCTCCCCTGTCCCAGAAGGCAGCAGACTCTCCCCAGTGCCCTTTGCAAATGCCTGTCTATCTCCTCTGGAAGCCACAAACATGGAGGGCCAGGTGGTGCCAGGCTGAGTTAAGAGGTGGGCCTGGGTGATACTTTTTAAAATTATGGTATTCATATATACTCAATGCACAAAATTTATAAGGTACAGAGAGAAAAATTTAGATCACTCATAATTTCACTGCCTAAATATAGCCAGTGTTAGTTGAACTTAGTGGTACACAGCTGCAATCCCAGCTCTTGGGAGGCTGAGAAAGGAGAATTTCTAGTTCAAGGCTAGCCTGGGCTACATAGTAAGAACCTGTTTAAAAAAAAACCAAGATAGCATTGTTAACATTATGGGGGAAATAATGTGATAAAAAATAGTGATAAAATTATTCTCCAATATAATAATAGCTGCACTGTCTTTATTGTGTGGTGTGTCACAGTTCTCTCAGCCAGTGCCATTTGTTGAGCATTTAGGATGTGTCCATTTTTTCATCATTGGAAACGATGTTCTACTCTACCAGCAGACCTGCTTTGCCTGCATCTCTTGGTTGACTTTATAAAGCTGTTGTGCTCCCTCCTTTAGTCTGGTTTTATGGTCTCTGACCTCCTATCCGTGGTAGCCCATCACTCTCAGAAGGAGGCCAGTGCACCCTTAAAGTCTGCGGGTCTTCACACTTGTACTGTTCTTGGGGAATCCATGGAAAGGCTGGTTGTCACCAGCCACTACCTTCACAATTGTGCCAACCTCATGTGAAAATCTGTGAGTTTCCACCTTGAACTATAGCTGTGTAAAAGATCCTCATGGGGGGAGATTGATTGAAGGGTACACCAGATCTCTCTGCTATTTTTGCAACTTCCTGCTAATCTATAATCATTTCAAATAAAAAGCAAAAATAAAATTGAGGCAAATGAACTCCTTGGCCTCATCTCAAAAGCTGATTAGCCATGAGGAACAAAGATAAGGCATTCATATCTTAGTTTCCCCTGGAAGGTAGGACTTGGTCTAGAGAAAGGCACTCCTTGAGGTTGGTGTCCATGTAGGCTTTCCTCCATCCTCTTTGTGTCACTGGCCCCATATGATCTTGAGGGACTGACAGAGGCATAGCTTCCCTGGGGGTCCAGACGGATGCTCTACGGTGCACTGTGTTGCTAAGCTCTGGTGCCCCATACATCACGTAGACTAGATGCGTTTTCTGCTTATGGGTTTACTGGGATGTGATCCCATAGTAAGAGGAGCTCATCTCTGATAGAAAGCAAGGAACAAACCGGATTCTGTGCTGAGTGTCCAAACCACCCTCGGCTCAATGGTAGCTGGAAGGACTCACAGAACTCAGAAAAGCCATTGTAGTCATTGACCATTCATTGCACTAAGAAGGACACAGGTCAAAACCAGCAAAGAGAAAATGTGCACAACCGAAGTCCTGAAGACCACAGGAGTGGTCTTACAATTGTCCCCTCCCAGTGAAGTCACAGGAACACACATAATTCTTCCAGCAATGGCCTATGACTGCACAGCGAAGTATTACCAACCAGGAACTCACCCGAACCTTGGTGTCCAGGGTTTTTATTGGGGGGTCAGTTGAGCAGGTGTGCAACACCTGAGAATCTTATCTACTCAGTGTACATCCCTCCCCGTCCAGGTTAAACTCATTGAGTGTGGCCACACTGTTAGCCTGAACTGTGGTTCAAATTCAAAGGGTGAGGCCTAAGGCCTCAGACATACAAAAGCCGATATCAGGTCAGGAGGGTCTCCAAGGAGGCGTCAGTTCCTTTTCTTTGGAATGTGCAGGGTGTGAAGAACTCAAGCCTCCTGAGTTAACCCCTTACTTTCAAATGCCAGTCATTTGTTTCCAAACACACACACACACACACACACACACACACACTTTGTCATGATTTCATAAAAGAAAGTTTTAACACAAAGGTGTGCTGGATATCACATGGGTCAGGGCTTCCGATGGCCTGATGTTGCTGACTTTGAAGGTGAAGGGGCCAGGAACCACCTGAATACAGGCATGCATCACCATGCCCATCCTTATCCTTTCTATCCTTGCTGCATTGCAACTACCCTGGGAAAGAAGGGCATCCGATTTTGTTTTTTTGGTGGTACTGAGGTTTGAACTCAGGGCCTCAATTTTGCCCTTACTATGTAGGTGTTCTACCACTTGAGCCACCTCCCAGTCCTGCATCTGTTCTTTATAACAGATGCTCTGGTCACTGTCCTGCCCTGGCCCAGACTCCAGATCTCCTTCAGCTGACTGTAGAGTAGATCGGCTATTCTTCTAGAGTGCTGTCTAATTCTGTTTTCTCACTGTCAGCCGGCATGTGTGGAGCCGAGCCATCAAAGGCCTGGGCCACTCCTGTGCAGGCTTTGTGGCTTGAGTTCCTTCATCTGCTATGTGAGTGACCTTGGGCAAGTCCTCTACCATGCAGAATCTCTTCATCTCTCAAATGGGTCTAATGACAAAACTGAGCAGTTACAGAGATGATAACCAAAGAGCCCAGGCCCTGGTGCCTCCTTGTAGCCCATTGACTATTAGTGGCTGTTAGGATGAAGAAGTGTGTGAGTCCAGGTGTGAAGTGTGAGGCAGGAAGGACCCCCGCAATGAGTTCAGTGGGTGCAGGGACACATTCAGCTACCTTTTAACTGGGTGTTGAGAAGTCAGGGGGACCCTGTGGTTCCTAGACTCTCGAGAGGGGAGCATATCTTACATACATGACAGGAAAAGACTGGGTAGGACTTTGGGGGTGTCATGAGGATTGAAAGGGCTGGCGACCACAGGGCATTTGCATGTGATCCCCTTTGCCAGGGGATCTCTTCTTTCTACTCCCTATACCTCCCCTGGTTATCCTTCTCATCTCTTGGCTGTGAGGTTGGACCTCTCCTGCCTCCTTCATTCTCTGACTCCTCTTTGTGCTTCCACTGAACAGCACAATTAGTCATAATGGTAGTGTAACATGTGCTGTATCTGGCATTGCCTACACGTCTCCTCTCATTTGATCCTCTCAGCATTTAGAGCTAACTGCAGCTTCATTTTTCTGATTTGTGAGGGCTCAGCTCCCCTCCCTTCCCCCTGTACAGCAGTGTCGGGTGTGGGTCTGTCTCCACCCTGCTCTAGGAGCTTCTGCTTCTCTCTTTTGGCTCAGCACCCAGCACTGTGCCTGGGACTTAGAACGAGCCCAGTAGAGAGGAGCCCTCCACCAAACTGGTTGAATAAATGAATGAGTGACTGAGCGAGTGCTTGAGCAAGTGACTATCTGTAAAGTGTAGATGCAGGCCTGGCATTCCATGGGCGAGAAGTATTAGTACCTGCGTTGGCAGAATAACGGCCACCAACCTCAGAAGTCCATGTCTGGATCCCTGTTAAGGAACTTGGCAGTGGGGACTGAAGGTCACTTATCAGCTGACTTCACAATTGCGAAATGACATTGGATTTTCTGGGTGGGCCCAACGTATTACAGGGTCCTTAAAGGTGGGAGAGGGAGGCAGGCGTGGGCAGCGTGTGAGGACTTGGCCTGACAGTGTCACTGGCCTTGAAGACGGGAAAGGGCAGGGAACCAAGGCAGCAGGTGGTGTCTCAAAGCTGGATGAGGCCCAGGCAGGGCGTCTTAAAGGGGTGCAGTCCTTATTAGGGCATCTTGGCTTTAACCCCACAAGGCTCATTTTAGACGTTGGAACCTCAGAACTATTAAAAAATGTGTGTTGTTTAAACCACTTATGTGGTCATTTTTTAATAGCCACAATAAAAAACCTAATATAGTCCCCCAACCAAGTGGCACAGCTCACACTTTGTGGTCACCTATTAAATGATGACTGCCTTGAATTGGATGATTGCTACACATGCCCCACTTACTAGCAGGAGCGCCACAGAGAAAAAGGACTTCTTATGTTTTGCTTTTTTATATCAAGGCCTAATTGAGAAGTCTCTAGATGTGTCAGAGTTTTGTCCTGAGACTGGGCAGGTTGGGCTGGGTGGGTCATGGAGAACACAAGGGGCTTTCTAGGAACAGAGTATGTCCCAGTGTCACTGGGTGGGAAGGGGTTGGCATCCTGTGACCATTCATGGCTCAGTGCTGCCTCTGGGAGCCACACCTACTGCCCTCATGGTCATTAGGACCAGCATGCACCTCTTCCAGGCAAGCCCCTCACCCCCCAAAACCAGCCTAGCAGCCAGTATTTGGTGCCATGACGATGCCCAGGGGCCAGGAGGGGAAGCCGGCCCTCCTACGCTTCTTCACTGTGGTGGGCACTGCTCCAAGCACTGAATGTCCTTAGCCCATTCGGTCCTCATGGCAGCTCCACGGGGCGGGAGCTATCATTAGCCCACTTTATGGATTAGGAAACTGAGGTCCAGATAGGTAAAGTCCCTTGCTCACCACACAGTCAACAACTGGCTTGAACTCCTGATCCTCCTGCATCAGCCTCTCAGTGCTGGGATTATAGGCATGTACCACTATGCCTGGCATTAATTTTTCTTTTGTCAAATTTCTAGCATCCCAGCCAGGGAACCAAGAAAGGCAGAAGGAAAACAACCTTTTCCTCCTCTACGATGCCACCTCATGTTGCAAAAGCCTTCCTGTTGACCATACATCTTCGTCCTGCTTTGTCTTGTCACACTCACATTGGCTGGTCATTGGGAAACAGAGCTCCTGAGAGGGAGCACTAGCCCTCTGAGGCCTGGGTGAGGTTCCTTGTCCAATCTCCTGCCTCCAAGACCAGGTGGTTCTTCTGCCACTGTCCCCTGCTTGCCCTGGTACATTATTTATGGCCCATTACTCATTCCTGCAGGCACCCACATGCTGCCTGCCAGAGGCTGTGACCTCGATGTGTTCCCTGGAGAGGACCAAGGCAGCTCCTTACCCCCCCAACCTACCTCTCCTGATGTGTGGCACAGCCTGTCCCCTTCCCATCCACAGAAGCCACCTTGTGAGCACAGCTCCCTCCTTGCCAAGCCAGCTAGCTGACACAGTCATCAACTCCCATCTCGCTGGTAAAGTCATGGTGGCAGCAAAGGCCAGGCGCATGTCCCCTCCCCCAGGTGTGTGTGCGGAGGGCAGAGGGTGTGGATGGGGTGTATGTACGGGGTGTATGTATGGTATGTGTGGGGGAGCAAGGTAGGTAGGTGTGCCTGTTATAGTGGGTGGGACACTTGAGCACTCAAGGTTGGACCCCTTTGTGTTCCCTCTTACAGCTTTTGTGTGTGTGAGTGTGTGTAAGTGTGTGAGTGTGTGTGTGTGTGTGTGTGTGTGTGTGCGAGAGAGAGATATGGGCTTTTTCAAGATAGGGTCTTCAGAAGTATTTGCCTGGGGCTGGGTTCAAACCGAGATTCTCTGGATCTCTGCCTCCTGACTAGCTAGGATTACAGATGTGAGCCACCTGGCGCCCAGCTCTTTGGGGTTTTGAAGCTGCAAGTGTAATAAGGATCATTTTCTTCTCTTCTCTTCCAGGGGAGTGAGAAGAGGTTCTTAGATCTAGAGTTAAAGCTGGGGCCAGGGCCCCTGGGAATCCCAGGAGCCCACAGCTGTGGAGCTGTGTGACATTGAGCAAGTTGCTTATTCTCTCTGTGCCTTATTGAGTCATTGTGAGGATTAACTCAGTGTGTAAGCACTTGGCACAGGGACAATGAACACTGACAAAACTGCACCAGTTGGACCACAAACTTGGCACAAAGGGCACTTGGAGGGGAGGAGAGGCCAAGGCTGGCTGGGCAGAATCCCTTGGCCTTGTGGCAGTAACTGGTCCCCTTTGTTCCGTTTTCATGTCTATGCAATGGGTGATGACCAAGTTTACAGCCGCTTACAACTGCAGAATGAAAGTGAAAATTGCAAGGGATCCCAGAAATTGTACTTTCAGCTTGCCTCTCCCGCGTTCCCTGAGAGTTACAGCATTTGGGAAATGTCAGCAGAGGGTAGGCATCTTTGTTTCCCTTCCACAGTTACACCCCAAGTGCTGAGTGACTGGGTAAAGGCTTTCAGCATCATCTAGAAACCTTGTGACTCACAAAGCCCCTGAGCCATGACACCTGGTTGATTAGGACCTGGAGGGGCCGCATAAAAGAGTCTGTCTGTTGTTGTTGTTGTTGTTGCTGTTCTGGAGTTTGAACTCAGGGCTTGCTAGACAAGTGCTATACCAGTTGGGCCACATCCCCGACCTATTTCGCTTTAGTTATTTTTCAGACAGGGTCTATCTTTGGACTGTGACCCTCCCCATTTCCACCTCCTCAATAGCTGGGATTACAGGTATGTACCACCACACCCAGCACAGATTCTGTGTCTTCAGTAAGTTTCCCTGATGGTTCCACAGCAGGCAGCCCACTGGGAGATCAGAGATCAAGCACTGTTCTGGAGATTGTTCTAGATGGCCTTGGGGAAAAGTCCTGGACTTCCAGAATCATGTCTCTCAGGCTCCTTCTCCTCCATCTGACCACTGAGAACCTACCCAGACCACGCCATCTCTCACTTCCTCCAACATGCTCTCTGTATCTTGATCAGTTTCTGAGTGCTGTAACTGTTTGGACCCAGGACAATTGACCTGCCTTCTGCAGATGCCTCTCCCTGCAGGCACAGCAGGATTGCAGCAAAGCCTTCCCCAGACCGGGAACACAGCATGCAGGGCCCACCCTGCTGTCAACGGGACCAGGCACCTGGGTGATCCCCAGCACCAGCATCCTCATGATTGCGGCCCGTGCCTGATTGGGCCAGTGGGCGCTTGGTGCATGGTGGGAGCAGGCAGGGGGTGGTGGTTTTTCAGGCAGCACAGCCGCAATCATAGCTGATTAGGTGGCCAGGAGCAATGAATTTTTCAGAGGTTCTTGGGCCAGCTTTGTCTGCGTGAAATCACTACGTGATTTCTTGCCCATAGTGAATCAGCAAGTGTCTGGTTTGAAGGTTCCAGATCATTTCAGCAACTGTGGCTGTGCTTGATTGCCATTTTATTCCAGAATCAGCTGTGATCTCATAAACACACACCTGCCTGTCTTCCATCCTATTCATCATAGGGACAACCGTAACAGCCACTGCCATTGCCAGCCTGGCACGCTCACATGCACCGAGAACACACTGCAAGTTTCGTGTATTTGTTGCCACAAACCTGTCACTTAGCTATTGAGATGACGCTCATTTTTTAGGTGAGAAAACCAAGGCGTGGGGAAGAAATGTGCTGACAAGGTTACAGCTGGTCCACAATGGAGCAAAGACCCCCGCTGATGGCCAAGCCCACGATCTTAGTGGGGGAGAGCCTCCTTGTGTTGGTGCAGGTGCCTGGCTTCATGAGACAGCCTTCTCCATGCCTCTCCCTCTATCTCTCTGCAGCCCTGGGGATCAAATCCAGGGCCTTGCACATACTAGGCAAGTGGTCTACCAATGAGCTATATCCCCAGCCCTTGGTTTTTGACGAGACAAGTCTCACTATGTAGTCCAGGCTGACCTTGAATTCTTGATTTCCTGATCCTCCTGCCTCCACCTCCTGAGTGCTGGGATTACAGGTGTGCCCCACCACATTGGGCTCCCCCCAGTCCTCTTCTGCACACTCCAGGGTAGCCCTGCTGCCACTTTCTACTTGTGTTGGATGTCCTGGTTCCCTGCTGCCTGGAGTTAATTATTCCCAAAACACATTTGGGAACGCTGCTAGTCTCATGTGTTCTCTTTGCCTAATTTAATAATCCTGTTTTCAAAACCGAGTGTGCCTCTCAAACTTGTTTCCAGGACTGATGGCTCTGCAGATACATTCCCATCTTTGTTTTTGTCTTTGAACTCAGGCTCACACAAGCCCAGTGGTGTCAGAGAGGAGATCCGTGACTGGGCATCTGCTCAGCAGGGTGAGGCCTTGGCTTTCTGTGTGCCAGGGCTTAGCAGTCAGCAGGCAGACAGGCCATTGTGAAATCCTGAAAGATGGATTGTCCCAGATCTCAGAGAGGAGGCTGCTTGGCTACCAGGGCGTCTGGGTCTGCAAATGCTAAGAGCCACTTTGTGTGGGTGCTGAGTATTCAGGGGATTTTTAGTTTGCTCCTTACGCTTCTCTTATCTGTGTTATTTCTAAAATGATATATAATTTTAATAAGAATAAAGTATTGTCATTAAAGTTCATTCAGTAAGAGGAATCTAATCCTTGTGACAAAGCCTCAGGCAAGTCTGGCTTTTTTATGAACTTGGGTTTTGTGTGTTTTTTCTTTTTTTGCAGTACTGGGGCTTGAACTCAGGGCCTTGAGCTTGCTAGGCAGACACTGCACCACTCGAGCCTCCCCACTAGCTTTATGAACTTGTTAAATGAACTTTGTAAACTTGCTAAAGCCACTCCCAGAAGAGACTCCTCTGAAAATAAGCAGGGCTCTATGCAAAAAGAGAAAACAAGACCCAGGTTAATAATTATATATTTAAAATAATTTATATATTTAAAAATGGAATGAACTTGAGTTTTTAAAATGTTCCCTTTGGAAAGCAATGCAAGTCAACTCCCTGTATAGCTATCCTTATCTCAACTAGCAAAAACCCTTGGTCCTTCCTATTATTGCTTATACTCTCTCTTCAACAAAATTAGAGATAAGGGCAAAATAGTTTCTGCCTGGTAGTGAGGGGGTGGGGGGGAGAGGGAGGGGCGGGGCGGGTAAGGGAGGGGGCAGGGAGAAGGGGGGAGAAATGACCCAAACATTGTATGCTATGCACATATGAATAAAAGAAATTTAAAAAATGGGAATATAAATTAGAATCCAGTAAAAAAAAAAATGTACCCTTTGGGGTCCGTTATAGCTTAGAGATCATTTCTGTTCGCCTTTGGGCATGACTTAGGTTTGCAAGTGGACTGTAGCATGAGTCAGTTTCTGTTTTCCATTCAAGGGGGTTGAGCTTGCCCTGGGCCAGGTAGTGTTCTAGGCTCGTGGGATTTGGGAGCAAATGAGGATGGTGCATCAGGCTCCAGCATCTCCCAGTCTGCGGGAGACAACTGGGCAAACAGTTCCACCATTTGCCAAGTGTGCTTCAAGGGCACTGGGGAAGCCCAGGTAGTTAGGCATTGGCTCTACCTAGCAAAGTCAAGGAGGGCTTCCTAGAGAAGGTGACCTACACGAAGAAGAGGGTTTACTAGGTGGAGAAGGTGGGGAAGGCATTCCAGGCAAGGGGGTGAGGGTGGGAAAGCTGAGATTGTATTCATGGGACAGCCAGTTGCTGTTGTGGCTGTAATTCAGGGATGCAGTGTGTTTGCTGGTTGGATTGGGAAGAGCCTTGAATGGTGGCTGAAGACGTTTATCTGGCTGGAGATGGAAGCTATTGAATGGTTTCATATTTTGTATTCTCTGTTGTAAAAATATCTGATGCCAGATGATATGTAAAAAAAGAGGTTTATTTAGAAACAGGTCTTGGGAGTCAATTGTAAATGCTGCTTACGTATCACCCATGTTGTATTAGGTTCTGTAAGTATGAAGCAGAGGCGCTCTGGTGAGGGCTTTGTGGCAGTGCCTTCACGGTGGTGACTGGAGGAAGAGATCACAAGGCCAGAGGCTCGCTCTTCTATAACCATTCTCACTGCAACCAACCATGTGAGGCCAGCACTCCGATGACCTCAGCACCTTTCCGTAGGCCCCCTCTGAAAGGCTCACCACCTCTTTTGTTTTTTGAGGGGTACTGAGATTTTGAACTCAAGGCCTTGCACTTCCTAGGCAGGTGTTCTACCAGTTGAGCCCTGCTCCCAGCCCTACTTCAGTTACTTTTCAGGTAGGATCTCACATTCTTGCCCCAGGCTGGCCTCAGACAGGAGCCCTCCTACAGCACATGGCACCAGACTCATCTTACTGATCGAGACGGCTCGCACTAATTTTTTTGCACAGGCTGGCCTTGAACAGTGATCCTCCTGTTCTCCACCTCCTGAGTAGCTAGGATTACAGGCGTGAGCCACTGTACCTGGCCACTACCACATGCACTGCCTCCAGCACATACACCCTTTGGGAACACACTCAAACTATATCCAAACTACAGCAGGGTGTAAGCAAGGGAGTGACATGACCACACGGTCAACCCAGAATCTGCAGGCTCCACTCTATAGACTCAACCAAATACACATGAAAAAGTTCTTGAAAAACCGTGTCTGTATTAAGCATGTACAGACTTTTTTCTTGTTATTATTCCCTAAAACAATAAAGAATAACACTTACATATCATTTATATTAATTAGGTATTATTAATCTAGATATGATTTAAAGTGCAGAGAGGAGTGTATAAGTCATATGCTAATCCTGTGCGGACTTGGGCATCCTTGGATCTTGGTACCTGTGGGGGTCCTGGAGCCAACCCCATACCCAAGGACGAGCGTACTTGTCTTTTATAATAGCTGCTCAGTTGATGACCATTGAATATTTCCTACTTGGGAGACAAAATCACATTGGTTATTTGAACATAGGGAACTTCATGTAAAGAACGGTTAATTAGGTATGTCTGGTTCTCTCTCTATCCATCCATCCAGCAACAACTCTTACTTTTTAATTCATTCCAAAGTAAATTGCAAGCATCTATGCATTAATGCTTCACTCTTCATGTCTTTCAAGTTCAATATATTTTGTTTTTTCTTTTAGTGTAAGCGTTACATAATAATATGCAAAACTCCAAAATACACAAAACTCCAAAATTTCTGAGTTTTGGCAGATGTCTACACCATATAACTCACACTGCTCTCCAAATACAGGACATTACTGTCCCCTTAGACAGTTCCTCCATCTCCATCCTCGGGCAATACCTCCTCCACACCACAGAGGCAGCCCCTCTCCTGACTTCCCCACTGTTATTATTTGAACTCAGGGCTTTACACTTGCTAAGAAGGCGCTCTACCACTTGAGTCACTCTGCCAGCCCTTTTTTTGTGTTGGGTAATTTTGAGATAGGTCTTGTGAACTATCTGGGCTGGCTTCAAACCAAGATATACCAGCTCTCTCTGCCTCCTGAGTAGCTAGGATTACAGATGTGAGCCACCCGCCTGGCACTCTTGGCATTTTGATCTAAATAACTCCTGTGCACTCTTTTGTTTGGCTTCTTTCACTTAATGTAGTGTTGGTGAGATTTAGTTGTGTTCTTTTGTGTATCACTGGTTGTTCTTTTATTTGCTGCTGAAAACCAAACTACTTTATCGTATGAGTTATTGTACACCGTGCAAACATCACTATAATCACAATTTAAAAAATTTAAAACAAGTATGGACAGATTTTCATATTTCCAAATCAGAGTCAACCATACATTTACATGGAATTGTCTTGTGTGAAATCCAAAAAGGAGCAGCTCAGAAGTGAGCTACTTATTTATTTATGTACTTATTTTTTTGGTGGTTTTGAGGTTTGAACTCAGAGTCTCCCAATTGCTAGGTAAGTGCTCTGCCACTTGAGCCGTACCCTCAGCCCTTTTTTTTTTTGCTTTATTTTTCAGGGAGGATCTTGCAGTTTTTGCCCTGGGCTGGCTTTGGACTGTGATCCTTCTACCCAAGGGCCTCTGGCTTACCTCCATGCATGGTTTATTGGTGAAGATTGGGTCTCCCTAACTTTTTGCCTTGGCTGGCTTCAAATCACAATTCTCCTGATCTCCACCTCCTGAATAGCTGGGATTACAGGCATGAGCCACCATGAGGGGTCTGTTGCTTCTTTATTTTTTGTGGATCAGTGGTTGGTTAGAAAACAATGCCATTTGTTAGGGAAGGTCTGAGATGGGAGAAGAGCTGAAGGCGTCATGGATTTACCTGTGAGCAACTTTCCACCCGCATGTCAGCCAGTTCTGGAGGAAGTGCAGCGTCAGCATGCTTGCTCTCGAAGTGCGCTGGAGGGCTTAGGGCCTGGCACGGTGTCCTACAGATGCTGCAGGTGTTTTTAAGGCAGCCTCTTTCCTCGTTCTTCTTTGGGCATTTTTCTGCTAAGACTGAATCCCCTGCTGTCTACGATCCACTTTCAGGCAGGGATGGGCTCACAGTGTTGGAGAGACAGGGTAGAATGAGACCCAGGAGGTGGCAGAGGGACGGAAGTGGTAGCTGCCAGTACAGCTTTGGCATCCTCTGCCAAGAAGGGGACAGAGGAGAACAGGGAACACAACATCACGCACCTTATCCCTGTTGCCATGTGCACCTCTCCATGCCTGAGCCTAGACAAGCCATTCCACCTGCCCACACACACTGAGCCAGGCTTTTGGTTACCCCTGTGCCTTGGGGCCCTGCTCCTGGTTGTTCCTTTTTTATTGCCAAATAGTACTCCATTGTATAGTTAGACCACCATTTTACTCATCCATTTTTCCTATCAATGGACACCCAGGCCATTTTCAGGTTTGGGTTATTATGAATGAAGCTGCTATGGACATCTTTATACCATATTCGTAACATCTGTTGTACATTTTTTTTGGTTAGTTAGCTAAGAGGAATTGCTGGGTCATAGGATGGGTATATAATTAGTCCCATAAGGTGTTGATCTTTAAGAGCCACCACTCTTGCTTCATCAACAAAATCAAGATTCCACTCTTGAACAAGCCTGGGGCTGAGTAAATCTTTATGTTTTAAGATTAAGCCTGTGTCTCTCTTGCTTTGAGCCAGATCCAGGGGCACAAGGTCACTTAGAGGTGACTTTGTCTCAGGGTGTTCTCAGCCCTAGTTACCAAGCTACAACAGGAGATCCATTCTGTAGGGACAAAGAATTGCTCTTCCTACCACTGGAAACTGATCTCTGAGTCTTTATTTGGTTTTGAGCAAGTCCCATTCTCTGGGTTTTGAGAGTTTTTTGGAGGTTGTACCCTTGACTGAAGAACGGTCCTCCTCTATCGGGGGTGGTCGTCCTCTTCGACCGAGCGTGTGGCTTCAGGAGGGATGCACATGGAGCAGTGAGGGAGGAAGGGGACACCCGTCCACCCAGCCAGATCAGCTAAATCACTCCTGATGATGAATGGGGTGACAGATATCACAACCAGATCGCCCTCCCATCCAAATGAGAGCTTTGAAACAGGGCAGGTCAGCCGGAAGGTAACCAGGAGTCTCCAGAGCCAGACTTCCTGCCTAGTTCAAGTCCTGCTCTGGCCTGGCGCCTGGGGCATGGGACTCCGTTACCCCACTAGGGAAGGGGGATTTACAACAGTGCTGACCAAGGGCTGCTGTGAGGCCTGGTGAGATTAGACTCCATAGTGCTGGCTCACAGCACTCTACAGTTCCCACCAGTTTGATCCTGCAGCCTCTCCTTGAATGAGCACAATACCCCAGGGGTTGTTTGAATTATTGTCCCATGGTACTGTAGCAGGGAGGAGGACAAGAAGAAAAACTGACAGGCTGTGTTCTGATAAAGTAGCAGGAGGAAGGGATGGCATAGCAGAGAGATAAAACCTAAAGAATCCAATCGTGAAGATGGTCACGTAGCACTAGGGTGAAGTAGCCTACAGAATTGCATGTAACCACATATGGTTTAAACCTTGTTTTTTAAATTTTATTGCCTCTGTAACCTGCTTGCAGGGGTACATAAGGTGAGACCCCTTTGTTCTCAGGGCTCAGCCTTTGGACACAAGTCTGCTGAGTCTGTGCCAGCACAATAAAGCATTGCTTCCTTGCCTCAGAGTCATGTGTCTCTGTTCAAGTTTCCTGTAACATTTCTTGGGGACTCATTGCTGGGATTGCAGAGACTGTTTTTTTCACCTCCCTTGTCACCAGGTGCATCCCCAGACCGCCTGGAGAAATAATCCTGCCAGGCTTCAACAGACAACTTGATCCAGAGGAGGGACTAATTTTCCCAGCAAGTCTGGGTGAGGGCCTCAGAGGCGCAACAGAACCTAGTGAGGCACAGGAACCAGTAAGGGGAGTGCCACCCATCAGACTGGTAAGAACCTGGATTTGAATTCAGGCCTGCCTTAGGAGGCAGAAGGGGAGTCTGATCAAATCCCAGTCAGTGAGACTCCCTAGTAATCACCTTTTGGGGTGAAACCATGCCTCTCAGGTTCAGGGAATGGAGTGGAAGTACTGTGTTGTGTAAGAGCGTGTGAAAGAGCGAGCCTAAGTGAGTGCAGAGTCCCAACCCGCCAGTCCATGGTGAACTCACATGGTCAAGGGTGAGCCCTAACAGGGCTTCTGGTCCAGAGTTTATATGGACTCAGTGCAGTCAAGAGATACCTAAATCCTCACAAGGGGAGCAGTTGGAGATGGACGAAGCAAGTGAGGACTCTGTGTAGGTGCAGTTCCTGGCCAGGCCAGGTCACCGATAAGGGGCGCAATTATTCTTCCTTGTGTGTCAGAGAAGAGGACCCCTTACCTCTCCTCCAAACTCTCCCCCCTCCCCCCACCATGTCTGTCTTGCCATCTGGTAACAGGAGAAGATGGGTGGAAATCAGAGTAAAACACTCCCTTGGAGTCTATGGTTAAAAACTTTAAAAAAGGGATTTAATGGAGACTATGGAGTTAACTCCTAACAAGCTTAAGGCCCTTTGTGAAGTAGATTGGCCTGCTATTGGTGTAGGGTAGCCCCCGGAAGGGCCACTGGATAAAACTGTGGCTAATGAAGTTTATAGGGTAATTGTAGGAAGGCCTGGGCACCCAGAGCAATTTCCCTATATTGATTGCTGGCAGGATGCAGTCCTCAACTGGCCCCCATGGCTAAGGCCCTGTCTGGAAGAGGCCTGTAGAATTATGGTCGCTAGGGTGGCTGCAGCTTCTAAGTGTAGAGAGAAAACAAAGGAGCTATACTGGCTGAGGAACCCGAGGGAACACTACTACCCTATGTGCCACTCTATCCACCTCTGCCACCAGTGCCCAGTTCTGCACCCTCACCTCTGACACTGGATGGGGAAGATCAAGGGACAGTCACACCTGTAAAATCTGGTTTGGAAGCTTCTGGGGCCTCAACTCCCCTGACTTCCCTGAGTCCTGCAGACTCTACACCCACTCCGAGTCTGCCAGTGCTCACCCCACATTCCCCACTCAATCAGGAACATCTCACCAGTCTCTGTGAGGTCCCCTTCTCACTTCCACCTACAAGGAGGAGGACAGACACTTATCTATCAGCCCTTTACCACCAGAGACCACCTCAACTGGAAGCTTCACACCCTCTCCTTCATGGAAAAGCCTCAGGCTCTGATTGATTTGATGCAGTCCATCATCCAGACTCACAAACCCACCTGGACAGACTGTGGACAGCTTCTCCTGACTGTTGAATACTGAAGAGTGGCACTGTATAACTCTGGCAGCGCTAAAGTGGTTAGAAGATCACGTCCCTGAGGGCACCCTCAATGCCCAAGCATATGTTCAGGCTCATTTCCCTGAGACCCCCATTGGGACCCCAATAATGGCCCAGATTACCAGCGACTTGAACGGTACCAGGAGGCATTCTGGGGCGGCATGAAGGAAGGAGGGGAAAAGCCATGACATGAGCAAAACATCAGAAGTCCTCCAAGGGCCAGATGAGAGTCCCAGCCAGTTCTACGAGCGTTTGTGTGAGGCCTCTGCTTTACACCCCCTTTGACCTGGAAGCCACTGAAAACCAGCGGACAATTAATGCCACTTTTGTTGGCCAGGCCCAGGGAGACATAAGGTGAAAACTGCAGAAACTGGAGGGATTCACTGGAATGAATGCTAGACAGCTCCTGGAGGTGGCCACAAAGGTTTTTGTCAGTCAAGATCAGGAGGCTAGGCAGGAGGCCTACAGGAAAATGAAAAGGAAAGTGGACCTCCTTGTGGCAGCCCTTGCTGGGCAGTCAGATGGGCCCTGGCAAGCTAATTTAGGCAGAGGCAGAGGCAATGCCCAAGGGTGATGACAAATGCCTCCAAGACACCCCCACCCTAGGAAGGAACTAGGGCAAAATCAATGTGCCTTCTGTTGTAAGGAAGAGCACTGGAAGAGTGAATGTCCCAATGGGTCAGGACTCCCAAAAGGCCCCCAGACCAGAGGCAGAGGCCAGGTTGTTGATGGAAAATATCAGCCTGCCACAGGGGAGCCAGCCCCTGGAGGAAAACACTGTTGGTCTGGCAGGCCTGGAAGGCTATGAGGGGGATTAGGACAGACCGGACTGCATTCTACTGGGCCCCCAGAAGCCTGTGGTCTGAATGAAAATAGAGGGCAGAGGGCTATCCCATTGATCTCATGATGGACACGGCTGCAGAGCATTCAGTTGTGACCCAATCAGTGGGTCCTCTTTCCAACAAGCATACAACTATTACTGGGGCTATAGAGGACCAGGTCTACCACCCCTTCTTTTTTTATTTTTATTTTTATTGTTTTATTATTCATATGTGCATACAATGCTTGGGTCATTTCTCCCCCCTGCCCCCACCCCCTCCCTTACCACCCCCTCCCCCTCCTCAATACCCAGCAGAAACTATTTTGCCTTTATCTCTAATTTTGTTGTAGAGAGAGTATAAGCCATAATAGGAAGAAACTAGGGTTTTCGCTGGTTGAGATAAGGATAGCTATACAGGGCATTGACTCACATTGATTTCCTGTGCGTGGGTGTTACCTTCTAGGTTAATTATTTTTGATCTAACCTTTTCTCTAGTTCCTGGTCCCCTTCTCCTGTTGGCCTCAGTTGCTTTTAAGGTATCTGCTTTAGTTTCTCTGCATTGAGGGCAACAAATGCTATCTAGTTTTTTAGGTGTCTTACCTATCCTCATACCTCCCTTATGTGCTCTCGCTTTATCATGTGATCAAAGTTCAATACCCTTGTTGTGTTTGCCCTTGATCTAATGTCCGCATATGAGGGAGAACATACGATTTTGGTCTTTTGGGCCAGGCTAACCTCACTCAGAATGATGTTCTCCAATTCCATCCATTTACCAGCGAATGATAACATTTCGTTCTTCTTCATGGCTGCATAAAATTCCATTGTGTATAAATACCACATTTTCTTGATCCATTCATCAGTAGTGGGGCATCTTGGCTGTTTCTATAACTTGGCTATTGTGAATAGTGCTGCAATAAACATGGGTGTGCAGGTGCCTCTGAAGTAACCTGTGTCACAGTCTTTTGGGTATATCCCCAAGAGTGGGATTGCTGGATCAAATGGTAGATCAATGTTTAGCTTTTTAAGTAGCCTCCAAATTTTTTTTCAGAGTGGTTGTACTAGTTTACATTCCCACCAACAGTGTAAGAGGGTTCCTTTTTCCCAACATCCTCGCCAACACCTGTTGTTGGTGGTGTTGCAAATGATGGCTATTCTAACAGGGGTGAGGTGGAATTTTAGTGTGGTTTTAATTTGCATTTCCTTTATTGCTAGAGACAGTGAGCATTTTTTCATGTGTCTTTTGGCCATTTGAATTTCTTCTTTTGAAAAAGTTCTGTTTAGTTCACTTGCCCATTTCTTTATTGGTTCATTAGTTTTGGGAGAATTTAGTTTTTTAAGTTCCCTATATATTCTGGTTATCAGTCCTTTGTCTGATGTGTAGCTAGCAAATATTTTCTCCCACTCTGTGGGTGTTCTCTTCAGTTTAGAGACCATTTCTTTTTATGAACAGAAGCTTTTTAGTTTTATGAAGTCCCATTTATCTATGCTATCTTTTAGTTGCTGTGCTGTTGGGGTTTCGTTGAGAAAGTTCTTACCTATACCTACTAACTCCAGAGTATTTCCTACTCTTTCTTGTATCAACTTAAGAGTTTGCTACCACCCCTTCTTTTTTTTTTTCCTTTTTCTTTTATTATTCATATGTGCATACAAGGCTTGTTTCATTTCTCCCCCCTGTCCCCACCCCCTCCCTTACCACCCATTCCGCCCCCTTCCCCTCCCCTCCCAATACCCAGCAGAAACTATTTTGCCCTTATTTCTAATTTTGTTGTAGAGAGAGTATAAGCAATAACAGGAAGGGACAAGGGTTTTTGCTGGTTGAGATAAGGATAGCTATACAGGGCATTGACTCACATTGATTTCCTGTGCGTACCACCCCTTCTTAATGGCTAGACAATGCAGTCTTGGGAGTCATGAAGTAAGGCATGAATTCCTTTATCTCCCTAATTATCCTGTGGGCCTGTTGGTCAGGGACTTGTTATGCAAACTGAGGGCACAGATACCTTTTGATTCAGATGGCACAGCAGCCTTAAAGTTGAGAGGACCCGAGGCAAAGACTCTAATCCTCACAGTTGCACAAGAAGAGGAATGGCGGCTCTGTGCCCCTGAGGGGAGGCCTTCTGAGATTCCTGAGCTTCCCTTTAGATTCCAGGTGTATGGGCTGAAGATAACCCCCAGGTCTGGCCCTAAATGTGCCCCCAGTAATGATGGAACTAAAGCTGGGTGTCACCCCCATCAGCCAGAAACAGTACTTTATTCCTCTCAAGGCCCAGGTTGGAATTCAAAAACACTTTGACAGACTCTTAAAATATGGAATCTGACCTTGTCAGTCATCTGAAACACACCTTTATTACCAATCCAGAAACCAGGGGCTGAGGATTTCAGGCCAGTTCAGGACCTCCGGGCAGTAAATTCAGCAACTGTCACTTTGCACCCTGTAGTCCCAAATCTATACATGATTTTAGGCTTTGTCCCAGCTGAGGCAAAGTTTTTTTTTTAACCTGCCTAGATCTTAAAGACACATTCTTCTGCATTTGCTGGGCCTCACAGAGCCAGCCTATTTTCTGCCTTCCAATGGGAAATTCTCAACACTGGGGAAAAGGGGCAGCTAACCTGGACTTGGTTGCCACAGTGTTTTAAAATTTCACCCACTATTTTTGGAACTGCCTTGGCATCCAACCTAAAAGCCTTCTCGGCCAACCAGCATGGCTGCGTACTCCTCCAGCATGTAGATGACCTCCTGCTGGCTGGACCATCTTGGGAGGACTGTATGGAAGGGACAAGCCTTCTTTCTCTTTTATGGGAAGCAGGATACAAAGTCCCTAGGAAAAAGGCCCAGATTTGACAAAACTCTGTCAAATACTTCAGCTTTCACCTGTCCCAGGGGCAATGCAGGCTTGGCCCTGAGAGGAAACAAGCTGTATGCTCCATCCCAGTCCCTAAGACCACTGGCAAATCAGAGAGTTTTTGGGAGCTATGGGTTTCTGTTGAATCTGGATCCCTAACTACTCCCTCTTGGCGAAACCCATCTATGAAGCCAAAAAAGAGGGAGAGCAGAAGCCTTTAATATGGGGAAGGAAGCAAGAGAAGGCCTTTAAAGAACTCAAGAAGGCACTCACCAATGCCCCAGCTCTAGGCCTGGTGGATATGATGAAGGAACCCCATTCTCCTGTATGTTCATGAGCAAAAGGGAACAGCTATTGGGGTCCTGACTCAGATACTGGGCTTCTGGCACCATCTGGTGGCTTACTTGTCAAAACAACTTGGTGTCATTTCCTGAGGCTTGTTGCCTTGCATGTGTGCCCTAGCAGCCACCACTGCCCTGGTGACAGAAACAGACAAACTCACCCTAAGGCAATAACTCACTGACCGGGTTCCCCGCTCCATCCTGACACTCATGGAGTATAAGGGAAATTATTGTCCGACTAACTCTCTGATGGTCAAATACCAGAGTATGCTATGTGAAAACCCAAGTGTCTGGCTACAGGTTGTTAAAACTCTAAATCCAGCCACTCTATTGCCGATTGACTAGGGCCTCCCAGAGCATGACTGCTTAGAGGTTATGGATGAGGTTTTCTCAAGCTGGCCAGATCTAACCACTCAGCCAATCAGCATTCTGAATGTTGAATATTTCACAGATGGCAGCAGCTTTGTCTGGGATGGCACATGTTTTGCCAGGTATGTGGTGGTGACTTTGGACTCAGTTATTGAGGCTCACTCACCACCAGTAGAGACTTCTGTGCAAAAAGCTGAACTTGCCCTCACACAGGTACTCCACCTTGCTGCAGGAATATGAGTAAATATTTACATTGACTCTAAATATGCTTTCACAACCATTCATGTCCATGGGGCTTTATATAAAGAGAGGGCACTCATTAACTTGGGAGGAAAAAGTATCAAGTGTGGGCAGGAAATCCTTGAACTGCTAGATGCTGTGTGGGTCCCTAAATGAGTGGTAGTTACACACTGCCAAGGGCACCAGAAGGGAGATGCAACAGTTGCCCAGAAAGCTGACAAAGAGGCCAAACAAGTGGCCCTAACAAGGGGACCAGCCCCATCTGTCCTGATGGCTGCTTTGTTTCCATGCCCCATAGCTGAATGGGACCCACGGTACACACCACAGGCTCAGTTTAAGACCGAGGAGGGAAATTTTCTACCAAACAGATGGTGAAAATTTGCTGATGGTTGCTGGCCCCTACATTTGTCCAGCAGTTCCATGAAGGAATTCATTCAGGGCAAACAGCCCTTGAGACCACCCTGGTTCAGCATTTTTATGTCCCCAAACTCTCCAGCATAAGTAAGTCAGTATGTGAGAGATGTAGCCAATGTGCTAAAAATAACCACAGATGAAGGCTAAAAGCACCTCCCCAGGTGCAGTGTTGGTGGAACTCCTCTTGAAAACTTGATCATAGACTTCACTGAAACGCCACAAGTTTGAGGATGTAAATATCTGTTGGTGTTTGTCTGTATCTTCTCAGGATGGGAGCAAGCCTTCCCCGCATGGACTGAAAAGGCCTGGGAGGTGGCCAGATGTCTGTTAAAGGAAATCATCCCCCAGTTTGGAATGCCTGTGTCAATTGGGTCAGATAACGGACCAGCCTTTGTGGCAGAGGAGGTACAGCTAATGGCTAAGGGCATAGGAATCACCTGGAAGTTGCCCAAGGCCTACCACCCCAGAATTCAGGAAAAGTGAAGCAAATGAACAGAACCCTAAAATTACAGTTAGGAAAACTGTGTCAGGAGACCCATCTGCAGTGGAATCAATTACTGCCCATCACATTACTAAAGAGTAGAGTAGGTTTAGTCTCATGAAATGGACAGGGTTCTCACCCTTTGAAGTCCTTTATGGACGCCAATTCCCCTTAATCAAGGGCATAAGGGGGGACCTTAAGAATATAAGTGACTTCACCTTGAGGCAGCAGATGCAGGCCCTTGGGTTGACTCTCTCAAAGATCAATGACTGGGTCCTGGAGAGACTGCCTGTCAGCCTGATGACTCCCATGCATCCTTACAGGCCAGAGGATGCCATCTGCGTAAAGGAATGGAATGTCCAACCATTAAAGCCTCATTGGAGAGTCCCCTTTGCTGTTATTTTGTCTACCCTTACCACAGTCAAAATAGCAGAGATTGCTCCTTGGATCCACTATAGCTGAGTCAAGGCAACTTCTCTCAAGTGGGAGTGCATCCTCTATATGGCATTGCCATGTTAGATCACCCTCCAGAATGTCAGCGCCCTCCCTTGGCAGGATTCCACTTCCCGAAAAACAACAGGGGACCACAAACAACTAGATTATAGCCCTTCTCTCGTCACTCCAGAAGCTGACTAGTCTATGCACAGCAGAAGCATGAGGAATCAACTAACAGAACAGACAAACTGTTTCTATGTCAGTAATTTTACTGCAATGCATCGTCACTCCTTATCTGTATCCAATGCTTAATTCTCACCCTAATCTTCACCATAGGTTTGGCAGAAACTGCCCCTGCTGACTGGACTCACAGTGAAAAGTTTTTATTAGCTCTCTTCTACCTCTTAACTATAATAATAATAATAATTATTATTATTATTATTGTTGTTATTTATGTTTTTGGGCCCTGGTGGCTCACACCTGAAATCCTAGCTACTTGGGAAGCAGAGATCAGGAAGATCACACTTCAAAGTCAGTCTGGGGCAAATAGTTTATGAGACCCTATCTTGAAAATACCCAATACAAAACAAGGCTGGCAGAATGATTCGGTGGTAGAGCATCTGCCTAGCAAGTGAACAAGCATGAGAACCTGAGTTCGAACCCTAGTACTGCCAAAAAGAAAACAATCTGAGTAGATAATTTTTAATCTCCCAATTTATAAATGGATAGTTTCTCTTGCATGTTTAGCAAGAAAAGGAAAAATCAGAAGAGGAAGGAAATATAGAGCTCAGATGAGATGTTTGTAATAACTCATGTTCTATTTTACTCAGGGAACAAAGTCATACTGATAAGTTTTAAGTAGCAGAATTAAGCCTAGTACTTCAAACACCAATAATGAGATCAACTACTCACTCAACATTCCTATATTCCTAGGCAGACATGTTTGGTATTTCACACTAAATCTTCTACCTCTTTCGGACAGGACGCATAACTGCCATTTATTGTTACAGATCTGGTTTCCCTTCGTGGTCCCAGAGCCCTCCTCCTGTGACCTATGTATGCACACTACTCAGGCAGGAAGTGTTGTTACTAGGACTTTGCTTTTCCATACTTACTATTCCTGTGCAAGCACTGTCACTGGGTCATGCACTCACAACCATACCATCTATTCAGTGTGTTCCCATGGTAATCAGCATGTATGTTTCAACCCCACCTATAGTCCTCGGGAACAATGGTTGGAGGTCCAGAGATTTGACAGTGTTATTGGGGAGGAATTAGGGACGTCATTAAGCATACCCAGGTATTCAACCCTGATAAACCAGTGTCAGTGTTTTTTGATGTATGTGCAGCCACAGGCCAAAATAGCAGGGGATGTGGAGGCCTAGCCTAGGAGAGAGCCTATATGTTAAATGATAAATACCTGTGCCTGGGCCCATGTGGCGGGTCATGTTGAGGCACAGGTTGGCATTATTACACTTACTGGAGTTGTGTCTCATGGGCTACTTGGCAGAAAGTAGGGCACTCAGCTCTCTTCCACAAGGGGACACCTAAACCTGACTGTACCCCTGGCAATTGTAATCCTTTAAATTTTACTATACTTAATCCCTCAGATGGTCAGTGTAAAGATAAATGGAAAGGGGTACAATCTTGGGACCCTACGGCACCTGAAGTTAGTGACTACCAACGGTGAGAGTTCCTCTCACCAAGTCTTTCATTCTTTGTATGAGGAAATGAAAAGTGAGTTCCCTATATCTGACAAGACCAAAAACTTGTTCCTCTCAATGGCTGAGTCTATAGCCCAGGCACTGAATGTTACTACATGCTCTGTTTGTGGGGGAACCAACATGGGAGACCACTGGCCATGGGAAGGAAGGAAGCTAGACCAACAGGTGCCCTTTGATGAGACTGCCTTCCCCAGTCACAGGGAAAGTGTCCGGCTCCTAAAAACTTCTATCATTGGGAATTACTGTATCTCCCACCCAAAAGACTGGTTCTCTACTCCAGTAGGGGATTTAATTTGTTTAGGACACAAGTTTTACAATGACACCGTCAAAGAAACCCAATGGTAGGGAGCTCCAAACTACACAGAACCCCAGCCCCACCCACCGGCCAACTTTTCTAATCTCCGGAAAGCTTGGGACAATCTTATCACAAAAATAGATTGGCGGGCACCCAGGGGGCTATATTGGATCTGTGGGAAGCAAGCTTATATGGTGTTACCCAGCAGCTGGTTTGGGTCTTGCATATTAGGCTTGATTAGGCCATCCTCCTTCTGCTTGCTTCCCCTGAGACAAAGTGAAAAACTGGGAGTCCCCATATATGAAGAAAAGTTAAGTAGACAAAAATGGGGTGCCTTATAAATTGGCAATTGGAAAGATAACGAATGGCCTCCCGAGTGAATCATCCAGTACTATGATCCTGCCAGTTGGGCAGAAGATGGGGCCTGGGGCTACCAAACCCCTATATATATGCTCAACTGCATCATCAGGCTGCAGGCTGTTGTTGAAATTATAACTAATGAAACTGCAAGAGCCCTCGATTTGCTGGCAAAACAAAGCACTAAGATGCACAATAACGTCTATCAGAACCGCTTGGCCTTAGACTATTTGCTGGCTTCTGAGGGAGGAGTTTGTGGAAAGTTTAACATAAGCAACTGTTGCTTACAGAGAGATGATGAAGGAAAAGCCATAGAAGAAATCACAGACCGAATGAGAAAAATCGCCCACGTTCCAGTTCAGACTT
This sequence comes from Castor canadensis, assembly GCF_047511655.1. NCBI lineage: Eukaryota > Metazoa > Chordata > Mammalia > Rodentia > Castoridae > Castor > Castor canadensis. Next base: position 27,423,421 of record NC_133400.1, read on the forward strand.
GGGAAGGTTGGAATCCTGGAGAATTATTTGGACGATGGTTTTCAAGTTTTTGGAGATTCAAAACCCTCATAAGTGTTATGCTTTTGATTTTAGGGGCTTGCCTGGTTTTGCCCTGCCTGGCTCCCCTGATTGTAAGGTCTGTCTCCAGCCTCACTGAGGCCACAGTTGAAAGAAAAACAGCCTCCATGCAATGATGCTATAATAATATAAACCCCTAAATCAAGATGGTGCTCTTTGACCCTAGGTGGATCAGAGCATCAAAGGGGGAATGACGTAGCAGGGAGGAGGACAAGAAGAAAATAGACAGGCCCGAGTTCTGATAAAGTAGCAGGAGGAAGGGATGGCATAGCAGAGATAAAACCTAAAAAAATCCAAACGTGAAGAGGGTCATGTAGCACTAGGGTGAAGTAGCCTGCAGAATTGCATATAACCACATATGGGTTAAACCTTATTTTTAATTTTATTGCCTCTGTAACCTGCTTGCAAGGGTATATAAAGTGAGACCTCTTTGTTCTCAGGTCTCAGCCTTTGGACACTGAGTCTGTGCCGGCACAATAAAGCGTTGCTTCCTCGCTTCAGAATCCCGGTCTCTGTTTGAGTTTCCTATAACAATTTCCTTCAATTATCCTTACAAGCAACAAACCATGGTGGTATTAGCAGTGTCTGCTCCAGTAGAAATCATAGGTTGTTTCATGCTGCTTTAGAGTTGTTGCAGATAGTTGAAAATATTGGTTTTGATGTTTTTGGGGTTAATAAGCCTGTAATAAGAGAGGAGCTCAACAAAGGGCTCTGGCCTTCAAGGGCCGGCCAGCCTCCAGTGGAGGAAAGAGGGACTCCCAGGCCCTCACCTGAAGGAAACAGGAAATGCTGGTCCCAGAAGGCCAGTGGGAGGGGCAGCAGGATGGTCCCCAAAGATCAGGAGTCTACAGCCTTGGAACTGCAGGTCACTGATTTGCTATACTTCAGAGAGTGACAGACCAGGACATTCCGTTTCCTTTCCAAGTGCCATCCCTCCCTGGCCTGTGACGTCCGTGAGGTCAGGCCGTTGTCTGCCATGTTCAGCACTGTATCTCCAGTGCCCAACCCAGGCCTTACCATAGGAACTCAGTCCTTAGCCACTGGATAACTAAACAAAAGAATGGCAAAGTCTGTTAGGGTTTGGATCTTAAATATCTCCCAAAGCTTATGCACTGAAGTCTTGGTCCCCAGCTGGTGGTAGAAACTTCGGAGGGGCAGGGTTGGGGAGGCTGGGCCTAGTTGCACCTTGAAGGGTTGGGACTCTGGTGCCTACTTCTCTCTCTCTCCTTTTTTGCTCTACCATGTGCTTTCCATGATGTTCTGCCTGCTATAGGCTCAAAGCAACAGGGCCAAGTAGTCACTTAAAAATTTTGAAACTATGAGCCAAAATGAATCTTTCCTCTAGGTTTGTCCACCTCAGGTGTTTTGTCACAGCAACAGAAATCTGACTAACAGAACCTCTATACATTCTGGAGGGAAATGAACAGAACTCTGGTGTCTTCCCTGCCCTGAAAAAGTTTATATTCCAGCAGAAGGTAATTATCATACAATTACAAGAATACTAATCTATTATCATTATGACCACTGGCTAGACACCTAGTTCCAGGTGCCGTACTGAGCCCGCCCCCTCCACATCTCCTACAGACCCCAGTGTCCACACTGGGAGGGTGGCACTCTTGTGATGTTAATGATAAGAAACAGCCTGAGGATAAGGTACTTCCTTGCTCATCCTTGCCAGGCAGGCTGCAGACCCAAGGGCACAGGGAGGGGAAGAAGCTCCAGGAAGGAATGCACGGCAGAGGTGGGGAGCACAGAGACCTGTGTTCGTCCACCAATGGAGTAAAGGACCCAAGCCAGGAGCAAGTCAGGCTGGCTTGCCCTCTCAGCCCTCACGTGCTCTCCCCGGGAAGGCAGGCCTCACATGCTCTCAGAAAGGCACTGCTGATGCATCTTCTGGCATCAGTGACTGAGAGTCTCCACTGGGTACATCCCTCTGGGGCTGTAGGCCACTGGGGACAGGGAGCTCTGTCCAATTCCTGCTTTTGCAGCATTTGATTCTCAAGTCTAAAGTACTCTAATCCCAGGCCATGCAGCACCAGGGAGGCAGGAAGCCAGGGTTTCAAACCCAGCCCTGCACAGATCAGCCCTGGGAGATCGTCAGTCAGTCACTTGACCTGCCTGACCTTGGTTTTCTCATCTGTACAATGAGAATATTAAGTATGCCAGTGTCTCAGTGCTGTTCTGAAGATCCCTGTGGGCAGTGCACGTGGAACCTTCTTGAGGGCCTGAGGCCCAAGCAGCTCACTGGATTCCCACTCTGTGTGCCTGTGTCTCTGAAGAACATGACAGGGGTCCAGGTACACCACGTCCACTCAAGTCACTGTCCTCTACAGCACCCCACTGCTCCCAGGAGATGCTCCCTCTTTCACAGCAAATGTCCTCTTCACCTACACATCCCGGCCTGGCCTGGCCAGGCCTCTGCAGTGCAGCCAGGGTTCCAATGTCAGAGGCACCACTCACTGCGTATTCAATATTGCACTTGCCACAGCCTGCTGCCATTAGCCTTGGCTCCTTTGGGGTGGTTCTTCTTTCCAGCTCCCAGAACTTGTCTGGCCAAGGCAGCACCTCCAGGGAGGGCCTGGAAGGAAATGGACAGTAATGGCTGATCCCTCTCTAGCAGGCCTAGGGCAGCTAGGCACTCTCACTTTAATGGCTATGGTTCTTTCAGACAGGCAAAGCCCGGCAGAGGCCAGCCCATGGTCCTCTTGGGTGCCATTTTTAGAACTGTCCAATGGGTAGGCTCCACTACAATTTTCCGTCAGGCTGACAGTGGCCCTGGAGTTCTGCAGGAAGTAGTGTGAGCTCTACTGGAAACCACCTGCCTGAGTAGCCCCAGGTAAACAGCACAGGATGGTTCTCAGTGTCTCCCAGGTGCCCGATTTAGATGTGTCTACAAACCTTGATTTACTGAGAAGTCTTAGCAAGGTTCAGAACAAGAACCCAGAAACGGGCTTCCCCAGGCAGCAAGGCCCTGGAAGTGGTGCCACAAGGAGAGAAAGGCTGAAGGCTGACAGTCCAGGCACTGCTTGGGGTGCTAATCATTCAGGGAAATGTAAGGAGAAGGAGAAGCTTGTGTTAATTACGGGGAGCTTTCTTGGGATCGGAGGGAGTGCCCCTCTACCCCTAGTGCTACGTGACTCTCTTCAATTTTGGATTCTTCAGGTTTTATCTCTGCTATGCCATCCCTTCCTCCTGCTACTTTATTAGAACACAGGCCTATCTGTTTCTCTTCTGGTCCTCCTCCCTGCTACACTGGCACCTTGATCTTGGACTTCTCAGCCTCCAGAACCATAAGAAATCAATTTCTGTTGTTCATAGCCACCAGTTTATAGCATTTTATTGTAGCAGCCTGAATGGATGAAGACAGCTAGCAATTTCATCTCCAGGCTTTTGCTGTATTCCTTTCCTTTTGCTGGTATAACAGATTACCACAAATTGGGTGGCATGAAACAGCCTTATTTATTATCGTTACAGATCTGGAGGTCAGAAGTTCAAAAGTGGTGAGCAAGGCTGAGGTCCTTTTGGAGGTCCTAGGGAAGAACCCATATGCTTCCCTTCCCAGCTTCTCAAGGCCTCCTGCATTCCTTGGCTCATGGCTCCTCCCAGCATCACGTCTGTCACTGTGCTCCTTTCCCTCTGCTTCCTCATCCTGCTGCCTGTCTGCCTGAGACCCTCTTGCCTCCCTCTTACAAGTACCTTTATGATCACGTTGGACGCACCTCATAATTCAGGATAATTTCCCCAATTCGAGATCCTCCCCTTAATCACAGCTGCAAGCCCCGTTAGTCACATAAGCTAACAAATGTGTGTTCTGAGGACTGGGATGTGGGCATGTGGGGGAGGCCACTAGTCTGTCACACTTGCCTACAGTGCAAGGACGTAGGTGCAATGGCTTTTGGAGGTAGCCTGACGTCTGACAACAGACTCTGGTTGGGCAGTGATGCAGCCTTCTGTGGGATACCTCACAGCCATTAGAAGGCTGAGGGAAATAATAGGGACGGATGACCATATCCTGTTTTTTTGGACTCGAGTTTGAACTCAGGGCTTCACACTTGCAAAGCAGGTGCTCTGCCACTTGAGTCGCACCTCCAGTCGCCATGTCCTGTTTTTTAATGAGACAAATTTCAGAAATTCATAATTCATTTGTTCAACAAGTATCTTGCATGCCTCTGTGGGCCAGGCCCTGGGAGTACAGCAGGGAGTTCATATTCCCTTTCTGTAGGAAGACTACAGAAATTCCTGTGGGTGTGGATTTATCTGGAGAGGAAACACTGAATTGTTAGCCATGAGTATCTCAGAAGAGGAAAAGTAGGGAAGGAAAATGGCAAAATTTGCCCTTTTTATTTGGATGTTTTCATATTGTTTTATCTTTTCAATAAGCATTTATTATTCTGCCAAAAATGAAAATGAATTAAGGTCTAGTTGTCAGGAAGAATTTATCTGTTATGTCAACTCCCATTTCATAGTGACAAAATTATTCATCTGCAAGAAGGAAGGAGTGAGGAAGGGAGGGAAAAAGAGAGAATGAAAGGAAAAGAGAAGGGGAGGATGAAAAGAGGAGAAACCGATGAGCACTAACCTGAAGCAGGGAGGCTGTGGCCTGTCACAGTGCAAAGTGCCCCTCTCTCCCCCACAGACACCGGCAGCATCCCCTGGGCATTTACTTCTATCCTCCCTTTCAGCACCAGACCTTCTGCCTGTGCACATTGGGTAACTGGTGACATATTGCTGACAAGCACTGGGCGGGTATAGATGATGCTTCATGGAGCAGGGCTCATCTTTGGCCCAGTGTCCACAGGCACAGCCACCAGCCTCAAGTCTATGCCCATATCTGCTCTCTTCATTTATAACCTTCGAGTGCAAAGTCTGGTCCTGCCCAGGCCCCTGGTGGGTCCCTGTTTATCTGAGGCACAGGTTCTGCAGGTGGGGAAAGGGGTGGAGATTCCAGGCCACTTATTCCAGCCATGGTGGTCCCCAAGCACACTGTGTTGGGGACACACAGCTCAGCAGGTGGCCTCTGAGGCTTTGTGTCTGAGAGGTATGAGAAGAGGAGGGAGTGAAACCTTGGGTTTAGGGACCTTTACCCTGGCTACTGTCATTTCAGACCTAAATTCCCCTGAGAGTTACTGTCTCAAAACTGCTGTCTTCTCTCTCATTTTACTCTTGTCCTCAATGTTCTGAGAAAAAAAGGCTTGACTGGAAGACCTGAAATATTTGTGTTTTATTGAGAAAAGAAGGAACCTCTGATTTTCCTGGAGGGTCTATGAGACTTGTCACTTACTCTTAGTGCTCTCAAGCATAGACTGAACAAGGAAGACCTATTTTCAGTTTGTTCTAATCGTCTCCTTGAATGCCTACGTCATCCTTCCTAGACCTTAGGTTAGAAAACTAAAACTTCTCTCAAAGCATAGTTTATTTACCTGCCAGGCCCTCCATGTCATGCCCCAACTTCCTCATACCAAGGCAAACTTCTGCCCTAGGCCCTTTGTACTCACTGTTCTTGCCATCTGGAACACTCTTTCCCACATTCCTGTCCCTTTTTTGGGGGGAAGATGGGGGGACTGGGGTTTGAACTCAGGGCTTAGCACTTGCAAAGCAGGCACTCAGGCTTGAACCACACCTCTAGTCCATTTTGCTCTATTTTTTTTTAAGTGCAGAGCAGGAGTTTATTAAGTCAGAAAAATGTAAAGTGGAAGAGTAGAGGGGTAGGGGTCCAAGAGAGGATGCCCTTTGCTCTGGTTATTTTGGAGATGGCGTCTCAGAAACTATTTGCCTGGGTAGACCTTGAACTGTTATCCTCTTGATTTCAGCCTCCCAAGTAGCTAGGATTACAGGCATGAGTCACCCTCCTTTTCCTTCCTGACAGAGGCCACCTGACCATCCCCTTCAGAACTGCGGCCTCCACCCTGTCCCAGCCCTCCAACCCTAACCCTGCTCTAGTTTTCTCCATAGTCCTGGCCATCTCTTCATAGATGACCTAGTCTCTTTGCTGACTGTCTGCCCCTTGCCAGTGAAAACTCCATGAGAGGGCTGACTGTAGCTCAGTGGCAGAGCACTTGTCTGTCATGTGTGAGGCCCTGAGTTCCCACCTCAGCACAGGTAAAACAGCAACAAAACCCAACAAAATGAAACACATTGCTCCCAACTCCGTGAGTGTGGGGATTTTTGTCCATTCTGCTTACCTCTGCAACCCAGTCCTAGCATAATTGTTGAATGTGAATCTTCAGAAGGGAGGTTTACTTTAGGCATTCAAAGTCTTATAAATATGCTAATGATTCAACACTGCTGTTCCACTCTAGGAATTTATCCCGCAGACAAAATCACAGATGTGTGCAGAGATGTGGTTGAAGTGTTACAGAGTCAAAGCTGGAAAGAATAAGAGCTGACATTTAATTACCACTTAGCATGTGCCAGACCCGGTTCCAAACATTTTATGCATATGAACTCATTTAATCTCACAACAACGGAACCCTTGCTGGTCTGGATTTACAAGAGAGGAACCAGGCAGAGGGACTGGAGATGTCCTAGAGCCAAGATGGGATGTCATGGATCTGAACCAAGAGCTCTGTGGGTCAAACTCTGCTCCAACCACACCCAGGCCTTCAATACAACCATCTACAGGCATGGTGTAGACCAGGGATCTTGTCCCTGAACACCTCATGGGGACAAATGGACCACTGAAATGATACACCAATTGTAGGTTCACCTGTATTGCTGGGAGGGTCAGTTTTTTCAGATTCTCAGCAACAGCCAGGACCAGAGTGGTAGGTAATGCTACAAGAACAACTTCATGAGGTGTCACTCTGCCTTTAGCACAGTAAGAAAACTTTCATTTTCTTAAAGTTTCCTTCCTTTTGCACAGGCTTTCCTTTTCTTGCCCCAAATCATGCTGACAACCTCAAGTGTCACCACAGAAGAAATTTTAATGATTCAGAAAGAGGCCGGTTACAGACGAGACTTCACATTATGACCATATTTTGCTAGAAAATTCTTATGTACATATTTGCACTGTGAAAGGACTCAAATAGAGTATAAAACTTTTGGTCTTGTTTGTGAATTTTTTCTAATTTTTATTTATTTATTTATTTTTGAGACAGAGTCTCGCTATGTAGCCCAGGCTGGCCTCGAACTCCTCCAAATCCCGTTTCCTCTTGGCTGCACCTTACAGGCATGTACCATCATGCCTAGCAGTCATTCATATTCTTATAAACATAAAGAACACAAACAAGCTGAAAGTGTGGTGGTGCACACCTGTAATCCCAGCACTTGGGAGGCAGGGAGACTGGGCATTTGGGGCCACCTACATAGCGAGACCCTGTTTCAAACACACACACACAGATGAATTACTTTTGTAATTAAAGACGCCTCCTTTTGGCAGTGCCTGTCAAGCTTGCCATTGCACACCCCTCAAGGCCATGGAGTTGGGCAGACATCCTGGCAGTGAATCTGAATGGAGTCCACTGACAGCCACAGTAGCATTGCTGTGGGTGGATATCTTTGGCAATACTGGAGTTTGAACTCAGAGCTTCGCACTTGCTAGGCAGGTGCTCTACCACTTGAGCCACTCTGCCAGCCATTTTGGACATTCACAAGCAACTCACACGCTTTGCAGAAGGTGAGTGGTTAAGAAAATCAGGTGTCTCCATGCGGTGACCACTGCTAAAGGCAAGAGAAAGCCGAGGTGGTCAGATCTCAAGGTGCATGGGGAGGCTACAGAACAGAGAGGACAGAATGAGATCTGCTCAGGTGAGGACTGTAGGAAAACTTGAGGAGTTGGGTGTGGGAAGCGATGGTGAAGGGACTTCATGTTTTGTTCCAGATTTAAAAATCTTTTATAAGTCTCTAGATGCATAAACACATATTTTTTATGTAATCAATTTCAAAGAGTTTTAAAATGAAAAAGCCACCCTTGGGGCTGGTGGCGTAGCTCAGTGGCAGAGCACATGCTTAGTACATGCAAGGCCCTGAGTTCGATCCCCAGCACATGCACACACAGCCTCCCAACCCCAGACACATCTCCCAGATGGGCTGCTAAAGGGCTCCATTTGCAAGCTGACAGGAAGGCTTGTTGCTATCAGGATTTAGAGACACCTCAGTCCCAGCAAGGGAACAAAGGTATGGAAACAGCGATCTTACACAACACATGCCGCTCATATGTCCCAAGCAAGAACAATAATTGTGAAGCTCTTAGAGCAATATAGAAGGCAAGTGGCAAAAGTCAAGTGGGGTCCAGTGTGGTGGTGCACGTCTGTAATCCCTGCACCTGGGAAGCTGAGACAGGAAGATCTTGAGGTTGAGACCAGTATGGACTACATGGCAAGACCCTGACACAGGAAACAAAACCAAAAAGGGCTGGGGATGCAGCTCAGTGCTAGAGCACTTACCTAGAATGTGAGGCCCTGCGTTAGACCCCCAGCTCTGCCAAAAAAAATCCCCCAGAAAACCCCATCAAGTTGAAAACTGATGGGTTTCCAGCCAGGCAGGACCTGACTGTTCCCAGGACAAAGGTGAGGCCACAGCAGCTTTGTCAGCAGAGGGATTTTATGGCCATGGCCCAGACCTGTTTCTCATTCTAATTCTAAAACCATCAAGGCTCCCCCAAGTTCTTCAAAATAAGTGTGATCCCCACTTAACAGATGAGGAAAGTGAGGCAGAGGCAAGAGTTGTGGAACTCTAAAATGGCAAAGCTGACAGCCAGGCACAGTGGCTCATACCTGTAATTTCAGCTACTTGGAAGGTGGAGATCGTGAGGTTTGAGGTTGAAGGGCAGCCATGTGAGAAGTTAGTGGGAATCCCCCATCTCACCAAACAAGTCAGGTGTGGTGCTGCATATCTGTAATCCCAGCTACTTGGGAGGCAGAGGTGGCAGATCATAGTCTGAGGTGGGATCAGGCAAAAAGCTTGAGACACTACCTGAAAAATAACTAAAGCAAAAAGGGTTGGGGGGAGTGGCTCAAATGGTAGAGTGCCTTCCTAGAAAGTACAAAGCCCTAAATTCAACACCCCCCAGTACCAATGGGTGTGATTTGAGCTGTGTCCCTTGGATCCATTGAAGGTCTTCTATTGCTTTCTGCTGATGCTCTCAGACACTGAATCCTTAGGCTCATTTCCCTATGAATTTCCAGCAGGGCCCATTGCACAAAGGAGACTGCCTGCCACCTGTGGAACCCAAGAGCTAGCAGTGCCTCTGCCTGCAAAAAATAGGGGACTCAACGCCTATTTGGGTTCTATTTTTATTAAAACCCCATTAGCTTGTTTCTGTCGGAGCAATTAAAGTGTCAGGCCTGCTGCTCTGCGGGCCCGTGGAGGAGGCTGCGCTGGGAGCTGGAGCGGCTGTTCTCAGGGGAGGGCTTTTCTCTTTCCAGAAGGACCTTGGGGGCTGGAGTCTCAGACTTATTCTTGGCTCCAAGGTGGGTTTTCTTGGTGGAGAATTTGATGAGTGCTCTGCAGCTGGTCACGAGTTAACTGGGGTTGAAATAACCTTAGTCTCCCTTCTTGTCTTATTTTCTTTGTAGCCTGCTAAACTCAAACCCAGTTTAAAGGTCTCTTCTCCAACTAGGTGGCAGAGTGTAAATTCCCTTCGCACCTTGCCTGGAGTACACGGAGGGCAAGTGTGAAGTTGCACCAGAGCCTTACAGCTGCGTTTCTGTCTGACTTTTGCACCTTGGAATCAGCTAAGCTCATGTGGGCCAGGCCCTGTCCTTATTCCATGCCAGGGGGTGCAGCCCCCCGGCTGAGGTTTCCCCACCACACAAGCCTGCAGCTTGACCCTGAGTTCCGATTCAGTACAGTTCCAATCTGAAGCCGTGAATGGAGTCTCCCATGTGTAGGGCTCTGGCCTTTGTGCTCTGGGGACTCAGTAGTGCTGGGGTGCAGCACCAGAATTTGTAGTCCCAACTGTTAGGAGAAATGCCGCTCACGAAGAAAGCTCACAAGGAAAGTCTTACATAAATTCAGGGATGGTGCTGGTCTGGGAACCATGGCTGCTGTAGGTTTTTGCTTAAATATCACTCCCCGTGTGGCTCTCTCTGAGACATATGCCCTGATTTGGAAAGGTGTCCCTGCCTCAGGCTCTCAAGCTGCATGGCCCCTGGGCTCATGCTTCATAGTTTTACCAAGTCCCCCACTCTCTTACCATCAGCCCCGTCCAGCTGTCATATTCACCTCTCAAGGGATCTAGTCCCTGCTTCCATTCCCCACCTCATCTGCCACTCTCATTCACGATCCTGCCACTCAGGCCTGCCTTTTGGTCCTCAGAGCAGGCCACGCTGTGGACCCCTCACATTTTCCTGCCTGAGGACCTTGGCAGGAAATCCAGGATCTCTGCTGGGAATGATGTCCTTTCCTGGGCTCTTCACGCAGCAGCCCCCCCACCCCCACCCCGCTATCCTTGAATTCCCTGCCCCTAGCTTACTGCAGGCTGTTTTGCGGTCTGTCTTGCCCTGTAGGAAGCAAACTGTACTGAGGCAAGAGGGATGGCCAGCCATTCCGCTCCCCACTGTGGACCCCGTGACTGCACTGGCACAGGGGAGACCTTGTTGGCAGGCTGGATGGATGAGCGGATGAAGGGATTAGTTTCTGCTCCCAGGGGAATTCACAGCAGAGGCCAGGCCAGCCAATGCTGTCCTGCAGAGAACTGGTTGAGCCCATGGCTCCTTGTGGGCTCTTGAGGAAAGGACCCTTCCTCCAGGCCAACCATTCCTCCTTTTGTTTGGAGCCTGGGAGTGGGGGTGGAGGCAGAGAGAGGCTGGGGAGTTCTGGTGACAGCCAGAGGTGCAGATTAGACACATACAATCAAATCCGGAGGACCACTCGGTGTTCTGCCAACTGAGATACTCAGATTAAACAGGTCCCAGGCCCCCAAGGCATGCGAAATAGCTTTTCAAAAATAGCAACTTGCAATCTCAGGAATGAGCATGAATTGTCAGTGCCAGGAGCAGGGTTTTGAAACAGAAAGCAGAGTCCTATTTATACTGTAGATAATGGCGAGGGGACACAGGCACAGCTTGGGCCAGTTCTTCCAAAGGAAGCACTCAGAAGTGGTGGCATGGCGATTGATGTAGAAGCCACAGGAAGGACAGAGACCACAGCAGGAATGCCTGGTGGTGCTGTGAGAAAGGACTGCCCTGGCCTGGCCCTGCTGCTCACTGCACCACTCAGCAGGGCAGGGAAGAGCCTGGCCACCAGCCTCAGTACACGACGGGGGGGTCAGGTCTGGGCCCAGCCCTGGTTGTTATGCAACCATAGACACTTAACATCACTGAGCCTCTTTCTCTGTAAAATGGGGGTAACAGTAATCTAGCTCTAAGGGCTGTTGTAAACATCAAGTGAGAAAACATATATGGCAGTTATCACAATGATGGGTACAGAATAAGCTCTCAATAAATAATAGCTATTATTAGTAACACTTGTATATTGAGGAAGTCACATTACCTCTTTGAGCCTATTTTCTCTTTTTTAAAAAGATTACACAAGAACTTTTCTATTCTTCAAAAGAAAACTTAAAGACAAACTACAAACACAGATAATTGACAAAGGATCTGTTGGCAATGTTGGCAATAATGGCGCCGATAGGTTTCAGTTCTTACTGCACCCTTAAGCTTCTGTTTTCCAGGGTCATGGTCCAGCCTCCCAGGGTCACAGTCCAGCCTCAAGTCTAGCTTGAACCCTCCTTCTGCCCCAAACTCCAATCAGCATGAACCATAAGATCCTAACCAATCAGATCATGCTGAGTCCCACTGAGGGGTATTTAAGCCCTTGCCCCTCCTGCTTCTCTCTCTTGGCTCTCTCTGCTCTCTCCCTCTCCCACCGGGCAATAAAGAATCTCTTGGTACTTTCCTTCTATTCCTAGTTTTTTTAGAGCTTTTATCATGAAATGGTGTTGGATCTTATCAAAGGCTTTTTCTGCATCTATTGAGATGATCAAGTGGTTTTTGTCTTTGCTTCTGTTAATGTGGTTTATTACGTTTATTGATTTTCGTTGTTGAACCACCCCTGCATCCCTGGGATGAAGTCTACTTGGTCGTGGTGAATAATCTTTTTGATGTGTTGTTGAATTCAGTTTGCCATTATTTTGTTGAGGATTTTTGCGTCAATGTTCATTAAGGAGATTGGCCTATAGTTCTCCTTTTTGGAGGTGTCTATATATAAAAGCTATATATGACAAACCTACAGACAGCATTATACTTAATGGAGAAAAATTAAAACCATTCCCTCTAAAATCAGGAACCAGACAAGGATGCCCGCTATCTCCACTCCTATTCAACATAGTACTGGAATTCCTAGCCAGAGCAATTAGGCAAGAAGAAGGAATAAAAGGAATACAAATAGGTAAAGAAACTGTCAAAATATCCCTATTTGCAGATGACATGATCTTATACCTTAAAGACCCAAAAAACTCTACTCAGAAGCTTCTGGACATCATCAATAGCTATAGCAAGGTAGCAGGATATAGAATCAACATAGAAAAATCATTAGCATTTCTATACACTAACAATGAGCAAACTGAAAAAGAAGGTATGAAAACAATACCATTTACAATAGCCTCAAAAAAAATCAAATACCTAGGTGTAAACCTAACAAAAGATGTGAAAGACCTCTACAAGGAAAACTATAAACTTCTGAAGAAAGAGATTGAGGAAGACTATAGAAAGTGGAGAGATCTCCCATGCTCATGGATTGGTAGAATCTACATAGTAAAAATGTCGATACTCCCAAAACTAATCTACATGTTTAATGCAATTCCTATCAAAATTCCAATGACATTCATTAAAGAGATTGAAAAATCTACCGTGAAATTTATATGGAAACACAAGAGGCCACGAATAGCCAAGGCAATACTCAGTCAAAAGAACAATGCAGGAGGTATCACAATACCTGACTTCAAACTATATTACAAAGCAATAACAATAAAAACAGCGTGGTATTGGCATAAAAACAGACATGAAGACCAGTGGAACAGAATAGAGGACCGAGATATGAAGCCACACAACTATAACCAACTTGTCTTTGACAAAGGAGCTAAAAATATATGATGGAGAAATAGCAGTCTCTTCAACAAGAACTGCTGGGAAAACTGGTTAGCAGTCTGCAAAAAACTGAAACTAGATCCATGTATTTCACCCTATACCAAGATTAACTCAAAATGGATCAAGGATCTTAATATCAGACCACAAACTCTTAAGTTGATACAAGAAAGAGTAGGAAATACTCTGGAGTTAGTAGGTATAGGCAAGAACTTTCTCAATGGAACCCCAGCAGCACAGCAACTAAGAGATAGCATAGATAAATGGGACCTCATAAAGCTAAAAAGCTTCTGTTCATCAAAAGAAATGGTTTCTAAACTGAAGAGAACACCCACAGAGTAGGAGAAAATATTTGCCAGCTACACATCAGACAAAGGACTGATAACCAGAATATATAGGGAACTTAAAAAACTAAATTCTCCCAAAACTAATGAACCAATAAAGAAATGGGCAAGTGAACTAAACAGAACTTTCTCAAAAGAAGAAATTCAAATGGCCAAAAAACACATGAAAAAATGCTCACCATCTCTAGCAATAAAGGAAATGCAAATTAAAACCACGCTAAGATTCCACCTCACCCCTGTTAGAACAGCTATCATTAGCAACACCACCAACAACAGGTGTTGGCGAGGATGCGGGGAAAAAGGAACCCTCTTACACTGCTGGTGGGAATGTAAACTAGAACAACCACTCTTAAAAAGCTAAACATTGATCTACCATTTGATCCAGCAATACGCCTCTTGGGGATATTCCCAAAAGACTGTGACACAGGTTACTCCAGAAGCACCTGCACACCCATGTTTATTGCAGCACTATTCACAATAGCCAAGTTATGGAAACAGCCAAGATGCCCCACCACTGTCGAATGGATTAAGAAAATGTGGTATCTATACACAATGGAATTTTATGCAGCCATGAAGAAGAACGAAATGTTATCATTCGCTGGTAAATGGATGGAATTGGAGAACATCATTCTGAGTGAGGTTAGCCTGGCTCAAAAGACCAAAATCGTATGTTCTCCCTCATATGTGGTCATTAGATCAAGGGCAAACACAACAATGGGAATGGACTTTGAGCACATGATAAAAGTGAGAGCACATAAGGGAGGGGTGAGGATAGGTAAGACACCTAAAAAATTAGCTAGCATTTGTTGCCCTCAACGCAGAGAAACTAAAGCAGATACCTTAAAAGCAACTGAGGCCAATAGGAAAAGGGGACCAGGAACTAGAGAAAAGGTGAGATCAAAAAGAATTAACCTAGAAGGTAACACCCATGCACAGGAAATCAATGTGAGTCAATGCCCTGTATAGCTATCCTTATCTCAACCAGCATAAACCCTTGTTCCTTCCTATTATTGCTTACACTCTACAACAAAATTAGAAATAAGGGCAAAATAGTTTCTGCTGGGTATTGAGGGGGGAGAGAAGGAGGGGGTGGAGTGGGTTGTAAGGGAGAGGGTGGGGGCAGGGGGGAGAAATGAACCAAGCCTTGTATGCACATATGAATAATAAAAAAAAAAAGAACCTCTTGGCCAGATCACTCCTCTCCACGTGGTCATTTTGGGGCCTATATTTCCTTACAGGATCAGTATCCAGAATATTTAAAGAATTATAAATTATGGTGGCATATACTGTAATCCCATTAACTCAGGAGGTGGAGGTAGAAGGATCACTGTTGGAGGCCACTCAGGGCCAGACCCTATCGAAAAAACAAAGTAAAGCCAAAGGATTGGGGAAGAGAGGAGAGAGTGGCTCAAGTGGTAGAGCCCCAGCCTAGCAAGCGCGAGGCCCTTTGTTCAACCCCAATACTGAAAGAAAAAAAATTCCACAAAAACCAATTCCTATAAACCAGTAAAAAAAAAACCCAGAAGAAAAATGGGTAAAACACATAATAAGGTATTTCATAAAAGAGGAAACATAAATGGTCAAAGAATGAATTAAAAAAAAAATTCAACCTCACTAGTACGGGAAATGGCCAATCAAGAACGCGGTGAAGTGGGCTTCTCTTTTGTTTCAGTTTTGGTCCTGGGGTTGGCGATTGAATCTAGGACCTCACACATGCTAAGCATGTGCTCTGTCACCTAACCACACCCCCAGCCACAAGAAGATATTTGGCTTTTTGTTTGTTTGGTTTTTTTATTTAAGAAGGTTTTTATACCCATTGAGCTGGAAAAAGGGAACTCTTAGCACTGCTGATAGGGGAAGATGATATGTTGTGGCACTAGCTCTGTGAGCAGAGCTCTCACAGACTGCATGCAACCTCACTCCAGTATTCACCTAGAGAAATGTTGCAAGAATGCACACAATGACAAAGTTGGTAACAGAGGGAACAAAGAGACTATAAACAATCTGTGGCAGGCTGGTGGCAAAGGTCCTTGCCTTCACTAGCCAAAGAATTGGCCTGTGAGACTGACTCACAAGACAAGGTCAGCATTTAAGTAAGATTTATTAGAGAGGAAGGACAAGCTGCCTTTAGAGATGGACAGGGAGCTCCCTGTCATTCAGAGGTTTTTTTTTTTTTTTTTTTTTTTTAATTTGGTCCTTTTTGTTGGGGAGGGGTGTTAGGAGTCAGGGGTGGAGTGGCCTTTGATATATTTTTGTAGGAACACACTCTGTTGGGGAGAGGAGGTGCAAGAGTCAGGAGTGGAGTGGTCTTAATGTATCTCTGTAGGAACATATACATAATTCTGCGAAAGCCTCCTGCTTATCAGCCTTGTGGCATTTTGAGGCATCCCCAGGGGGCCATCCCTCTACAGGATGTGGGGTCCCCAGTGCTCTCACGGGGGATGGGGGCACTGGCTCATTTTGTCTTCTGATCCCCCAGACCCAACAAGATCAACAGAAAACACAAGTAATTACTTTGATAAAATCTTTCCAAATAACAGTTTTTTGCAGATGTTACTCAGAGCAGAACAATATTAAGATAGTCTTGTTATTTTATGGACATAAAGAATTAGATTTTAGTTTGACATGACCCTAAAAAATCTTTTAGGCAACTCTTAGATTATTGTCAACTTTATCACCACCTAAGCTTTTATTATACACTTTTAAGACTTACTCAGAACCTTCATATAACATTCTGAACCCTCTGAGGGTTTGTCCTCTCCGTATTTGGAACAATCTTTAGAACAAAACTTTCTTCCTTTCTCATCCCAAAGCACTCCTTTTTTCCTTTAACTTTTTCCCCTAAATACACTCAATACCTATCTATATCCTTTTTACTTGTTCACTTTGTAACTTGTATTTTAAAATAACTTTTATAAGAATTTAAAATTTAAATTTAAATAAAATTGTTTTCCTAATTAGCCTTATTTTTTATTATATAGACCCATATAGAAAGGCAATTTTAAACTGTTTTTATACAATAACTTATAAAGACACCATTTGTTGGTAGGTCTACTTATAAAAGAATTGAATGTAAATTACTTACGATGAAACAGATTAAGGTTACTATCTATATAATAATGCCTATAATTTAGTTAGACCTGATTGACATAACCTTTGAAGAACTGTTTTTTCTTAAAAGTAGCAGCAGAAGAGGTAGGGGAGAGAAGAGAACGGAGCCTTTCATTTTTTTTTTTTTTACATTAACTCCACAATAAGAATCATGTTAAAGATGTCCAAATGTATGCATATGTAAAAAAGTTTTAAATTAGGCACGCCATAAATGTCAATTTAAGCTTGCATAGATTCAAGAGCTCAAGAATATGTAAAAATTAAGTGGCCACAAGTACATTGTTTGGTTATTTTTTTAAATTTTTAGGAGCAGATTGAAATGTGTCCCATTCTGTTCTTTTAGGACTCATTTTGGGCAGCTTAACAGCTAAGGCAAGAATCAATTCTAGGAAATGTTTTGAGTCAGTGTCAGTCTCTAATAAGATTTTTTTGTCTCTAATAAGTTAATCATACAATAGCCATATACAAAATTTACACAATGAAACACAAAACAATTACATTAATTTCAAGTACACTCTTAGATAGTGGAGGCTTTAGATTTACCTCTAGAGGGTGTTTTTAATAATTTTTAATAATAGTTTACCTTGGGCTACAGTAACTTTGTTATAAGCCAAATCTTTAAAGTAAATTTAGGGAGCCTAGTCTTATAGTATTGGTATCCCATATCCTTGTCAGGACAAAGGATACAGGATGCATGAGGGGATGTACAAGTCCATCCTCTTATTTTATACCAAAAATTCTGTTTTTAAATTAGAGTTTATATGACAGGCTGGGAAAAGAGTGCAAGGTAAAAAGGATTACATCTCCACTGAAACTGGTGATAGTAAGCATGGAAAAGGTAGAATGAATTAGCCCCTCAAGAATTAAAATTTAGGTAAGGGGCCTAATGAAAAAAATCCAAATGCCTTATTGAATCTGTAGCAGAACTCAGGAAGGCTGCCCTTTTGTCTTTTAGTTTATGCCATAACCTAGAAAACTGAGATTTTAATTTTAAATACATGGGGCATTTTAGATAGAGAATTGAAATTCTGTCATTGGTTTTTCTAGCCTCTGCTCACATGAAGCTGAGGTCGTGGACCCATCATCCCAACTGCATGGTACCTTGGCCAGGAGAGCAAATGGGACCTGATCCGCTCCTGGTCTTGACATGTCTGCAGTGGGAAAACTGCCCATCTCAAAAGCAAGACTTAAAGGAGAAAACTGTTAGTAGAGTGCTTAGGCAGACTCAGGTGGGAAACCAGGAGGTCAGGACAGAAAAGTACCACCAATCATTGGATACATGTCATTTACATTTCCAGTTGATTTTGTTTGCAGTCCTGGAACCACGTGAGTCACTCACGATGCTGAAAAAACTGACAATGTGACTTGTGCAGGGCTTTTCTTTCCCTTTCTCCCTGCCCATTTCTGTCTCTGTTGCCCTCACCTGGATGGCCAGTCCAGGAGAGGAGACAGGGGCTGGACATGGAATAGGAGGGGTGAAAGTAACCTCCATTATGGCTGAGACAGATTTAGAGAGAAGAGTTTTAAAGTTACACATTATTTTTATCTTGTGAAATGAGAAAAAGGAAAGGATGACACAGAACTGGGTTGAAGTCAGAGGAGGTTTTAATGGTGATGTAGCTGGATGGTAAGGTATTGGGTGGAAATCCAGCAATGGAAGATGGTCTCTGGTGGACCTGTCAAAGAAAGGAAAGAAAGGAAAGGGTGGGAGAGAGGTGAAAAAGGAGAGAGGCAGCAGGGATGGGGGAGGAAGACTCCAGCCTCCATTCAGGGCTGGAGAGTGAACCTGGGAAGAGCTGCTACTGTCCACAGCTTTTCAGGTTGTGGTAGTGGAGATCTGGAGTCAAACCTACAAGCTCCAGCAGTTTGAACAAAGGGAGAGGGAGGATTGGGACTTGAGATAAAACAAAGCCTGAAGATAAGAGACTTCTTGCCATTTGCCGTTTCTCACAATAAAGTTGTCAAGGTCTCGGAGGACATTGGGATTAAAGGTTTTAAATTTGGGCCATTTAGAGAAATTATCGAATTTGTACTGAGGTCAAATTTTTGTAGAAAACGAGATGAAGTTTTTTGGTTTTGGATCACCCTTTAGGCCCAGTTTGGTAAGACTGTATAGAAGACACCCAGGGTGAGTCAGAGAAATGTCTGAGTGGGTAATACCCACAGCCGTTAGGAAGTTTTCCCTAGTGTGTCCAACTCCCCCCCCCCACCCCAAGAAAACTTGCAAAACTGGAAAAACGAACCTGAACTTGGTGTTGTAGGTAGACATCTCTAACCTAAGTAGCCAGAGGCCAGATTCACGGGAAGGTGAGAGGGAGAGGGAGTGTGGGGGTGTGCTGGGGCCCAGCACACCAAGGTGTCACAGGGTGTGGACGGAGAGGCCAGGTCTTTCTTGTCCCTGTAGAAATCGGAGTGGTGTTGAGTGTGTGGAGTGTGTGGAGTGTAATTGGCGAAGGGCCTTGCAGGTGGTCGCAGAGGAATGGGGAGTTAGAGGCCTACGAATGACCAAAGGGTCAGGCCCCAGGGCAGTGTGGCTAACAATACTTTTTGGGCTCAAGTCCAATCGGAAGGAGCAGTTGCCCTTAATCCTATGCCCCAAACAATTGTCAGTATGATGGGAAACTCAGCAGAAAACATAGCAGTGTTAGAGGCATAGAGAAGATAGTGAGGTGGAAAAGAAGAGAGAGAGGGAGGGACAGAGGAAGAGAGACAGAGATTGGCGCGGTTTTGGGGATGGAGGTGGGTACCGGCCGTGCCCCTCACAGCAACTTAGGCACCTCTTGGTCCAAGTGTGTCCTATCAAGCTGGACCTGAGACCCCATGGGGGTGCACCATTGACTGGATGAGGATGGCCACGGAAATGTGGTAACCCAAGAAAGACGTTCCCCTGGATTGAAACTCTCTCCTGGGTTCCCACACCAAACAAAAGAAAAGCGGAGAAGCAGAAAAGAGACATACTGAGAACGAATCTGCGTCCGTCACAAGCAGCAGGCCTTTATTAGGGACAGCAGACCTGAGAGGGACCCTTGCCCATCAAAGCGACACTCTGAGAGGGGCGAGAGCACGCCTTTCTTACAGGCTGGAGATTTTAAACATCTGTGGCAGGAAAAGGGCAGTGGGAGGGTGATGGCATTAGGGAAGATGGTTGGGAAGGAGGATGAGGGAGGTGCTGGACATTAGTGGGAAGGTGGGAAGGTCACTGGGGTTGGGCAGGGAGGCGTGTTGTTATCTTGACATTCCAGCAGTTCCAGCATTTGTTACAGTGTTTCCTGACATTCTAGCAACAAGTGTCCATGACCCTCTTCTGGTTACGTGAGCAGGCTTTTGGGGTCAAGAAGACTTGTCTCCTGCACACAACCCCCTGGTGTTGTAGCATTAGGCCCCAATAAAGGACTTCTCCCAAGTCTTTGGCCAACTTGTGGTCTTCCTCATGGGTAGAGAAGGCTGAGCTGGTTGCACAAAGGGCACACAAAACCCCATTAGCAGCAGTGGTGACAAGTGACAGCGAGGAGATGGCTGAGGAACTCTGGAGAGTCACAAGGAGCTCAGGGCTTCCATACCCAAAACGCAGAGCACCAAGAGGCTGCTAAGAGTGTCAGCTGTGCAAACCGTGCCATCTCTCTGAAGGGCAATGTGGAATTACATAAAACGGTCAATGGAAATAACCTATCTCAATGGAGTGAGGGACTCAATTTTTATTGATTTCTTTTTAAAAAGCCTTAGAGTTTCAAGAACTTGATTTCCACACCTGGTCATATATCAACACGATGTATCATGTTACATGGCTCCCTCCCCCCTCTAAAAATCTTTGGAAGGAACTAGAAATTTAGCCTGTAGGGTCCTCTGAAATGTTGACCAAGATCTGATTTGGCCTAAAATCTGAGAAAATATTCCTGGACTGCTCACTTCTTTGAAAAGATGCATATTACTTAACATTTACCTGCAATCTTGGATTAAGAAATGAGTGAATGTGAAGTGCTAAATTAGAAGATGACACTGTTCTTTGAAACAGTTTTTTAAAATGTTCTGCTTCTGAATAGAGATAGCTGTGTGCCAGGCCCTCTTGAGCCCATTAAGATAAGGCCACTCTCTGAGAACAACCATTTCCAATGCCACTGGCAAAGTGGCTTTCAGACTGGTTTCTGTCTCCAGTCTTCTCTTCAAGCTGCAAAACAATTCCTCACCACACTTTTCCTTCAGTAAATTACAGCATCCTTCTCTCACCTCTCACCTGTGCTGTATTTGGGCCTATACGCCTTTGCTATTCATTTGCTTTTTCGTGTCCAAAGAAAAGACATCCCCAGGGAAGATTTTTAGTTGTACAAAGTCGGATATGAAAATCATGTGGTAATCAAATGAACTTCTCTCTCAAGGGCAAATCAAGAACAGAAAATGTTCTACAGGTTTGAAACGTTGTTTTTGGTAATTAGCCATCAGTTGGGAGTTTGTGAGATGAGCTGGTGCTCTGGGCTCCTTTACAAATTCTGAAACACTAGCGATTCCCTGGTACTATTTTCAGAGCCATGCTGACACTTGTTAATAATGTTGGTGCATACAGTCGTGCTCCTTTTAAACCCATTTAGACCTGAGAATTAGCTAGAGGGTGGTAGAATAGAAAGGGGAGACAATCAAGTTACTGATTGCCAGAGAGAGAGAGAGAGAGAGAGAGAGAGAGAGAGAGAGAGAGAATGCTACAAGTGTTAAGTAGACTCAAAGAGGCCTTTTTTCTATCAGATGTAAGTACTCGAGGAAAAAGTGAAAAATTCAACCGAAAAGCAAATTTTCTCTTCCTTCCTGATGAATTTACCTGCAAGCTAAAGGGGCTTTTGGCTCCAGGTACCTACCTCCCATGCTCCAGTAAGCTGAACTTCTGAAATATAGGAAAGTCCTTGATGCTGGGTTGCTTTAAAAAGTGATTGCCCCCTATGTGCAGTGAGGGATTTTTGGAGTGGATTCTGAAACAGGAAAGGAAATTAGTGGAAAACCTGAAGTTGCATAAAGACTGTAGTTTAAAGTGTTCTATCATTTTGATAAATATACCATGATTATGGACAATGTCACAGGAAGCCTGAATATACAGGAATTCTCTATCCTATCTTTACAATTATTCTATAAATCTAAAATTATTTCCAACTAAGTAGTTTAAGGAAATGATGTCCCTTTAGTTGGTTTGACTTTGATCTCAGAAAAGTAGGCATTAGAAGGGAGACCCGTTTCTGCAAGCGGAGGGTGAGGTATCCCATGAAGCTTTCCCTGGACCACAAGGCCAGCAACAGCACAGTGTAGCCAGTAAGGAGGATGTCAGTTTGCTAACCGGTGGCGCTTAGAAGAGAAGGCTGGGAAGATCCATGAAATGAGCTCAAACCAAAGCCATGACCTGTATGTCAGTTGCTCTCAGTGATGGGGGACTCTTTCTTAGGGTAGCCCTTGATTCCTTGCTATTTACTGTGCTCATTCAAGAGCTAGCAACAGAATTCCAACTTTTATGTACCTTTCTTTAGGTTTAGGGTACCTCATTATCTTAAAACATTTTCTTTCTACATGTGTTCAACATTAAGGTTTTAAGCTTACCTTTAAATAAGGAATGTTGAAATTTTTTTGCTTTTGGTGGCACTAGGGATTGAACTCAGTACCTTAAGCATTCTACCACCTGAGTCACATCCTTAGTCCTTTTGCTTTTTAGGATTCTTTTTCAGATAGGGTTCGAGCTTTTGTCTAGTCCAGCCTCAGACCATGACTCTCCTACCTCTGAGTAGGTGGGATTACAGGCTTGAAACACCACACCCAGCCTTTAATATATTTATTTTATTTTTTTGCAGTACTGGGGTTGGAACTCAAGGCCTACACTTTAAGTCAGTCTACCAACACTTTTTTTTTTTTATGACATCTGGCCCTCTTACAGTAATTCTTACAGTTACATGTATTCTACATTTTGTTCCACAAGCTCCTTGAAGGATAGATTTTCCTCTTGAACAAAAATTACCTACTTTCAGAATCACACATATGGCCTTTATATAGTTACCATTGCCAAGGTGAGTTTCGGCACAATTATACCCCATTGTTTCAAGGATAAAGATAAAAAGCTCTCTTGGGGCTCCTTGAAGGAGAGTGCTGGGGATCAAACCCAGAGCCCCATGCCTGCTAGGCAACACTCTACCACTAAGCTACACCCCAACCCAGGAATTGACTTCTGTATGAACTTTAGTGGCTCCGTGCTTTTGCATTTCAGTTTACTTTAGATACTGTATTCCATCAGTCCAATGGCTGACGCTTGATGAGTTCTAGAGCTGCTCGGAATTCTCTTAGGGAGAAGGTGGAATTTTTATTTAAAATAAGAAACGTTATTTCTAATATAGAAGCAATAAGAAAAGTGACTATTCAATCACTGGGGTAAAGATGCTCTAAAAAAAAAAGTGCAGGGATGCCTGTGTGGTTTTTTTCTCCAGGGTGGGAAGGTTTGAGCAGAGTAGACAAGGTCTGATGTGTGAGCCTGTCCTGTCTAACTACGGTGAAAAGAACATGAAGAAGGAGGATGAATCTGGGGAGGTTAGCAGGTGACAACATAAATCCAGGAAGGAACTGATGTGGCCTGGGCTGTGACAGCACCAGGTGAGGGATGGTCAGATTCTGCAAATGATTCAAAGGTAGGCCCCAAAGAGATGGAGAGTAAGAAGGAAGGGCAGGGAGGACACTAAGATTTTTGTGGTGAGAAATGAGGAAAGATTGAGCTGTTAGTACTGGAGATGGAAAAGGTCAGAGGAGTAGATAGGATAAGAGTGGACCTCAATCTTAGCTCCGTGGGTCAGATGCTGAAGTGGAAACAAGCAGCTGGCTACCAGCCTGGGGTTAGACAGAGTGGAGCAGAAGATCTGAATGTGGGAGTTACCAGCATGTAGATGAAGATCCAGAGACTAAGCCTGAAGCTGTCCAAAGTCAAGAGTCCAGAGAGAATAGAAGGAATATACAAGCCGGGTGCAAATAGTTCAAGAGACCCTATCTCAAAAAACTCAATACAAAGCAGGGCTGGCGGAGTGGCTCAAGTGATAACAGCACCTGCCTAGCAAGCCTAGCAAGTGTGAGGCCCTCAGTTCAAACACCAGTACCACCAAAAAAAAAGGAACCCATAGGGACAGGGCCTTGCTCCATCACTCCCCTCAGCCCAGAGGGTCCATGGGAGAAACCTGCATACAGGAAGGTCTCTCATCTATAGCTAGGGTCAGTTACCTGGAAACAAAGTCCTAAGGAGAATAGACATATCTTTACTCCCTGGAGTTAAGTAGCAATTTGATGTAAGAGTCAATCTGTTGATTCTTTTTGAAAAAAATTCTCCTCTTTCAAAGAGTAACCTAAAAAACTGACTAGGGGAGGACTACCAGGGAGCAGGGTAGTCTGACAAGCTTGAAGGCAGATATGTAACTGAAAATGGGTTCAAAAACTCCATGTGATATAATCTTCCCCAAATTTTAAAACGGGATAAACTCTGTACATGCACACCCTCATATTCCTGCCATAAAGCCCCTGAAAAATAGATACATATATATATATATTTTTTTTAGAAAAAGGAAAACAAAAATGGCAGAAGCTTTAGGATGATCTTCTGTTAACAAAGCTATCTGTGAAGATAAAGACACCAAGTTAAAACAATATGTTTTCTAATGGCTTCAGGGGCTCTGGTTATCTATGAAAGCTGTGGTAGGAACAGAAGTCTCATCTTTTTAGGACACAGCATGTTCCAACAGAGAATGAACCTTGTATTTCTATGGATTATACAAACAAAAGAGCAGTTGCTAAAACATGGATTTGTTTTGCATTATTGTCAAATACGATCAAAGACAGAATTCTCTGCCGGCCACTTTGCTGACCATCTGCAGTCCTAGAGCTACGGAAACAGCATTCATACAGAATGTATTCGCAGGCAAGGCTGATCATTTAGCACTAAGATCAAATCATAAAAACAACAATTCCATCATAAACAGGCATTTGAAATGCATTCTGTCATTCTAAATTTGTATCCAGACATCTGCACGATCTGGACACCCAAATTCCTCTACAATTTCCAACAACAAAGACAATTTCTGTTAGTTGTAGAGTGCTGGAAGAGGGTAGTGGTGTGGAGAAACTGCCCATTGGACAGTTCAACTGGTCCCAGGGAATACTGTCTCTTAGTTGGTCTGAGGTTTCCTTGCTCTCCCGGGAAGAGTTTGGTGCTGGCTTAAACAGTACGTAGTCAGGGATGCTCTATGCAAGAACATTGCCAAATTTATCTGAAGAGAAAAAGATAAAAACAAGGCCTCTTGCCTATTTAATGATCGCCAGAAGTTTCTCCAACAGGGCCTTGACAACCTGCAAGCTTCCAGTCCTGTTTCCAGATGTAACAACACTGGTTAACACCCTTTAATAACTACTTTGCAATTCCAAATGACACCCTGACAGCTTTTCTAGACAGGGAACAGATTAAGTATGTGGCGTGCTGAGGATCATGGAGAGAAACACAAACTCAGTTTAACCACATGTCCTCGAGCTGACTGCACCATGTGATTCCAGTTTGAGAAGCCCCAATTACAGGATCCAAAAGCCACTGCTTCTCTTTTCTGCTATGCTATTCATCTCCTTTTCCCTTTTCCTCCCTTTTTCTTGGTGACTGTTTTGGAAACTGGGGTAACTCCCCACAGGCAGGCAGTAGGAGGAATCTACAAGTCAGGCCAGCATGGGGATGCTGTCCTTTGTTCAGTCACAAGGGAGGTAAGGAGATGAAATAAGCCAAAAAGAACATTCTGTGAACAGGCAAAGTGACCCACTTTGTACCTATCCTTTGCAGCTAGTGAAAGTGGACATCTGTGGCTGTCCAAAATCCCAGACATAGGAATCCCAGTTCCACCTTGACTGCGATGTATACACCCAGGAGCCCTATTTAGGGTGGACTCTGATTTCTCCTTGGCTGTGCATTCTTGGGTCAAAAGGCCTGAGCTGTGGGTCAGCAAGGTAGGAAGGACATCTCTCCCAACTAGGCAGTCCCAAACCCCAACCTGCTGCAGGTTATAAACCGTGAAGTGCGACACAAGTTGGTCTGTGCCAGGTCAAGGACACGCAGGGCCTAAGTCCCCAAAGAGCAATTCTGTGCCCCTCTAGCCTTCAGCCTTCCATGTCGGTGAATTTTCTCTTCTTGTAATTCTGAACAAGGTTGGAAGCTGTGATCTGAGAAGCCTGACCCTTCTCCCAACACTGGAAGTCATTCAGTCCTTTCTGTCCTGTTTGAAATAAGCTCCTCTCCATCTCATCCAGCCTGGCTACCAGTGCTGAAGTGTCTTCATTGTAGGCGTTCTGGGAGGAGTCCATGATGCGGCGAAAACGTCCGATAAAAGTCTGAAGAAAAAGGGAGCAAGAGAAATCAGGGTCCATCTCACATCCCAGAAAGTCACATCCATTTTCAGGCTGGAACACTGAAGTGGCATGAAAGAATTTGGTCACAGGACTCAGAAGAAGGAGGCCTGAGTGCCCTCTGCCATTCAAGGAAGTTACTGTACACTGCCAGCACCTTGATTTCCCTGACTAGAAATGGGTTGTTATAGAAATTCAATGGCAGTTATGAAAACCAATGAAGTAACATGTGTAAAGCACCCAGCAAGTGCCTGGCTCGAAAAAACGTTACCCAGTAGTGTTCTTGGTAACAAAAGCTATACTAATGTCCACTAGTCATGGGCTGACAGCTTTCAACCAGAACGGGTTCCTGACTTAACTGAATACCATTCCTAGTTTTCCTGGTCTGAGAGTAGGATGGAGGTGCCATTCCACCATTGGGCTCTGAGAACAAACACAGGCCCCTGCGCTACCTTCTTCAACTGGCTCATGGCAAAGTCACCTTATCTACAAACAACTCTAAAGCACTTGAGAGCGATGACGGAAAAAGAAAACACAAAGCTCATTTATTTTAAAAAGGTAAGACTCTAAGTTAAAACCATGTCCTAAGGTTGGGTGCCAGTGGCTCACACCTGTAATCCTAGCTACTCGGGAGGCAGAGACCAAGGGAATCATGGTTCAAGGCCAGCCTAGGCAAATGGTATGCAAAAAAAATACCCATTATAAAGCAGGGCTTGGGGTGTGGCTCAAGTGGTACAGCACCTGCCTAGCAAGCATGAGGTCCCAAGTTCAAACCCTAGTACCATCAAAAGAACCAAAAAATAAACATGTCCTAGGGAGTGTTAAGAGAAATGGGTTCTAGTTTTCTGATCATGAGCCTGAGCTCAAGCTTACTTTCTGTGTCCGTAGTCTGTGCATGGACTTTTTCTGAAGGGATAACAATGCTCTTCTTTAAAACCTGTACCAAAGCAGCACTAATAAATGGGGGGCCGGGGGGAAAGAACCCTTAAACCTGATGGAAGACATCAGCATAGTTCAGGGGGCAAACATGTCTTGAGCCAACAGTTCTTATAAAATTAAAAATGAGGATGGGAAGTCTTTTGACTATTTACATCCCAAGAGGCAGAAAGATTGTTTGTTCTACTATCATCAGAATAACAAAAAATTATGAAGGGTTAAAGTAAGATTATACCAAAAAAGGATGTCTATTGTTTTAACCATGAAAAATAATAATTATAGGGCTGGAGATGTAGCTTATTGTAGAATGCTTATCTAGCATGTATAAAAGCAACTAAAAAAGTTGTATGTTTATTAAATGGCACCACCTGGTTTTTACCGTAATTCTGACAGATGAAGAATTGATGCCTACGGGTCAAGTAGCTTGAGCAAGTCTTACATCTAGCTAGTGGGAGAGCCAAGTCTTAACTCCAGAAGGGAAGGGAACAAATAACTAAGTAACTCAAGGACTCTCAACAAGAACCCCCAGACCAGGACAGTATATCTATGTGCCTGTCATCTACAATCCATCATCACTTTTTTCTCATTTCTTACACTTTCTGCTACTCCCAATTCTTAGGAACCAAATAGAAAGAACACTAGGGAGCCATATTTTAAAAATATATTACAGTTAAAGAGGAGAAAGAAGTCTGGAGTACAAGTGCCCAATAGTGCAAAGATATGTAACAATAATAAACTGTGCATTTCAAAAGGCTAGAAGTATTTCAAAACTTTTCACCATAAACAAATGAGTGATGTTTCAGGAGACAGCTATGTTTAGTATGATATAAACATTACAAAATGTATACATTACTGAAACACCACAGTACCTTATTAATATGTGCAACTTTTAAGGTGTTTGTTTTTATTTTTTGTAGTGCTGAGGATCGAACTTAGGGCCTCACGCATGCTAGGCAGGTGCTCTACCACTGACCTATATCCCCAGTGCAGCTTTCATGTTTTTATGATCGGTTGAAAAGTAAATTTTAAAAATATGAAATTGGCAGATACAGTGAAACTGGACACCAATCTAGACCAATAACAAACTAAGTTCACAAATCATACACTTCCCTGGATAACGGTGACGTCTGGTGGCTGCCACAGCTGGCTCCTGAAACAGGGACACACCAGCGGTTTCACACCCATCGCTTACCTGAAGCAGAGACTGGGAGATGCCTGCATTCTCCGGACTGTCAAAGTGCAGGAGTTGCGAGCCAAAGCCATAGAAACGTGGCCCCATTTTGTGGAGGTCCACCACGTTGGCGTCTGCACTGAACACAGTCCTCCAGGCCTCCTGGTAGATTTTCGGAAGATCCACAGAAAGGATGCGCCTCTTGTTGTCAAAAAGTCCTTTGGCAAGCCACAAGGGGAGTTCCAGCTTTGAGCCCTGCACCAGACAAGAATGCGGATTTTAAAGACATACAAAAGTGTAGTAAATGTGTGTGACAGAAAGTACACCTCCTCCTTTCCCCAGCAATGCTGCCTGTCCTCTGGGGGAGGACTGTCAAATGCAGAGAACCTGCTTGTAAGCTGAAGAAATGAACTGTGGGAGCTGAAAGTTTACTTATTTTTATTAAATTAATTTTAACTGACACATAAAACATAAAAATTATATATATTTATGGGGTACTTTGTGGCGTTTCAATACACATACATTGCATAATGTTAAGTCAGGTTAGCATCTATCTTCCTCAAACATTTATCATTTCTTTGTAATGAAAACATTCAAAATCCTTTCTTCTAGCTTTTTAGAATATAAAGTGCTATACTGTTACCTATAATTACCCTACTAGTCCACAGTACACCAGAACGCCTTAATCCTAACTACCTATCACTTATACCCATTGATCAAGCTCTCCCCATTGTTCCCTCCTCTGCTCTCCCCAGTCTCTGGTATCACTTCCACTCTCAGTTTCAATAAGATTAACTTGAGCTGAAGTTTTATGTTGTGATGGTGTATGGAGAGAAAACAGATTTATACAACAAAAAATAGGGCATAGAACAAAAATTCATTATAAGGGGAAGTTTTCTAATTAACATAAATAAAAATTGTCCAACTGCATTACACATCTCTATTTTCTCTGAATGTACACTATCTATGTACTGAGTGCCTACCATGTGCTAAGCACCACGGAGGGAACAGAAAGAAGTAGGCTGAGCCTGAGCTCAGGTGGCAGCCCCTCCCCTCCCACAGCACAGCTTCGAGGTGACACAACAGGTAAATGCTTCTGTGTTGTTAAAACCTCAACAAAGCTGGAAAACAATGAGGTGTTGTGATGCAGAGGACATGAAGAGAAATCTAAAAACTGAATGCAAAAGCAAACATCACTAGATTATAGGAGTCAACTAAAGCATAAACCTGTGATGAGGGAGAACTGCTGCCAAAGGTGGGGGCTGCTGGGGGGATGGAGGTGTGGTGTACACAGAGCCTCTGACATGCTTCCGGGGCTGGAGACAAATGCTGAGCTCAAGGCTGCCATTGATGCCAGGACCTGAGCGGCCAAGATCTGAGAAAGCACAGAAAAGCAAGCCCAATATTCGGCACCAGAAAGCACAGTAAGTAGGCACTGACTTTAACATTAGCAATATCAAGTGGAGATTTCAGAACTGAAGAATCCAATAGTTGAACCTAAGATGTCAATAGATTGATCAAATTTAAATTTTACCAGAGATGACATAAAGAGATGCAATGAAAAAAAATGCAGTAGGAAAAAGAAATGCAGACTAAGTCATGAGGGGAAAAACAAAGGAAAGAACACGATAATGGTAAGACATTGGGGTATGGCATACAACTCCGTGGCACCCAAACTTCTACAAAACAGATACTGAGAAAAATGGAAAAGCAACTGGGGGTGAAGAACACACTCTTTCAAGAAGAAGCAATAAACTAGCATGCTGCAATCCCAGCACTCTTGGAAGGCTAAGGCAGGAGAACCTCAAGCCTCGAGTTTAAGGCAAGCTTGGGCTATATACTGAGAACCTCATCCAAAAAAAAAAAAAGGAACAGTAAGAGTTAAAGCCAACTTCTTGACAGAAACGTAGAAACCACAAAACAATAAAAATGGGTGACATTCTTTTAAATGCTTAAGAAATAACTAATAACATAACACTCCATATCCACCGGAAACATTCTTTAAAAGTAGAAGTGGAATAAAGGCATTTCAGAAAGAAAGTCACGCAGCAGGCCTGACACAGCTATTCCTGCCAGGCCTGCTTACAAGGTTGGCCTTTGGTTGGTATCTGGGAACCTGGATGTTAGGTGGGTTCCCATTAGGCCCAGAACTGAGGAGAGTGTCACTGTGCCTAATATTCTGTGGTCAATGCTGAACGCCTGCTTTCCGAGGGTCTGCAATTTTGTTATGTGCCTATGTGATAGCCCCCAGTGAAACCTTGGGCACTGAGCCAAGCTTCCCTGGTAGATGACATTTAACACGTTGTCAGAATTCATTACTAGAGGGAGAAAAGGGTGACATGTGACTGCGCTGGGAACTCTGCAAGCTTGGGCCTGGTCTCCTCTGTGCTTCCTTTCCCTTTGCTGATTTGCTCTGCATTCTATCACTGCAGTAAATCTTAACCACGAGTGAGTCCTCTTAGTGAATCATCAAATGTGGGGACTCCTGGCCCAGCCAGAAACTGAGAATTTACCCCCAGAAGATCTGGAGTAAGAAAATCCTGAAGGGAGAATAAAAAATTATTCCAGAAAGAAATACAGGAAGAAAAAAGGGTAAGGGACAGAGAAAATAAGTAGATTTTGTAATAAATAAGTAAATAAGTAAGTTAAATAAGAATATATAACAATAACACAAAAAGGAGAGAATGGGGTTATTCTATGATCCTACTATCTATTGTCTCTGAAGTAGTGAAAGTAGTAACTTCAAGCATATTTTAATTAGTCAAAAATAATTATGTGCATGTTGGCACACAACTGTAATCTTGGCTACTTGGGAGGTTAAGACAGAAGGATCATGGGCAAGGCCAGCCCAGTCCCCCCATCCCCTCAAAAAAAAAGTTAGTGAGAGCCTATTTTACACACAAGCCTGGCATGGTGCACATGCCTGTAAACCAGCTGCTTGGGAGGCAGTGGTAGGAGGAATGTGGTCTGAGTTGGGTGGGACAAAAGGCTGGAGACCATATCTGAAAAAAAAATGAAAAGCAAAAGGGTTAGGGGTGCCTCAAGTGGTAAAGTGCTTGCCTAGCAACTGCAATGACCTGCGTTCAAAGCCCAGTACCAAAAAAAAAAAAAAGTGACATTTAAAGTAGCACTAGGAGAATATATAATTAAACTAATGAAAAGGTATATGGATAATACATTTGATTAGTCCTAAAGAAGTCAAGAAAGGAAAAGAACTTGAAACACAAAGAAAATAACAGGGAAGTAAAAATAAACAGATATATCAATAATTAAATTAAATGCAACTGGATTAAATAACCAATTAAAATGATCAAAGTGAGTGAAAAACAAAATCTAACTATATGCTGTTTAAGTATAGACACAGAAATGTGGAAAATAGGGTAAGAAAAGGTGTCATGCAAACACTATTCTAAAGAAGCATTACTGGAAATAAAGAAAAACTGATGGTGACAAAACGGTCATTATACCCACCAAAAAAAAAATAAATATCTGTGTACACTGACAGAAGTAAAAGGAGAAATAGACAAAGCCATAGGTGCAGTGCAAAACTTTCACATAGCTCTTTAGATTAGTTAAAGGTAGCAAATATGAAACTAGGAGGGATATAGGAAACCTCAACAAAACAATTAACAAACCTGACCTACTTTACAGATAGATTATTTACTATACATCAGAACTTGAAAACACATATCCTTCCAAGTGCATACAGAACAGTTAAACTGAGCATGTTTGGAATAAAGTACTAGTCTTCTAAATAACTCATGGATCAAAAACAAAATTACAGTGACGACTAGAAAATACTTGAATTCACTAATAATGAAGATGTACCAGGCCAGGCAAGGTGGGCCCATGACTGTAATCCTAGTTACTTGGGGGGCAAAGACTGGAAGGATCACATTTCAAGGCCAGCCTGGGAAAAAGTTAACAAGACCCCAACTCAACCAATAAAAGTTGAGCATGGTGGTGCATGCCTGTCATCCCAGCTATTGGGAAGCATATATAGGAGGATGGAAGTCTAGGCCAACCTGAGCACAAGCACAAGACTCTATTCTAAAATACCTAAAAGCAAAAAGGGGTGGAGTGTGGCTCAAGTGGCAGAGTGTCTGCCTAACACTGCATGCAAGGTCCTGAGTTTAAACCCCTGTACTGTGGGAAGGAAGAGAGGGAGTGAGGGGGAAGGGAGGGAGGGAGGTAGGGAGGAAGGAAGGAAAACAAAAACACATCAAATCAAATCCAAACTTTACTGAAAAGTAGTTAAAGTTGTGCTTAGAGGAAATGTATAGCCAAAAATGTATGCAAGAAGGTTGAAAGTCATGAGCTAGTATCCATCTCAAAATGTGAAGGGGAAAACAACAGAGAATTAGCTCCAAAGAAAGTGGAAAGAAAGAAGTAAGTAAGAACACAATGACCTAGAAAACAAAGGTAGAGAAGAGAAAATGGACAGAGCCTTAAGTTAGCCCTTTTAGTGCTTGCCAGTATGCGTGTGGCTCTGGGCTCCATCCCCAAGCACAGAAAAAAAAATAAATACAATTTAAAAGACTAATAAAATTGATAAATTCCTGGCAAGAGTGAGAGCACAACTTATTAACATCAAGAATAAAAACTGGGATGATAATTTTACATTAAAAAGATAGTAAAGGGACAGGTGAATGGTCAAGTTTCTAGGAAACAATTCTCACATATCAAAACACAAGAAGAAATAGAATTATGAATAGTCCTTTATCTACAAAGGAAATTAAATGTCATAAAAACCTTCCAACACAAAGCTTCAATACAGAAGAATTCCAAATAATTTATGGAGATACCTGGCCCCCAAAGAAGGAGGGCATGACTCCTACTCTTTCAGTGTGGGCTGTGGTGCATGATGATGTCCTTCCAGACAGCACAGCTTGCAAAGATGGAAAGAGAGTAGTTTCATAGTAGAGAAGCCTGACAAACTCTCAGCCAGGTGCTCAGGGTCCATATCAATGTAAATCATAAGTAACTTATCAACATAAATAAGAAAGTCATGTGGATGGTGTGCACCCTTGGTATGATGTGGCAAAAATGGTATTTTACCTCTTTTTAAAAAAAATGGATTTTACCCATATCCACAGTGTAATCATGAATAAAATACTAAGTAAATCTCACCTGAGGAACACTGCAAAAAAACAAAAACAAAAACAAAAACAAAACACCACAAAACTGACATCAAAAACAAGGAAAGTCTAGGCCAGACATAGTGGCTCACCCATGTAATTCCAGCTACTCAGGAGGTGGAAAGTGGGAGGACTGAGGTTCGAGGTCATTTCAGGTAAAAAGTTAGCAAGACCCCATCTCAATTAACAAGCTGGGAATGGTGTCACACACAGTTATCCCAGCTAGGCTGGAGGCGTAGGTAGGAGGATCACGGTCCCAGGCCAGCAGAGCAAAAACTCGAGACCCTGCTAGAAAAATAACTAAAGAAAAAGGTTGGGACCTGGGCTGAAGCCCAGACTTCAAGCCCCAGTAACCAAAAACAAAACCAATCAAAGTCTGATTAACTGTCACATCCAAGAGGAGCCTAAAGAGACAAGATTGCTAAACGCAATGGTCCTGGAATAAATAGAAAGGGGACATTAGGTAAAAACTAAGGAAACTTAGTGTGGAACTTCTGTAATTTCAGCTACTCAAGAAGTGGAGGCAGGAGGATCAAGAATTTGAGGCAGGCCTGAACAAAAAGGTAGCAAGGCCATCTCTCAAAAATAATAAAAGCAAATGCTGGGAGCATGGCTCAAGGTATCTCGCCTGCCTACCATGCACAAGGTCATGGGTTTAATCCCCATTACCACATAAAACAAACAAAAAACCAATCTCCTAAGTAATTATGAATAAAGCACAGCAGTGTATCTGTGTGTTCACCAGTGTGTATCAGAACCAAATCCATGTCAATTATAATGGGAAGTCAATGCATGTCTACGTTTGTAAAAACCAGGAAGTTTAAGAATATTACTCAAAGAATATGCAGGTGAATTCTGAAGACTCCACTAAAAAAAACTACACAGGCCCTGGGGTTGAAAGCCAGTGGTGAAGCCAGGTATTATTACTCTTTCTGTACTACTTGACTTTATAAATTTCTGTGTGCTACTTTGACTGGAAACACAGACTCAATTCCAGCAGTTCAATGTACTACCATACATTCAACCTTCTCCCTAAGTTGGCTTTTCTATGGGGTTACATGATTCTGTGAAATTCAGCAAATACTGCAGTGTAAAATAAAATGAATGTTTTTCTGCAGTAAAAGTGGTTATAGAAAGGGAGTAATCCTGTGACGTACAGACTCATTCCTGGCAGGCACAACAAAAACACCCTTCTAGACAAAACAGGAAAAAATGGAACTAGAAATAACCATCCCGGTCCTGGGACAAACTTGTGTTTGAAAGCCACAGGGCCCTCGGTTGAATCCCAGCTTGCCAAGCTAACCAACCGTTCTGTGGGGTTATCAGTACCTACCTGGAGGGTTGTCAACGATTAAAGGGGGAACAGATGGAAAAGCTTACGCCCTGAGCCCATCCATGCTGGCCCTTGGTGAATGGATGCTGATACTGTCATCAATCATTATACAGGAATGGGTATGGCATTTTGCAGCTCTCAGGTGGGTTCTGGGTTTTTGTTTTGGTAGGACTGGGGTTTGAACACGGGGCTTCGCTCCCACAAAGCAGGCGCTCTCCTGCTTGAGTAATAGTCCAGTCCATTTTGCTCTGGTTACTCTGGAGACCAGGTCTCGAGAACTATTTGCCCCGGTTGTGTTCAAACCTCGATCCTCCCGATCTCAGCCTTCGGAGCAGCTTGGATTATAGCCATGAGCCAAACCGCCCATCAGTAGTTTTGTTTTAGGGCAATCGTGATCAGAGCCAATCCTAGCGTCGAGGGGCAGCCGGGACACAGCTGGATGCTTGCGGAGGGGGCGGGACCACCCGGCACCTGAGGCCTCGGCGCCCCCGACCCTGGGCCTCACCTGCGGGAGCGCGCGCTCGGGCTCGGCGCCCGCGCCCCGCTCCAGGAAGAAGGCGCCCAGGCGTGGCAGGGGCGTCTCGGTGCGCACGGGCAGCTTCTCCTGGGACATCAGGATGTCGTCCAAGGAAAGAAAGTTCTCCTCCGGGCCCAGCGCGCCCGACTCCACCCGGAAGTAAGCCTCGGACATGGCGGCGTCTGAGCGTGAGACTCGAGTGGACTCTGCGGGGAAGAAGCGGGAGCTCGCGCGGGAAACTCAGTTTCCCGCGCCAGCTCCGGGCCAAACCCCAAGAGTCGATTGGACAGCCTGCCGCTGCCCAGGCAGAAGCAATCGACCCAGGGCGGATCTACTTCCGGCGATCGCTGCGGGGAGCGGGAGGGACTTCCGCCGGAAGTTTTCCTCCCTTTGCGTCTGGTCGAGTGGGAACATTGCTAGGAGCTGCACAATGCGTTTCTTCTAGATTGTATCATGTGGTCATTTAAATGTTTTTATGAAGTTAAAAGCATTTTGCAACACTTAGGGGGCTTCAAATAAAGGCATCGTATTCCATCCACTCCAGATCTGATTATGTCTAACCTTTTTTTTTTGCTCCCTCCCCTCTTTTTTTTTTAATGTCTGGACTTTTACTACAATTTTCACTGCATCTCTAAATCTTGGTCCTTGAAAGAAACATTGAAAAACAAGCAAGCAACAAACAAACAAACTCTAGCATTAACCCCAGATATTTATTATAGGCAAGATTATGGATTATTTGCAGTAGTTTGGAGGGATTGGGGTGGGAAGATGGATGGAGCACTAGACTATACATAGCTGGCAAAGACCCTAAGTCTTTTCCAGGGCTACTGAGCTCACTTTACCATCAACTGACTATCTCTTTTGTGGCTGTTAATTTAAATCCCTAAAAGAGGAATTCTGATTGGTTCAGCTTATCTTTTTATAGCAGAACAGAATGGTGATAAATGGCCAGCCACCCTATAGATGGAGGGGCTGTAAGGCAAATGTGGGCCCCAAGAGACCACATGGAGAGGAGTGATCTATCTGGCCAAGAGATTCTTTATTGGGGTGGGAGAGGGAGAGAGCCAAGTGGGGGGGGGTGCAGGGGCTTAAATACCCCTCAGTGAGGCTCAGCATGATCTGATTGGTTAGGGTCTTATGGTTCATGCTGATTGGAGGTTGGGGAAGAAGGAGGATTTAAGCTAGACTTGAAGCAGGACCGTGACCCTGGGAAACAGAAGCTTAAGGATGCAGTAAGAACTGAAACCCATCAGTGCCATTATTGCCAACAGGGGCCTGTGTTAGTTACTATCACTGTTCCAGCGTCTAGGGAAGAAGAGCCCAGAGGGATCATGGCATGGTACCAAATTTGGTGGCACTACTCATCCAAGGCTATGTGTAGAGGCAGATTTTTGAGATATGTGCCACAAAATGTATTTGCTGTAGAAAAGTTTTCCCGGGACTACTGGAACAGCGAGCAAAGGGTGCTTGGGAAGGGAGGCATGTATTAATCATGATTTTCATCTTCTGTATTTCTTTTGGAATGTTGAACTTAAAATTTATTAATGTACTTACATAATTTATAATCGTCTTATAAATATAGACTACTACTTTATGTATACTAAGCAAAAAAATTTAGGTTAAATAAAAATTGAAAGTGTATTACTTTCTCTTCTCTCTTTTTCAATTCTATAACCATTGCTAGTCAATTTAGAACATATACAATTCAATTTGTCGCAGGCAACTTCTCTATCACTGCATTTTTTTTTTTTTTTGCAGTACTGGGGTACTAGCCACTATACCTGGCTTATCACTGCCATAGTGATCATGAAAGCTTATTTTTAAAAGGTGTCAATAACACTGCACCTGGTGGTACACACCTGTAATCCCAGCACTTGGAAAGATTGTGAATTTGAGAGCAGCCTGGGCTACATAGGTAGACCTGTCTTTAAAAAAAAAATGCCAACAATGAGTTTGGTGACTCATACAAAACAAGGGTCAGAAGCAAACTCAGGGCAAGCTAGGAATCTGCTGCCATGTTGCCAGTTTACTGCATGGGAATCCTAACTAACACAGAGATGGTTCTCAATTTACAATGGTCCCACTTACAAGTTTTCACTTTATGATGGTACAAAAGCACACCCATACAGACATTCTGCTTTTCACATTCAGTATGATATCTGATAGACTAAATGACACTTTATTATAAGATAGCTTTGGGTTCGGTGATTTTGCCCAACTGTAGGCTAATATATTTGGAGGACATTTAAGGTAGGCTGGTTAGGCTATGATCTTCAATAGGTTAGGTATATTAGATGCATTTTTACTTAATATTTTCAACTTAAAATGGGTTTATTGGGAAGAACCCCTAATAAATCAAAAAGCATCTGTATTTGATGAAAAGTGCTTTAGATGTGGCAGGGATAAAGTTGTTTCCATTGGTTCTATAAATAACCCATTTTCAAGTAATAATTGTCATCCCTCCACTAAAAATATCCTACCACATTTTAAATAATACAATTCCCTGTAACTGTGGTAATAAGAAAGCAAGGAAATTATAACCTCGTGAAGTCTTTTTCCCCCCAAGCCCCATGAAAATGCTAATTTCCCTGTACAAATGAAATGCTACGTAAATTCTTGATTAAAAACTATTCAATGATTTAATTCTATCATCCATACAATTATATGTATTCTTTTTCATCAAGGTCAAAATCCGATGTAATTCCTTTAGACATCAAAAATAGAAGTCCATAGACAAATCTTGGTGCCTTCTTCAAGGAGAGAACAGATCTAGACAGTTTCTGTAAGTCATTTTTGTAGGAAGAGGACTCAAGACTCATGAAGCGAAAGCCCACCTTGTTCATCATTAGGGTAAACTGGCTCAGCAGAATACCAGTGCTTTAAAATTTTCTGTCATTAAGTGGGGAGATTGTGATGCAGGTGACAGAAAACCAAACCTGAGGATTAGGGAAGACCTTCAGGCAGGAGAGAAAAAAATGTACTGGACTCCATCCATGAAGTTTTGGGGTTTTTCTGATCTATCCCACCTTTATGTTCTATAACAGACCCATCAGCAAATACTGGGTGTATTCTCACAACATTTCCAGAATCTTATCATTTCTTCTCACTTTGGTTCAAGTCACCATCATCTCTTGTTTGAGAGTTTGCTTTAGATACCTATCTGGTCTCTAATTGCACTGTTTATCCCAAGGCCCTATGTTCATGAATGGATCCATGAATGGATAAAAGGGGCTTGTGGCAGTGGTTCTCTTCTGCCTTCATTGTGTGAGATGCAGTCAGAAGGTCCTCATAGGATGCTGCTACCTTGACTTTGGGCTTCTCAGTCTACACAAGTGTGAGTAAAGAATGTATCTGTTGTTTGTAAATCACTCAGCCTGTGGTATTCTGTTATAGCAACACAAAAAGGACTAAAACAACTCTCTTCTTTCACCTCAGCACTGATAGCTGATATTTTCATGTATTTATCATGTTTTTTAATGTTATCCCTATAGAAAATTAGTTCCATGAGGTGAGGATGCTTTTTAGTCTACTTTTCCCTGCTGTATCCCTACTGCCTAATGTGCTTGGCACTTCATAAATATTTGTTGAGTGAGTTAGCAGGTCTTTATTTATAGCAGTGATATTAAATTTTCTTTAAAATACCAAGTAAAACATGAGTGAGTTTTAAGTAAGTAATAATGGACATGTTGTATAGATATTATAACAGTTACAAAATGCAGCAGGAAAATCCTGAAATCACTGAATTGAAGTGCTTTAAAAATAGCTTGCCAAGGCACAGACTCAGTCATAGATAATTCTCTAGACCCATGTGCTGAATAATGTCCTTGTGACCCATGGTTGTAATCCCACCACTGTGGAGGCAGAAGGATCAGGAGTTCCAGGCCACCCTGGGCCTGGAAATAAATAAATAAATAAAAAGGAAAGAAAAAGGAGTGCTTAAGCAAGTAGAGTGAACACATTTTTAAAATGTCTTTGTTTCCCACCTTTGAAACATTTCCAGTAGCTTTTACTCAATTGCTTTGTTACTTCTGGAATATAACAGGGTTTGGGGGTGGAGTTCTACTTCTACCACTTTATTAGGCTTATGACCTACGCTGAGTTACATGGTGGAAGCTTCTCTCTCTATAAGATCGGGATTGTGATAATAGCTCAGAGTTGTGGTGACTCTGGAACAAATGAGCCAATATACACAGAACTCTGAGCTCAGGGCTTGGCCCACAGACCCTGATTTTTGACCGTTATTTTATGAGTTTGTTCATCCCTGTATGCTCAGCACCTCAGATAATGCCTGTCATGTAGCAAGCACTCAATGAACAGTTGTTTAAGTAACCATCATGCTTCATTGTCATCATTAGTCTATTTAAGTTCCTAAATGCACTTGAAGGTGATAAGCTGTTGTTCTCCAATTCAACTTTTTCTTGCAAAAATCCAGGTAGAATTTATCACCCATGAGCTCAAATTACTGTATTAAAAGTAATACAGTGTTTTGTGTTTTGAAATTACAGTACTATGTTTGAAATCTTATTATATAAGATTAATGGATTAAAATCACTGGATTCATTTTTATATAACTTGAGTGTTCTTTTGGTTGAGCTATTTCTTGAGCCCTGCTCCAAAACGCCTTCCATGAGATCAAAATAAATTGATGGGCATGATGTGACCTTCTGTGTGGGCGGTGCTGATTTTAGATTCTTCCCACAGTCTTCAGCAGTACTAAGGAAATTGTAAACCCATCTTAGTTATTCAGAGAGATTCTGTGTGTGTGTCACCCTCTTAACTTGGCAAAGAAGCAGCTATTGCATCATTGTAATAGAGGTACTTATTAATACAGCTCTTCTTTTTCTGTGTTCCCAGTTCCTAAAAAATACCTTTTCTTACCATTCCTATATTTTCATCTTTTGGTAATAATTTATTACATAATTTAAGCCATGGTCTGAGAGCTTGAGTTTCTCTCAGTCCCAAAGGGGAGGAGTGGTAAGCAGATCCATTAATTTTGAGAAGAAGGTGTTCAGGGGCCTGTCAGGTGCCCTGGAGCCATAGACATGGGTACAAAGATGGATGTGACAAATTCTGTGCTAGTAGGTCTGTCAGTGACCTACCTGTGGAGGAATCAGTAACACAATGTGATAAAAACAATGATAGAGCCATGTCCAAAATGTTAGGAAGCTCAGAAGGTGTGGCGAATCCTGACATGGACATAAAAGAGTTTTAAAAAGGCTTTAGAGAAAAGGCCATTGGAGAGGGCCTTAGAGTATGAGTAAGACTTTTGCAGCAAGCCTACAAATATGAGGAGGGGTCATTTCAGGGCCACACATCAACTTGGAACAAAAATATAAGATTGTGAACGTTTAGGACAAAGCATCTCTCATTTGAAAAGAGCTGTTCCTTTTGCCAGCATATCCTGATTAATGACACCATCATTCACCTGATGACCATATCTTTATATGGCAAGCCATAGAAAATCCAATATAAATCAGCTTAAACATAGGGGTTGCAAGCTTCATAAGAGAGATCAGGACTTCATGATTGGTTGATCCAATGGCCAAGGATGCCACTGGAGAGCTCTCTTTGCTTTCATCTGCAGATGGTCAGCTCCAGTCTATGACTCAGTTCCCTGGAATCACAAGATGGAAGCCAATTAGGTCTGGTCTACATGCCTCCTTGTTCCTATCAAGAAGGGCAGAGCACTTCAGACCCAGTATTCCAATCAAGACTTCTGATATTCACAGTCCTCACAGGACTCTCTGCCTCTACTCTCTCCTTGCTCCACAGTTCCTTTGTACCACTATCACAGCATTCTTCTTACCCAAAAGATCTGACCCTGTTCTTTGCCTGCTTGCAATCCAAAGTCTTTCGTAAGTCATACATCTTCCATTGGCCTGCTAGGGCAGCCATAACAAAATACCACAGACTTGGGGTGTTTAAACAATAGGAACTTATTTTCTCATAATTCTGGAGGCTGGAAGCCTGAGATCAAGGTGCCATCAGGGCAGGTTTCTCCTGAGGCTCCTTTCCTTAGCTTGCAGGTGGCGGTCTTCTTCTTGTGTGCTCACTTGGTCCTTCTGTGAGTGCACATCTTTGGTGTTTCTTCTTAAAAGACACTGGCCGTACTGGATTAGGGCTTCACCCTTATGATGTCATTTAACCTTAATTACGTTTTCTAAGTCTTGTCTCTAATTATGGATGCAGTTGGAGTTAAGCTTTTAACCTATGAATTTTGGGGATCACAGTAAACATCTGATTTCCATTTCCATTCTCTGATACTTTTTTAAATTTTAGTTTTTGTTTTTAATTGAAAAATAATTATATATTATATAATTATTGGAACAGTGTTATATTTTGATATAGGTGACTTTTCACTGTTGCCCTACAATACAGTGTCCCAAGAGCAAAGGTTGGCAGAGCTCTCTGACTGAACACATTCACATGCACTAAACTCTTACTTTCTGCTGCAGGTTTCCTTAAATACACATTCTGTAGCTTTGGGTTATCTCATATGTGAACACAAGACCCATAAAAACCCAGGAAGACAATGAAGAGTATCAACAGAAGACCAGCAGTGTGTGGAAATTCCTGTAGAATAGAAAATGGGTGGGATCAGATTTATAGAAAAAGTGGAGCTAAGGCAAATGTGACTCAACTAAGAATGGGGAAGCACCATTGCTATGGAAACTAGGGCAGTTCAGGAATAGTATAAGCTTAGTAAACAGATACCTGGAGCAGGAGGAGCCTATGGGCCAAGGGATGGGAAATCTGTATTCACAAGGGCCAGGTCAGGGGAAGGCATGGTGGCCCATGCCTGTCATCTCAGCTATTCAGAAGATGAAGGAAGAAAGGTTGTGATCTGAGGCCAGTCCTGGACAAAAACACAGGACCCTACTAAAAAATAACCAAAGCAAAAAGGTCTGCGGCTGAGGCTCAAGTGGTAGATCATCTGCCTAGAAAGCACAAGGCTCTGAGTTCAAACCACAGTACAAGAAGAAGAAGAAAAAGACGACGACGATGATGAGGAGGAGCCAGGTCAGGACTTGCTCCTGTAGTACAGAGTGGAATTAGATGTATGACAAGAATATTAGCATGGATACTATGCATGGATGATATGAATTTGTGAAGCATTCCATCTTTTCCATAGTACCACCTACAAATGACATGCTAACTACAAGGGGGAAGATGTGTTTTTGCAATGGAGAAACTTGTTGGGCACCTCTGTCACCACCATCTGGAAGTGATGAAACCAAACATTGTTAGGACAATATGGAGTGGTTGATATGCAGCACAGTGCAGCTAAAGTATTCTGCTAAATGCCCAACCTGATTGCAGTCAAGCCCCCAGACCTAATTTTATAGGAAATATGGAGGAGGGGGTTGAGAGAAAGTTGAATGACACCAAGAGGAAACAAGCAGAAGGATCGGAGGGTACCCCATTCTACCAGGGCACCGATAGCAAAATCTTCTC
Source organism: Castor canadensis (assembly GCF_047511655.1). Lineage (NCBI taxonomy): Eukaryota > Metazoa > Chordata > Mammalia > Rodentia > Castoridae > Castor > Castor canadensis. The sequence goes on from NC_133400.1 coordinate 27,465,907, forward strand.
TCAGGGAATCCAGTATAAAACCATGAGACCTTTGTTTATAACCTGAGAAAGATGTGAGGTGGTGCTTTGGCTCCTGTTATACAAAGAATCTTTTTTTTTTTTTTTGGTGATACTGGGGTTTGAACTCATAGCCTCATGCTTGCTAGGCAGGAGCTCTATCACTCAAGCCATGCCCCTAGCCCTTTTTGCTTTAGTTATTTTTCAGATAGGAGGTCTGATGCTTTTGCCCAGGGCAGTCCCTGGATGGTGATCCTTCTATTTCCACGTTCCATGTAGCTGGGATTACAGCATATGCCATTAGACTCAGCTTAGTAAGAAGCTTAGGGACATGCCTCATAGCTCTTTTCACCTAGATAGCGATGCTTCTAAGACTCCCTAGAGTGCGGTCCTACAGCAGCTTCTGAGGGGCCCAAAGCCTGATGGCATCGTGGGATAGGACTCATCATGTGATGAAACTTTGGAGGACTGTGTTAGCTTTCCATTACTATTAAAAAATCCAAACAGCAGAGATAATCAACATAGAAAGGGAAGGCTTGCTGGGCACTGGTGGTTCACGTCTATAATCAGGAGAGATCAGGAGAATTTCTGTTTGAAGCCAGCCCTGGAAAATAGTTTGCAAAACCCTATCTTGAAAATACCTAACACAAAAAGATCTAGTGGAGTGGTTCAAAGTATAGGCTCTGAGTTCAAACCCTGCTACTGCAAAAAAGAAAAAAAAGAAAAGAAAAAGAAAGCTTATTTTGGCTCACAGTTTGGAGGTTTCAGTCCATGACTAGTGGCTGTTTTGCTTTGGACCTGTGGTAGCAGTGCATTATGGGAATAGTGTGTGTTGGAACAAAGCTGCTCACTCCAGCAGCTGGGAGGAAGAGGCTGGGGTTCCACTGTTCCCTCAAGGGCACACCCCCAATGAACTAAATGTCCCACTAGGCCCTACCGCTTATGGGTTCCACCACCTCCTAGTAGTGTCAGGGCTAGGGACCAAGCTTTTAACACATGGGCTTCTAGGGAACACTTAACCAGACCATAGCAAGGAATCTTGGGAAAAAGTGTGTATTTTGCATGCAAAAGATAAATTTGTGGAGCATGGCAGTTTTAAAACCATACTGCCTCTCAAACAATGGCACAATGGAAGCGATGTTACGTGATTTCTAAGGCTAGGTCATTAGGTATGCAGCTCCTGTCCTGTTCACCCCAATGCTCATCCCCAGAGCTGAAAGCCATCCTATCACACAACAGACTACTCGGTAGTCAGAGTACAGGGACATGCTCTGGGGAGTCGGCCTAGCTGATCCCAGACTTCCCACCATCCTAACCAAAGATGTCAGACACAAGAATGAAGCCATCATGGACCCCCAGACCCGTCCATTTACAACTCAATTTCACCAAATGACCTTCATCAATGTATTGTGAAACAGAATTGCTTGATCTGTCAAGCAGTTGACATAAATTCTGCCAGAATTCATGACCCAAAAAATTGTGAAACAATACAAAATTGGTATTTCAGGTGACAAAAGTCTTAGAATATTTTTTAAAATTCCTTTTTTTTTGGCAATTGAACTCAGGACCTCACACTTGCTTAGGCAGGCACTCTACCACTTAAGCCATGCCCCTAGTCCTTTTAGTGTTGGTTATTTTTGAGATAGGGTCTCACTTTATGACCAGGTAGGCCTGGACCACAGTCCTCCTGTCTGTGCTTGCCAGCATAGCTGGGGTGACAGGTGTGCACCATCATGTCCAGCCATTGGCTGAGATGGGGTCTTGCTGTTTGTGTGAACTGTCCTTCAACCCTGATCCTCCCGAGCTCAACCTCCCAAGCACCTAGGGTTACAGGTTTCAGTCACTGCGCCCTGAAAACAAATTCTTTATGTAGTTAATGAACAAAATTTAGCTGTCAAAATGTTAATGTCATGGGTGGGGAGTGGGTTCTTTTAAAAGGCTGTAATAATCACAAGCAATGAGTCAGACTTTGCTCTTTCTCAAAAAAGATGATTATAAATTCTTTGGAGACAAATGGGGAGATTTGAGCACAGACTATTGGAAAGTATTTTAAGGAAATTATTGTTAATTTTGCTAGATATAATTATGATTTTGTGGTTATGTAGGAAAATGCCTATTTCTCAGAGATACTTTCCTGGCATAATTATGGATCAAGTGTCATTATGATTGAAACTTACTTAAAATGGACCAGCAAAACAATTACACACACACACAGAGCAAATATAGCAACAAAAAAAGAGTTGACAATTGTTCGAATCTAGGCACTGGGTAGATGGAGGTTTCTTACATAATCCCTTCAACTTTTCTGAATGTGAAAAAATTCACAGTTAAAAAACTGAGAACAAAAAAAGATTAGGGAAAAATAACTTGTAATAACATTTCCAACATCATTAGTCATCAAGGAAATGCAAATTAAAACCAAAATCCTGGGCTCAATGGTAGAGGGCTTGCCTCACATGTGTGAGACCCTGGATTCAATTTCCAGCACCGAAAAGAAAAAAAAATATACAGTACTACTCCAGCAGAATGGCAAAAAGAAGAGGACAGAAGAGTGTTGGCAAAGCTGTGAAGCAGTGGCCCTCCCTCATAGGCCTGTGGAAAAGGGTAAAATGGATCAGCCACCTTGGAAAGCAATCGGTTATATCTACCAAAGTCACCACACAGACCTGAGAACTCAGCAATTCCATTGTCAAGGCAATGCACATCTGAATCCATCAACAGATATGTGCAACACTATTAAAAATGGCCACAATCCAGAAACCATCCAAACATACGTCAAAGGGACACTGGCATGGACAAACGTCTGTTCATAATAATTCTATCAATATTTCGCTTGTGACAGCACTCAAGGTTTGCAAGCTGTTACCACTGGGGAAACTGAGTAGAGGGCCCAGATCTCTCCACATTATTTCTTTTAAGTGTATGTGAACCAACAAATATCTTTAAAAAATGTTTAATTGAAGAAAAAAAAAATCAAGGTATAGAAATGAGTGTATCATGCTGCCATTTTTTAATAGGGGTTTAATTTATAAGTATATTTATAGATTAATAGAATGAGAACAGTGGTCTCTAGAGAGGAGAAGTGGGAGGCTGAGGGTCAAAGGAAGAGGGAGTCCTACTTTTCACCGTCTTTTTGCATGGTTTGAAGGTTTAAACTCCTGCCTGTATTGCTTTTACGTTAAAAACTCTAAGAAATTTAAAATTAAAGCAAATGTGAAATTTAAACAATTTTTTTAGTGAAAGCAAAGATGAGAATTGACACACCATCAGTTTATTTGCCATAAAGATTCTATGTCCCTTTCATTGGGGACTTTACTGTGAAGAGAGAAATGAACCTGGACAAATGCTCCTCTTGTATGCTCCCCAGATGCCCCCCAAGCCTATTCAGTAAATTTGGGGTGCATTATAACCTTACTACTCCCTAGGAACTGACAAGGCCCCGCTTCCCAACCTGCAGCTGCTGGGTGTGCAGGTAGCCCCCTGACTTGCTTCAAGCCACCATAATTCAGCTTCAGGGGAGCTTTTATCTTCTGAACTATCATTACACACAATTTGAACTTTTAAAATCATTCATCAGTCCCAGATGCATAGGTGTTCCTATGCATTAATACGCTGGGTTGGAAGACGTACTGAAGATACGTCCCAAAGGAACCAGGAGCACTCACGTGACAGTTCTGATCCTTGAGGCTCCTGTAGCTGTTGGGTCTTTAGAAATTCAGGTCCCTTGACTGTTTACTTTGTTTATTGTGATCAGTGTTACCTCATCATTACAGAGTTCTGCTAACTTCCTTGTACTTGTTGGTAAAACCTCTTTTTAGGAGGAAAAGGGTTTTTATCTAATGAAAAAAGAAAAATTAACTGAAGCATCTGTAAAAATGTACCTTAACACTTCAGTAAACAAAAGACAGTATCACAAAGTTGAATTTAAAATGTTAAAGTATGGTATAATTCTATGATAAACAGATCAAGCAGTTATTTTTTAAAATCCCCTTCCCTCCACCCACATCTAATGCCACCAAAGATCTAAAATATTTCAGACCTGAAAGATGTTCAAATCTGACAGCCTAGCAGTTGGGAAAACAAGGCAAAAGAACATTACACCTCCCCAAAACCTACTGTTCCAAACTGAACCACACAAAAAGCCACATTACAGACCGTGAAAAACAGAAGCCTGGCCTGTTACACTGACAGCACTACCCAAACCCCCACACCGAATGCCAGAAACTGAGCATTCTGTTTTCTCGCAAGGAATGCAGTGTGAAAAAATATATGTAAAGTGGGACCTTTGGCAGTTAGTGAGTTTAAGAAATAATGCACAAAAACGTGAGGAAAGAAATACCTCAGATTTACTGAATATGCATGATTTTTAAAATAAAATTTCTGTTAATGGAAAACTCCCTTGAGTTTTGTAGGAGCCAGATCTCTGATGTACTTTGTTATTTATGAATAAGGCCAGGTTTGGGCAAAAATGAATTGTGTGGGGAGAGGAAGGGAGTGGAGAGAGGGAGGGAGAGGGAGGGGGAGGGAGGGAGAGGAGAGGAGGGAAGAGGAGGGGAGGGGAGGGGAGAGGAAAGGAGAGAGAGAGAGACAGAGAGAGAGAGAGAGATTGAAAGAGAGAATTTTCAGTGTCCCATTTGGGCAATGAATTCTGTCACTGAGAATTGAATGGTGTTCATTGGGGACCACCAAGAGCTACCTCTCTTTAGCCTGCTCTGTCTTCGGGAGCTGTGCAGAAAGGGCCCCTCCAGTCCTTGATACAGCTGATTGGATGGGCAGACCCTTGTTCCAAGAAGAGCACAGCTCATGGGCTTGGCTTGGAAAGATGAGCTGGACCAGTCAGGTGCTTGTCTTGAAAATTTGCACCAATACATCAGGTGCAGCTGCAGCTGGCACTGGACACTGGAGTGGAGAAACAGTCCAGAGTGGGCTGAGAAGGGGCTGCCCTCCCTGGATGCACAGGGATTCTGTGTTCTCAGGACATCCTCCTTTCACTTAAGCTATTGTGCAGAATGTCTTCCTCAGCTCACCAGAAGCCAGTTAGACTGCTGACAACCTTCTGTGGTTGTAATCACTTGAGACAATTGGCTTCTATCTAGGTGATCGTAAAAAATGAAACCCAGGAAAATCACCTACCCTATGGCAAATGTTCTCAGCAGTAACTTTGCTCCCTAAGGGATATTTACTGCCCAAGGGGTAATGGCCAACGTCTGCAGACATGTTTGGTTGCCAAACATGAGGGAGAAGGTAGGAGGTGCGCAGGTACCTGCGGGCAAAGGTGAAGGACACTGCTAAGGAGCCTATGAGTTACTGGATTGCCGTCATGATGAGGAACTACCCATCTCAAAACGGCAATTGTGCTAAGTGTGAAAATTCTTCTCTGTAGAGTTGGGGGCTTTTAAAAGTATGTATAAGAATTAATTCAGATCCATTAGACCTGAGACTGAGGCAGAGGCAGGAGGAGCACAAGTTTGGGACCAGTCTGGAATATGTAGAGAGATCTTGTTTCATTAAAAAATAAAACAAAACAAAGCCACTCCAGCATGTGGTGGCAGATGCCTGTTATCCGAGCTACGCAGGAGATGGAGGCGGGAAAATATGGTCTAAGGCCAGCCCAGACAAAAGCTCAAGACCCTATTTGAAAAATAAACTAGAAGCAAAAGAACTGGGGGTGTGGCTCAACTGGTACAGCACAAGACCCTGAGTTCAATGTTCAATCCCTGGTACTTCCAGAAAAAAAAAAAAAAGCATCTTATTTGGACCCTTACTTTCTTAAATTCAAAACATTTAAAAGTATTTTCAACTTCTGAGACAGAAGAGGGAGAACTTAATTGTTTTGCTCACTCAGAATCTATTCATGGTTGATTTTTTGCTTATGGAAAAAATCCTTCCTTGTTCTTAGTCTGTGTGGATTCTGTGAGGTTGAGCTGGATGGCCATGAGACCTAGGCTGGCCAATCAGAACTTCAGTACCTGTCTCCCTCAATAGTGATGGAGGAGAAGAGATGGCATGCCACCTAAATCAGGTCAATTCTGAGATCGAGAGCATGGGCCTCCATGGGAAGTTGCTGCAAAGGCCACTGTTACTGAGCTGCTAGCCCCACACAGGGGAGTTCCTGCTTAACTGGAGTCTACAGAGCCAGAAGAGCAGAGAGATGGGCTGAGTGAGGTTGAGTCCCCACTAAGGCGCTACATCAGGCCTGGCCAAAGCCACCCCTTTGGTTTTTAGTGAGATGAGCTGGTACATTCCAATTTTGGCTTGAACAAAATTGGGATTCTGTCATTTGATACTGAGAGCCACAGTGGCTCAGATACCTCTGTCATAGGTTTGCCAAAGCATAGGAAAGACTCCAGTGGAAACATGCAGTATGTACATGTATATACATATATTCAGATATGTAATATATCGTACATACAAATGTGTATCTATCTATCTATCTATCTATCTATCTATCTATCTATCTATCTAATACCAGAGCTATTTTGGCGTCTTGCTTTGTTTTTTCCAACAGAAGATCCATATACCTTGTTCTGATACATCTGCTTCTCTCCTGCTGAGTCCCAGTCATTGCCTTCAGCCCTTTGTGCTTGTGGTTTCCTTCCATCCACGGTCCACCTGCTGGCCCCAGTGAACCAAAGTTCAGCTTATGCTTACTGAGCCCTTCTAAGATTTATGGTCAGTGCCCAGCTGTGCACAGGCAGAGCCTTGTGACAGCCCTCTGTGACAGATGCTATTGTATTTCTCATTTTATAAGTTACCCAGGACCTCACGACTCATGAGAGGTCAACATAGGATTCAAAACTCAAGCCGGTTGTCTTTACTCTTAAGTACTATACCACATTACTATCTTGTTTTCTTTTTTTTTTAATTTTTGTTTTATTCATATGTGCAGACAATGTTTGGGTCATTTCTCCCCTCTTCCCCCACCCAACCCTTATCCCCCACCCCCACCCTCTTCCCCCCACCCCCTCAATACCCAGCAGAAACTATTTTGCCCTTATCTCTAATTTTGTTGAAGAGAGAGTATAAGCAGTAATAGGAAGGACCAAGGGTTTTTGCTAGTTGAGATAAGGATAGCCATACAGAGAGTTGACTCGCATTGATTTCCTGTGCAAGTGTGTTACCTTCTAAGTTAATTCTTCTTGAACTAACCTTTTCTCTAGTTCCTGGTCCCCTTTTCCTATTGGCCTCAGTTGCTTTTAAGGTATCTGCTTTAGTTTCTCTGTGTTGAGGGCAACAAATGCTATCTAGTTTTTTGGGTGTCTTACCTATCCTCACCCCTCCCTTGTGTGCTCTCGCTTTACCATGTGATCAAAGTCCAATCCCTTTGTTGTGTTTGCCCTTAATCTCATTTCCACATATGAGGGAGAACATAAGAATTTTTGGTCTTTTGGGCCAGGCTAACTCAGAATGATGTTCTCCAATTCCATCCATTTACCAGTGAATGATAACATTTTGTTCTTCTTCATGGCTGCATAAAATTCCATTGTGTATAGATACCACATTTTCTTAATCCATTTGTCAGTAGTGGGGCATCTTGGCTGTTTCCATAACTTGGCTATTGTGAATAGTGCTGCAATAAACATGGGTGTGCAGGTGCCTCTGGAGTAACCTGTGTCACAGTCTTTTGGGTATATCCCCAAGAGTGGTATTGCTGGATCAAATGGTAGATCAATGTCTAGTTTTTTAAGTAGCCTCCAAATTTTTTTCCAGAGTGGTTGTACTAGTTTACATTCCCACCAGCAATGTAAGAGGGTTCCTTTTTCCCCGCATCCTCGCCAACACCTGTTGTTGGTGGTGTTGCTGATGATGGCTATTCTAACAGGGGTGAGGTGGAATCTTAGTGTGGGTTTAATTTGCATTTCCTTTATTGCTAGAGATGGTGAGCATTTTTTCATGTGTGTTTTGGCCATTTGAATTTCTTCTTTTGAGAAAGTTCTGTTTAGTTCACTTGCCCATTTCGTTATTGGTTCATTAATTTTGGGAGAATTTAGTTTTTTAAGTTCCCTATATATTCTGGTTATCAGTCCTTTGTCTGATGTGTAGCTGGCAAATATTTTCTCCCACTCTGTATGTGGTCTCTTCAGTTGAGAGACCATTTCTTTTGTTGAGCAGAAGCTTTTTAGTTTTATGAGGTCCCATTTATCTATGCTATCTCTTAGTTGCTGTGCTGCTGGGGTTTCGTTGAGAAAGTTCTTACCTATACCTACTAACTCCAGAGTATTTCCTACTCTTTCCTGTATCAACTTTAGAGTTTGTGGTCTGATATTAAGATCCTTGATCCATTTTGAGTTAATCTTGGTATAGGGTGATATACATGGATCTAGTTTCAGTTTTTTGCAGACTGCTAACCAGTTTTCCCAGCAGTTTTTGTTGAAGAGGCTGTCTTTTCTCCATCGTATATTTTTAGAGAATTGTCAAAGACAAGTTGGTTATAGTTGTGTGACTTCATATCTGGGTCCTCTATTCTGTTTCACTGGTCTTCATGTCTGTTTTTGTGCCAGTACCATGCTGTTTTTATTGTTATTGCTTTGTAATACAGTTTGAAGTCGGGTATCCTGATACCTCCAGTGTTGTTCCTTTGACTGAGTATTGCCTTGGCTATTCGTGGCCTCTTGTGTTTCCATATAAATTTCACAGTAGATTTTTCAATCTCTTTAATGAATGTCATTGGAATTTTGATGGGAATTGCATTAAACATGTAGATTACTTTTGGGAGTATCGACATTTTTACTATGTTGATTCTACCAATCCATGAGCATGGGAGATCTCTCCACTTTCTATAGTCTTCCTCAATCTCTTTCTTCAGAAGTTTATAGTTTTCCTTGTAGAGGTCATTCACATCCTTTGTTAGGTTTACACTTAGGTATTTGATTTTTTTTTCAAGCTATTGTAAATGGAATTGTTTTCATATGTTCTTTCTCAGTTTGTTCATTGTTAGTGTATAGAAATGCTAATGTTTTTTCTATGTTGATTTTATATCCTGCTACTTTGCTATAGCTATTGATGATGTCTAGAAGCTTCTGAGTAGAGTTGTTTGGGTCTTTAAGTATAGGATCATGTTGTCTGCAAATAGGGATATTTTGACAGTTTCTTTACCTATTTGTATTCCTTTTATTCCTTCTTCTTGCCTAATTGCTCTGGCTAGGAATTCCAGTACTATGTTGAATAGGAGTGGAGATAGTGGGCATCCTTGTCTGGTTCCTGATTTTAGAGGGAATGGTTTCAGTTTTTCTCTGTTAAGTATAATGTTGGCTGTGGTTTGTAATATATAGCTTTTATAATGTTGAGGTACTTTCCTTCTATTCCTTGTTTTCTTAGAGCTTTTATCATGAAATGGTGTTGGATCTTATCAAAGGCTTTTTCTGCATCTATTGAGATGATCAAGTGGTTTTTGTCTTTGCTTCTGTTAATGTGGTTTATTACGTTTATTGATTTTCGTATGTTGAACCACCCCTGCATCCCTGGGATGAAGCTTACTTGGTCGTGGTGAATGATCTTTTTGATGTGTTGTTGAATCGGTTTGCCATTATTTTATTGAGGATTTTTGCATCAATGTTCTTTAAGGAGATTGGCCTCTAGTTCTCCTTTTTGGAGGTGTCTTTGCCTGGTTTTGGGATAAGTGTAATACTGGCTTCATAAAATGTGTTTGGCAGTTTTTCTTCCCTTTCTCTTTCGTGGAACAGTTTAAGGAGGGTTGGTATCAGTTCTTCTTTAAAGGTCTGGTAGAATTCAGCAGAGAATCCACCAGGTCCTGGACTTTTCATTTTGGGGAGACTCGATTGCTGCTTCAATTTCATTTTGTGTTATAGATCTATTCAGGTGATTAATTTCCTCTTGATTCAGTTTTGGATGATCGTATGTATCTAGGAATCTGTCCATTTGTTTAAGATTTTCAAATTTATTTGAATATACATTCTTGAAGTAGTCTCTGATGATTTCCTGGACTTCGATGGCGTTTGTTGTTATCTCCCTTTTTGCATTCCTGATTCTACTAATTTGGGTTTTTTCTCTCCTCATTTTAGTCAGGTTTGCCAGGGGTCTGTCAATCTTGTTGATTTTTTTCAAAGAACCAACTTTTTGTTTCATCAATTCTTTGTATTTTTTTTTTTTTGGTTTCTATTTCACTGATTTCAGCTCTTATTTTTATTATTTCTCTCCTATTTGTTTTGGGATTTGCTTGTTCTTGTTTTTCTAGGAGTTTGAGATGTAGCATTAGGTCATTTATTTGGGATCTTTTAGTCTTTTTAATTTATGCTCTCATGGCTATAAATTTTCCTCTCAGGACTGCCTTTGCTGTGTCCCATAGTTTCCAGTAAGTTGTGTTTTCATTTTCATTGACTTCCAGGAACTTTTTAATTTCTTCTCTTATTTCATCAATGACCCATTGTTCGTTAAGCAATGAGTTATTCAGTTTCAAGCTGTCTGCATGTTTTTGTCTTTACTTTTGTTGTTGAGTTCTAGTTTTACTGCATTGTGATCAGATAGTATGCACGGTATAATTTCTATTTTCTTATATTTGGTGAGGCTTGCTTTGTGCCCTAGGATATGATCTATTTTGGAGAAGGTTCCATGGGCTGCTGAGAAGAATGTATATTGTGTACAGGTTGGATGAAATGTTCTGTAGACATCAAGTAGGTCCATTTGATCTATTGTATATTTTAGATCTAGGATTTCTTTATTGATTTTTTTGTTTGGATGACCTATCTATTGATGATAATGGGGTGTTAAAGTCTCCCACAACCACTGTGTTGGAGTTAATGTATGCTTTTAGGTCCTCCAGGGTATGTTTGATGAAATTGGGTGCATTGACATTGGGTGCATATAGGTTGATAATTGTTATTTCCTTTTGGTCTATTTCCCCTTTTATTAGTATGGAATGTCCTTCTTTATCTCGTTTGATCAATGTAGGTTTGAAGTCTACTTTGTCAGAGATAAGTATTGCTACTGCTGCCTGTTTTCGGGGGCCATTGGCTTGGTAAATCTTCTTCCAGCCTTTCATCCTAAGCCTATGGTTATTTCTGTCGGTGAGATGGGTCTCCTGTAAGCAACAAATTGTTGGATCTTCCTTTTTAATCCATTTCATCAAGTGGTGCCTTTTGATGGGGGAATTAAGTCCATTAACATTAAGTGTTAGTACTGATAGGTATGTGGTGATTCCTGTCATTTAGTTGTCTTAGTTGTTTGAAGGTTTGATTGTGTGTACCTAAGTTGAGGTTACTCTCTACTTTCTTGCTTTTTCTTCTCCTGTAGTTTGGTGCTGCCTGTCTTTTCATGGTTAAGTTGGGTTTCACTTTCTGTGTTCAGAATCCCTTGCAGAATCTTTTGTAGTGGTGGTTTTGTGGTCACATATTGTTTTATTTTCTGGTTCTCATGGAAGACTTTTATTGCTGCATCTATTTTGAGTGATAGTTTTGCTGGGTAGAGTATCCTAGGGTTGAAGCTGTTTTCATTCAGTGCCCAGATCTCACGCCAAGCTCTTCTTGCTTTTAATGTTTCTGTTGAGGAGTCTGCTGTGATTTTGATGGGTTTACCTTTGTATGTTATATGTTTTTTCTCTCTTATAGCCTTCAATATTCTTTCTTGGGTCTCTGTATTTGTTGTTTTAATGATAATATGCCGTGGGGTAGATCTATTTTAGTCTGATCTGCTTGGTGTTCTGGAGGCCTCTTGTATCTCTATGGAAATAGATTTCTCTAGATTTGGGAAATTTTCTGTTATTATTTTGTTGAATATATTACACATTCCCTTTGTTTGCACCTCTTCTCCTTTGTCAATGCCCCGATTCTCAGATTCTGTCTTTTGATGGAGTCGGTGAGTTCTTGCATTTTCTTTTCACAGGTCTTGAGTTGTTTAGTTAATAGTTTTCTGTTTTTCCTTTAATTATCATTTCATCTTCGAGTTCTGAGATTCTGTCTTCTGTTTGTTCTATTCTGCTGGATTGGCCTTCTGTTTTGTTTTGCAATTCTGTTTCATTCTTTTTTCTGAGGTTTTCCATATCCTGAGTCATTTCCTCTTTAATGTTGTCTATTTTCGTCCTGAGTTCATTTATCTCTTTATTAATCGTGTTCTTTGTTTCACTTTGGTGTTTATACAGTGCTTCTATGGTTTCTTTTATTTCTTCTTGTGCTTTTTCAAATTCTCTATTTTTGTTGTCTTGGAATTTCTTGAGTGTCTCCTGTACATTTTGGTTGACCATATCCAGTATCATCTCTATAAAATTCTTATTGATTACCTGTAGTATCTCTTCTTTTAGATTATTCTTGTGGGCTTCATTGGGTCCTTTGGCATAGTTTATCTTCATTTTGTTGGAGTCTGGACCTGAGTATCTGCTTTCTTCATTTCCCTCTGGTTCCTGTACTAATTTTTTGCTGTGCAGAAACTGGTTTCCCTGTTTTTTCTGTCTTCCCGTCATTGCCCTTGGTGTTGTTATTGTCCCTGTACTGTGTGCAATTAAGCATTTTCTAGCTTGTAATAATAACAATGGTGATATTTAGAATGGAAGAGAGGGGAGGGAAAGCAAAGAAGTAAAGAAAGAGGGAAAAACATATAAACAAGTAAAAACAAAACAAAACAAACAAAGAAACAAAAGTTTCAAAGATATAAACAGGAAGAGATAGAGTATTAATCAACAGTAAGCTGAACAGGCATTAGAGAGAGAGAAGATTGAGAAAGAAAAAAAAGTAAAATAAAAAAAATTAAATTAAATTAAAAAATCTCCAAGTTCAGATGCAATAAAGTTTCAGTCTTAATAATTTTGGTGTTAGTTCCTCAGCCTCCAATCCTGGAGATAGTGTCTCAGAAGTAGTTCTGTTGTTGTCTCATCAAAGGGGAAAAAAACCAAACCAAACCAAACCAAACAAAACAAAACCAAACAAAAAAAACACTACAAAGTGTCCCAAGTTCAAATGCAATACAGTTTCAGTAAGTTTTTCAGCATTCAGGTGTAGTTCAGTTGTTGTCCATCAAAGGAAGGGAGGAAAAAAAAAAAAGAGTCTGGAGAGAGTTCTGTGAATGGCTACCTGAGGCTGCAGCGGCTCACCTGCCTGCTGCGGATGGATATGTGGATGAATAGATGAATCCTAAGCCCATTCTTCCCATTTCTAGTTCTGACCCAAGAAACCCAAAAGTCACAATATATCTGGGGAGTCTGGTATATATATATATATATACTGTCAGCCTGCTGTTGCTGGAGGCGTTATTTATGCAGATCTCAGGGGTGAGCTTAACACTCACCTGGCCCCACAGGCTATGTTTATTTAGAGTTCTCCTGTGTGCGAGCCACTGCTACAAGCTTTCCCCTTTCCAAGCACACTGGGGGAGGTGACACTGCACCAGCTTTCTCTGGCCTGCGTGTTTGTTTACAGCTCACATGGAAAGTGGGTCTTCCCCCCTCTCCTGTGGAGTTTTCCTCCCACTGCCACTTTTACAAGCTTTCCCACTCCTGGTTGCTGGGCGTGTGCCACCGCTCCTGCCTTGTCCAGCTGGCCTGTGAGGGATTTCCCCTCGCCCCCTCTTCTGTGCTCAGGGCACCCCGCCTTCTTTGCTACATGTCTTTTTTGTTGTTATTGCTTATTATTCAATTTTTTTCCCTGGGTGGGGGTCAGTCCGTCCAGGGGGCTATGCTGATCTGGCCCAGGGTTGTCCGTGGGAGTACCACATACCGCTTAGCTCACCTTGTGGTCCACGTCTTTCCAAGCTATCTGGGTGCTGCCATCTGGCAGTGGTGCAGGAGCCCTCCTGGTTTCTCCGTTTGATGTGAAGTGGGGATGCTATGTGTGGGGTGGGAGTGTGGAAGAGTCAAAGTTTTGCCTCTTCTCAGTGGTTTTTCCTGTAATGTGTATCTCCAGTGTCTCTCCAAGATTTTACTTTAGGAAGCATGCTTTCTGCTTCCTCCCTCTAGCTGCCATCTTGGAATCCTCTACTCTCTTGTTTTCTAAAGAAAAATTACTTACTTGAGCCAGAAAAAATTGTTTGGAATTGAATCAATACACTTTGAGTGATTTTTTTTTTCTACAGAGGTTTAGTTATAAAGAAATCTGAGCGGGTGGCTCATGCCTGTAATTCTAGCTACGCTGGAGACAGAGATCAGGAGGACTGCAGTTCGAAGCTAACCCTGTGTAAATAGTTTGTGGGACCCTATCTTGAAAAAAACTCATCACAAAAATGGGCTGGTGGAGTGGCTCAAGCAATAGAATGCCTGCTTAGCAAGGCGAGGTCCTCCTTGAGTTCAAACCCCAGTATTGACAAAAAAAAAGAGAAATCATCAAATCAAATCAAATATAGTTTCCTAAAGTTCCATGAAGAGGTGTGTACTTTCCATAGTTCTAGGCTGTTCTGCAGCTGTGCAGCCACTGTGTAGTCATTTTTTTTTTTGAGACAGAGTCTCACTTTGTAACTCAGGATGACCTGGAATTGCATGTGTGGCCCAAGCTGGTCTTGAACTTGCAATCCTCCTGCCTTTGCCTCCTTAGTGCTAGGTATGTGCCACCATGCCTCACTATAATCTTTTAAATCACTGTTTGACAATGCATAGGCACTGCTTAGAAGTACAGAGAGCACGTGGCTCTTTGTCACCATTTCTGAGTCATAGTGGGGTACCTATAACAGCCAAGCAACATATTCTCTAACAGAGTCTGACTTATGTGCAGAAGCTCCATTAACTTGACAAGTTTGATTTGATAAAATTAAAGAGGATTCTGAACTTTGATATTCTTCATCTCTATATATAACAATAATGCAATTTGGAAATTATCCTTGTGATTCCAAATGGCCTTAACTATTGCATAGTTATGACTTTTTTTTTTCATTTTTCTTTTATTATTCATATGTGCATACAAGGCTTGGTTCATTTCTCCCCCCTACCCCCACCCCCTCCCTTACCACCCACTCCACCCCCTCCCACTCCCCCCCCCCAATACCCAGCAGAAACTATTTTGCCCTTATCTCTAATTTTGTTGTAGAGAGAGTATAAGCAATAATAGGAAGGAACAAGGGGTTTTGCTGGTTGAGATAAGGATAGCTATATAGGGCATTGACTCACATTGATTTCCTGTGCGTGGGTGTTACCTTCTAGGTTAATTCTTTTTGATCTAACCTTTTCTCTAGTAACTGGTCCCCTTTTCCTATTGGCCTCAGTTGCTTTAAGGTATCTGCTTTAGTTTCTCTGCATTAAGGGCAACAAATGCTAGCTAGTTTTTTAGGTGTCTTACCTATCCTCACCCCTCCCTTGTGTGCTCTCGCTTTTATCATGTGCTCATAGTGCAGTCCCCTTGTTGTGTTTGCCCTTGATCTAATGTCCACATATGAGGGAGAACATACGATTTTTGGTCTTTTGGGCCAGGCTAACCTCACTCAGAATGATGTTCTCCAATTCCATCCATTTACCAGCGAATGATAACATTTCGTTCTTCTTCATGGCTGCATAGAATTCCATTGTGTATAGATACCACATTTTCTTAATCCATTCGTCTGTGCTGGGGCATCTTGGCTGTTTCCATAACTTGGCTATTGTGAATAGTGCCGCAATAAACATGGATGTGCAGGTGCCTCTGGAGTAACAGTCTTTTGGGTATATCCCCAAGAGTGGTATTGCTGGATCAAATGGTAGATCGATGTCCAGCTTTTTAAGTAGCCTCCAAATTTTTTTCCAGAGTGGTTGTACTAGTTTACATTCCCACCAACAGTGTAAGAGGGTTCCTTTTTCCCCGCATCCTCGCCAACACCTGTTGTTGGTGGTGTTGCTGATGATGGCTATTCTAACAGGGGTGAGGTGGAATCTTAGCGTGGTTTTAATTTGCATTTCCTTTATTGCTAGAGATGGTGAGCATTTTTTCATGTGTTTTCTGGCCATTTGAATTTCTTCTTTTGAGAAAGTTCTGTTTAGTTCACTTGCCCATTTCTTTATTGGTTCATTAGTTTTGGGAGAATTTAGTTTTTTAAGTTCCCTGTATATTCTGGTTATCAGTCCTTTGTCTGATGTATAATTGGCAAATATTTTCTCCCACTCTGTGGGTGTTCTCTTCAGTTTAGAGACCATTTCTTTTGATGAACAGAAGCTTTTTAGTTTTATGAGGTCCCATTTATCTATGCTATCTCTTAGTTGCTGTGCTGCTGGGGTTTCATTGAGAAAGTTCTTACCTATACCTACTAACTCCAGAGTATTTCCTACTCTTTCTTGTATCAACTTAAGAGTTTGGGGTCTGATATTAAGATCCTTGATCCATTTTGAGTTAATCTTGGTATAGGGTGATATACATGGATCTAGTTTCAGTTTTTTGCAGACTGCTAACCAGTTTTCCCAGCAGTTTTTGTTGAAGAGGCTGCTATTTCTCCATCGTATATTTTTAGCTCCTTTGTCAAAGATAAGTTGCTCATAGTTGTGTGGCTTCATATCTGGATCCTCTATTCTGTTCCACTGGTCTTCATGTCAGTTTTTGTGCCAGTACCATGCTGTTTTTATTGTTATTGCTTTGTAATATAGTTTGAAGTCAGGTATTGTGATACCTCCAGCATTGTTCTTTTGACTGAGTATTGCCTTGGCTATTCGTGGCCTCTTGTGTTTCCATATAAATTTCACAGTAGATTTTTCAATCTCTTTAATGAATGTCATTGGAATTTTGATGGGAATTGCATTAAACATGTAGATTACTTTGGGGAATATCGACATTTTTACTATGTTGATTCTACCAATCCATGAGCATGGGAGATCTCTCCACTTTCTATAGTCTTCCTCAATCTCTTTCTTCAGAAGTGTATAGTTTTCCTTGTAGAGGTCTTTCACATCT
Source organism: Castor canadensis (assembly GCF_047511655.1). Classification (NCBI taxonomy): domain Eukaryota; kingdom Metazoa; phylum Chordata; class Mammalia; order Rodentia; family Castoridae; genus Castor; species Castor canadensis. The sequence goes on from NC_133400.1 coordinate 27,482,688, forward strand.
TTTGTTAGGTTTACACCTAGGTATTTGATTTTGTTTGAGGCTATTGTAAATGGAATTGTTTTCATACATTCTTTTTCCGTTTGCTCATTGTTAGTGTATAGAAATGCTAATGATTTTTCTATGTTGATTTTATATCCTGCTACCTTGCTATAGCTATTGATGATGTCTAGAAGCTTCTGAGTAGAGTTTTTTGGGTCTTTAAGGTATAGGATCATGTCGTCTGCAAATAGGGATATTTTGACAGTTTCTTTACCTATTTGTATTCCTTTTATTCCTTCTTCTTGCCTAATTGCTCTGGCTAGGAATTCCAGTACTATGTTGAATAGGAGTGGAGATAGTGGGCATCCTTGTCTGGTTCCTGATTTTAGAGGGGATGGTTTTAATTTTTCTCCGTTAAGTATAATGCTGGCTGTAGGTTTGTCATATATAGCTTTTATAATGTTGAGGAACTTTCCTTCTATTCCTAGTTTTCTTAGAGCTTTTATCATAAAATGATGTTGGATCTTATCAAAGGCTTTTTCTGCATCTATTGAGATGATCAAGTGGTTTTTGTCTTTGCTTCTGTTAATGTGGTTTATTAAGTTTATTGATTTTCGTATGTTGAACCACCCCTGCATCCCTGGGATGAAGTCTACCTGGTCGTGGTGAATAATCTTTTTGATGTGTTGCTGAATTTGATTTGCCATTATTTTGTTGAGGATTTTTGCATCAATGTTCATTAGGGAGATTGGCCTCTAGTTCTCCTTTTTGGAGGTGTCTTTGCCTGGTTTTGGGATAAGTGTAATACTGGCTTCATAAAATGTGTTTGGCAGTTTTCCTTCCCTTTCTATTTCATGGAACAGTTTAAGGAGGGTTGGTATCAGTTCTTCTTTAAAGGTCTGATAGAATTCAGCAGAGAATCCATCAGGTCCTGGACTTTTCTTTTTGGGGAGACTCTTGATTGCTACTTCAATTTCATTCTGTGTTATAGGTCTATTCAGGTGATTAATTTCCTCTTGGTTCAGTTTTGGATGATCATATGTATCTAGAAATCTGTCCATTTCTTTTAGATTTTCAAATTTATTTGAATATAGGTTCTCAAAGTAGTCTTTGATGATTTCCTTCCATGGTGTTTGTTGTTATCTCCCCTTTTGCATTCCTGATTCTACTAATTTGGGTTTTTTCTCTCCTCATTTTAGTCAGGTTTGCCAGGGGTCTATCGATCTTGTTTATTTTTTCAAAGAACCAACTTTTTGTTTCATTAATTCTTTGTATGGTTTTTTTGGTTTCTATTTCGTTGATTTCAGCTCTTATTTTTATTATTTCTCTCCTATTTGTTTTGGGATTTGCTTGTTCTTGTTTTTCTAGGAGTTTGAGATGTATCATTAGGTCATTGATTTGGGATCTTTCAATCTTTTTAATTTATGCACTCATGGCTATAAACTTTCCTCTCAAGACTGCCTTAGCTGTGTCCCATAGGTTCCGGTAGGTTGTGTTTTCATTTTCATTGACTTCCAGGAACATTTTAATTTCCTCTTTTATTGCATCGATGATCCATTCTTCATTAAGTAATGAGTTATTTAGTTTCCAGCTGTTTGCATGTTTTTTGTCTTTACTTTTGTTGTTGAGTTCTACTTTTACTGCATTGTGGTCAGATAGTATGCACGGTATTATTTCTATTTTCTTATATTTGCTGAGGCTTGCTTTGTGCCCTAGGATATGATCTATTTTGGAGAAGGTTCCATGGGCTGCTGAGAAGAATGTATATTGTGTAGAGGTTGGATGAAATGTTCTGTAGACATCTCCTAGGTCCACTTGATCTATTGCATATTTTAGATCTTGGATTTCTTTATTGAGTTTTTGTTTGGATGACCTATCTATTGATGCTAATGGAGTGTTAAAGTCTCCCACAACCACTGTGTTGGTGTTTATATATGCTTTTAGGTCTTTCAGGGTATGTTTGATGAAATTGGGTGCGTTGACATTGGGTGCATACAGATTGATGATTATTATTTCCTTTTGGTCTATTTCCCCTTTTATTAGTATGGAATGTCCTTCTTTATTTCGTTTGATCAATGTAGGTTTGAAGTCTACTTTGTCAGAGATAAGTATTGCTACTCCTGCTTGTTTTCGGGGGCCATTGGCTTGGTAAATCTTCTTCCAGCCTTTCATCCTAAGCATATGCTTATTTCTGTCGGTGAGATGAGTCTCCTGTAAGCAACAAATTGTTGGATCTTCTTTTTTAATCCATTTTGTCAAACGGTGTCTTTTGATGGGTGAATTAAGTCCATTAACATTAAGTGTTAGTACTGATAGGTATGTGGTGATTCCTGCCATTTAGTTATCTTAGTTGTTTGGAGGTTTGATTGTGTGTACCTAACTTGATGTTACTCTCTACTGTCTTGCTTTTTCTTCTCCTGTGGTTTGGTGCTGCCTGCCTTTTCATGGTTAAGTTGGGTGTCACTTTCTGTGTGCAGGATCCCTTTCAGAATCTTTTGTAATGGTGGCTTTGTGGTCACATATTGTTTTAGTTTCTGCTTATCATGGAAGACTTTTATTGCTCCATCTATTTTGAATGATAGCTTTGCTGGGTAGAGTATCCTGGGGTTGAAGTTATTTTCATTCAGTGCCCGGAAGATCTCACCCCACGCTCTTCTTGCTTTTAATGTTTCTGTTGAGAAGTCTGCTGTGATTTTGATGGGTTTACCTTTGTATGTTACTTGTTTTTTCTCTCTTACAGCCTTCAATATTCTTTCCTTAGTTTCTGAACTTGTTGTTTTAATGATGATATGTCGTGGAGTAGTTCTATTTTGATCTGGTCTGTTTGGTGTCCTGGAGGCCTCTTGCATGTGTATGGGAATATCTTTCTCTAGATTTGGGAAATTTTCCGTTATTATTTTGTTGAATATATTACGCATTCCCTTCGCTTGCACCTCTTCTCCTTCTTCGATGCCCATGATTCTCAAGTTTGGTCTTTTGATGGAGTCAGTGAGTTCTTGCATTTTCTTTTCACAGGTCTTGAGTTGTTTAATTAGTAGTTCTTCAGTTTTTCCTTTAATTACCATTTCATCTTCAAGTTCTGAGATTCTGTCTTCTGTTTGTTCTATTCTGCTGGATTGGCCTTCCGTTTTGTTTTGCAGTTCTGTTTCGTTCTTTTTTTCTGAGGTTTTCCATATCCTGGCTGTTTTCTTCTTTATTGTTGTCTATTTTTGTCCTGAGTTCATTTATCCATTTATTCATTGTGTTCTCTCTTTCACTTTGGTGTTTATACAGTGCTTCTATGGTTTCCTTTATTTCTTCTTTTGCTTTTTCAAATCCTCTATTTTTATTGTCTTGGAATTTCTTGAGTGTCTCCTGTACATTTTGGTTGACCCTATCCAGTATCATCTCTATAAAATTCTCATTGAGTACTTGTAGTATGTCTTCTTTTAAATTATTCTTGTGGGCTTCATTGGGTCCTTTGGCATAGTTTATCTTCATTTTGTTGGAGTCTGGATCTGAGTTTCTGTTCTCTTCATTCCCCTCTGGTTCCTGTACTAATTTTTTGCTGTGGGGAAACTGGTTTCCTTGTTTTTTCTGTCTTCCTGTCATTGTCCTTGGTGTTGTTACTGTCCCTGTACTGTGTGTAATTAAGTATTTTCTAGCTTGTAATAATAACAATGGTAATATTTAGAATGGAAGAGTGAGCTGAGATGGAAAGCAAGAAGTTAAAGAAAAGGGGAAAACAAATATACAGACAAGAGGGAGAAAGCAGAACAAGGTATCAGACAAGAGCATTTCAAAGGTATAAACAGGGAGTGTTAGTGTACTAATCGACAGTAAGCTGAACAGACAATAGAGAGACAGAGAGAGGATTGAAAATCAAAGATAAAAAAATAAAAAATAAGTATATGAAAGTAATATCTATATATAAAAATGAATTAAAATAAAATGGAAAATAGAAAATTAAAAAAAAAAAACCAAAAAACTTCCAAGTTTATATGCAATGCAATTTCAGTCTTAATAATTTGGATGTCCGTCTCAATCTCCAGTCCTGGAGTTGGTGCCTCAGATGTTGTTCTGCAGTTGTCTCATCAAAGGGGATGCATAAAGTAGAACAAAACTACACTCACACACACACAGAAGAAGAAAAAAAAAAAGCCCCACCAAGTCACCAAGTGTCCCCAGTTCAAATGCAATACAGTTTCAGTAAGTTTTTCAGCTTGCAGGTGTAATTCGGTTGTTCTCTCATCAAAGGTAGGGAGAAAAAGAAAAAAAAGCGTCTGGAGGCAGTTCTGAGAGTGGTATCTGCAACTGTGGCTTGCCTGCCTGCTGCTCTCAGCCTGTAGCTGGCGGCGTTATTTATGCAGATCTCTGGGGTGAGCTAGCACTTACCTGGTCCCACAGGCTTTGTTTGTTCAGAGTTCTCCTGTGCGGGGAGCCTCTGCTACAGGCTTTCCCCTTTCCAAGCACTGGGAAAGGTGACACTGCCCCGCGTTGTCAGGCCTGCGTGTTTATTTACAGTTCACGTGGGAAGTGGGTCTTCCCTCCTCTCACAAGCGTCCCCGCTCCTGGTTGCTGGGCGCGCACCCCGCTCCCGCCAGAGCCTTTCCGGCCCGCCCGGCTCGTTTATTTACAGTCCCGGGAAGGATTCCCTTCCCCCAATCTTCAGCGCTCAGGGCGCCCCACCCTCTTTCCAGCGTGTCTTAACTGTTCTTATTGCTTAGTACTCAGTTTCTCTTTTTTTCCCGGGTGGAGGTCAGTCTGTCCAGGGGGCTATGCTGCTCTGGCCCAGGCTTGTCTGTGGGGGAACCGCGGTACCGTGAAGCTCACCTGGTCTGCGTCTTCCCAAGCCGTATGGGCGCCGGCCACTGGCGGCCCCGGGGGCCCTCCTCGTTTCTCTGTTTAACGTGAAGTGGAGATTCTCTGCACCGGCTGGAGATGTGGAGGAGTCAAAGTTATGCCTTTTCTCCATGATTATGCCTGCAAAGTGTGTCTCCAGTGTCTCTCCAAGGTTTCACTATAGGAGGGTCGCTTTCTGCTTCCTACCTCTAGCCGCCATCTTGGAATTCCTAGTTATGACTTTTTCATCCAAACAAAAGATGAGGTTTCATGGACTTTTTTTGGTCCAACTTGGGATGTGCAAACCACAGGAGGATCACTGTTCATGGCCAGCCTAGACGAACAGTTTGCAAGATCCAGCTCCAAAATAACCAGAGCAAAATGGACTGGAGGTGTGGCTCAAGCAGTCAAAAACACCTGCTTTGCAATCAAGAAACCCTGAGTTCAAACTCCAGTCCCACCAAAAAAACCAACAACTAAAAACCTCCTCAAAGATAATATTAGACAAAACCTACTTGGCTTTGGATACAGAAGTGACTTTTTTAGGTAGAGCACCAACAACATAATCCACGACAGAAAAGACTTGATAAACTGGACTTCACTGAAATTATGAACTTTTGCTCTCTGAAAAACAACATCATATAATGAGAAAATAAGCAGCAGAGTAGGAGAAAATATTCACAAAAATATCTGATAAAAGACTGATATCCAAATATACAGTGAACTCTTAAAATTACACAAGAAAATCTGGTTAAACACGGGCCAAAGATCTAATGGACCATCAAAGCAGGCATATAGATGCAAATAAGCATATGAAAAAGTATTCATCATCATTTGTCATCAGAGAATGATAAGTTAAAATGACAATGACATGCCTCTCCACACATATTTGAGTGGCCAAGTCCAGAACACTGACTCCACCAAATGCAAGTGAGGACATGGAGCAACAGGAACTCTCATCCATGGCTGGTAAGAATGGAAGATGCTGCGGCCACCTGGAAAAACTCTGGTCATGTCTCAGGACAGAGCACATTCTTACAACATGACCCAGCAATTGAGCTCCTTCGTATTTGACACAAATGAGTTGAAAACTTATATTTGCACCAAAACCTGCACACAGATGTTACAGCATCTTTATTCTTAAGTGCCCAAACTTGGGAGCAACCATGATGTCCTTCAGGGTGAGAAGGTATATCCACACCCTGGAGTCTGTCCACATAATGGGATATTAACCAGTTCTCAGATGATGTGCACAATGAAGCCATGAAAAGTCATGGAGGAACCTTAAGCATATTATTGAGCAAAGCCACCAATATGAGAGTGAAATAACCATACTATAGTTCCAACTACATGACATTTTGTAAAAGACAGAACTGTGGAGGCAGAAAAAGGAACAGTGATCTCCAGGGGGATGAACAGACAGAGCACAGGTAACTTTAGGGCCATGAAACTGCTCTGTATGATACCATATTGGATAGATTTGTCAAAACTATAGAATGTACAAAACCATAACTGAGCCCTAATGACAATTATGGCCTCTTGGTGATAATGAGGTGTCAATGGAAGATCATGAATTGTAACAAGCATGTCACTGGTGTGGGATTTGGAGAGTGGCTGTTTGCATGTGGTGGTGGAGAATATGGAACATATCCATAGCTTCCATTCAATTTTGCTGTGAATCTTAAAATATTTTAAATTAAAAATGTCTTCATATCTCTCTGGTCATTTTCTACTAAAAAGTCCCCATACATCCCACTTACAGGGGCTCCTCTCTTCCTGTGCCTTCTTCTTGCTACCTTTATTCTTTGGTCTTTATAAGTAAATTGCACACCTGTGAATCCCACCATTCTAATTACTGTGCACTTGATCACTATTGTCCTGGTTACATGCAAATGCCCCTCCTTGTCTTAAAGTCCTCCAGTGTCCATGGGAAAACACCCACTTTGCTTTCTCTTGGGTATGGGTTCCATTCTGCAAGGTTATCTCCTCCCCTCTCTTTATCACTTATATGAAACTTCTTGTTGTTTTAAGGCAGGGTCTCACTATGTAGCTCATGTTGGCCTCAAACTTGTTATTCTCTTGCCCCCTGAGTGCTGAGATTACAGTCATGCCTGGCTCACCCATATCTAACTTTAACTTAATGTGCTTCCCTTGCTTGGCAGTCAGGGACTTAATCTTTCCCATCTGTGTCTCTTTGGTGCCCACACAGAGGTTGGAACACAGCACAGGGATGTTCTAAGGGTAAGACTAACATGTTGAGTATACTATGGGCACTGAACTTGGTCAAGATGGTATCTGTCAAATAGCTCTGCTCTCCCTCTGTCCTAAGCAGAGAGAGAAGGCACACATGGCCATACCAGGAAACCCCACTCCTGGGCCACTGGTGGGAGGAAGAGCTGTCTCAAGACCAACCCACCCACAGAGGATTAGTAGCCTAAGAAGGGACCCACTAAAAAGTTTCCTTAAAGCCAGGCTCAGTGGCTCACACCTATAATCTCAGTCACTTGGGAGGCAGAAATTGGAAAGATTACATTTTGATGCCAGTGTTGGAGAAAACTTAGCAAGAACCTATCTTGAAGAACAATTTGGACGTGGTGGTGCAAATTTGTAATCCCTGCTACATGAGAGGCAAAAGTAGGAGGATCACAGTCTGAGGTCAGCCAAGGCAAAAACATGAGACCCTATCTGAAAAATAATTAAAAGTCAAAAAAGGGCAGGGATAATGGCTCAAGTGGCAGAGTGCCCGCCTAGCAAATGCGAGGCCCTGAGTTCAAATTCCAGTACTGCCAAAAAGAAAAAAAGAAAGAAAGAAAGGGAGGGAGGGAGGGAGGGAAGGAGAGAAAAAGGAAAGAAGGAGGACAGGAGGAAGGGAGGGAGACAGGAAGAAAGAAAGAACTCCAGCTGATCAGGGTGGGTGGTGATTAGCTAGGTCTATCAGATCTCACCTGGGAACCAGGCTGGGAAGTTCACAGAGAGAGTCAGTAGCAAAAGCAGAAGTTGAAAAGATGTTTGGTGAGAGGCCATCAGCAATGACGTGGACAGAAGATGCAGAGTGGAGAACAGGTGGTTGTTTGGTTGGGAGCTGGGGTGGAGAATGACCTGGCAAGGCAGGGACAGAGAGGGACCAGTGATGCTGAGGATGAAGGGACAGCTAGCACAGATGCTGGAAGAATAATCTGGCGTCAGAGCCAGACTGCAGTCTTCCTACTACACGGATCTCCATGGTGCCCAGCTGGTGGCCAACCTGGCAGATGGGACCAGCCTGGGTGAGTCTGCTCTTCTGCTGTAGATTCCTTCATGGTCCCCTGATGACTTGCCTGTGTCTTTTTTCTCAGCTAGATACTGGTGCTGAACTCTGCCATCTAGATTAACTTTCAAATTCACTCAGGAAAGTGGTGGAGCTGGGCTGGGAACTCAGATTCCTCAGGTCCAAAGCCCATGGGATGTGACTGTCCACAGAAAGCTCATGTCTAGTGCCTTAATTGACAGTGACATGAATACAGCTAACAGTGTGACCCTCAGCCTCTGCAGAAGCTTATGCAATAACAGTTTTCCTTTTGCAGGAGCCTGACTCTTTGGTAATCTTCATGACTGTACCCCAAGCCCTGTGGGCGTAACCAGCTCAGCTTCAACTCAGTGTTAGTGATAATGGGAGACAACAAAGACAGAAAGTCTTAGATTTTATTCACAATATTGGACTAACTCACTCATTATTTTGTTTGTCTGGACCTCCTCCCTGTTTTTCTCCTCTACTTTTCTGAGATGTGTTTTCTGTCCCCATCAGCCACGTTGTTTGAGCAAGTAGTTACAGACTCCATACTGCTGGCTAGAGTTAAGTGGGTCAGACATGTGTATCGACCCTTTCCTCCCCTCGCAGCCTGGGGGAATGATGGGGCCAGTCCTGTTCACCTTTGACTGGTCCAGTCAGGGGCAGGGCTAAAGCCATGCCAGTCAGAGCTCTTCTCTGGGTTTATCAAGCTTTGGCTAAGAGGGATATTTAAATGTGTGTAGAGCGTTCATTCCCTCCACTACAAACGAGGTGAACCCTACAGTAGATTTAAATTGTGGTAAAATACGGGTAAGTGTACAGTTCGGTAATATCAAGTGTGTTATGTGGTTGTGTAGATTATCTCCAGAATTCTTTTTGATCTTGAAAACTGGAAAGTTTGCTCATTAAACTCTCCATTTCCCCTCTCCTCCCCCTGGCACAGCATTCTGCTCTCTGTCTGGAGGAATTTGACTTCTCTGGGTGCCTCATGTCAGTGGAACCATACCAGGGCTATAGCTTTGCATTTATCATTTATATTGTCATAGTGATTTAAAGAAACTTTACTGAACTGAAATTGTCTACAGCTTAAAATGCTCTGAATATATTAGTCTGATTATTTTAGCCATCGTGGCTAAAGTTTCCCAAATGACCCATGCCACGCAGATAGCCCCTTCATCTTCACAGCTTCTAGATGTAGCCAGCTGTTTCAACTTGTTGACAGTCCTGCTTCACAGGCCGAACCAGTGTGCTCCTTCATTGAGGGCACTTTTGTTCCGGAAGGGGACTTGTATGAATATCTGGAGACATTTTTGATTACCACACTGGGGCATGGATGGCCCTGGTACCTGGTGGGTAGAGAGCAGGAGCGCACAGAACATTCCCCCATGGCGAGGGATGTCCACAGTATCAGAGGTGAGACATCCTCTGACCACCGTAGTGACCTTTCCTGCTCCACACTGACCACAATTTTCCAGGCAAGGAAGGAGTCATAGCAAGCATGATGGACTTTGAAAGCATCTTCTTTCCCTGAAGAGAGACATGGGAAGGCTCTGTCTGCTTCCATTCCCACCAAAAAAAAAGTTCCCAAGCAGTCCTCCCTGGCTTAGTGATTCCAAAACTTGCCCTTATACAGTATCTTCATAACCTTTTATGTCTGATTTTACACTTAGGGCACTTTACATTTTACAGTGGAAGCCATAAATTATACTAGTGTTCCAGCTTTTTAGTCAGGACACCTTCTTTTAGTTATTATGCAAAAGTACTTTCAACTTTCTGGCTCTTAGGTGGTCTGGAAAGTAGATGTAATCCACAGATTTACTTTGTTTTCTAGAAACTATCTCTACATTAGTACTACCATGGACCAATTAACCCGAAATATATCAAGCTGAAACAATCTGTCCACTTGGCAGCTAACAGCCTGAGAGAGAAATCTTCAAAGTTCCAAGTACTGCCAGGCATTGTGGCACATGCCTGTAATCTCAGCACTTGGGAGGTGGAGGCAGGAGGATTAAGGCCAATCCAGGCCACATAGTGAGTTCCTGGTAAGCCTGTGCTACATAGTGTGACCTTGTCTCCAATAAATAAATAAATAAACAAAATATAAGTATATACATACAAAATCCAAATATAGATGGTGTCTGACTTAAAATTTCTTTTTTAGATTTTTTAGATTTTAGAGAATTTTTTCCTTCCTGAGATTGGTCTGGAGGAGCTTAAAGTATGGTGAAGATATAAATACCTAGTGGATTTTTGGTTTTGCTATATAGCCCAGACTGGCTTTGAACTTGCTTTGTAGCTGTACTTAAACTTTTGATCCTCCTGCTTCAGCCTCCCGTGCCCTGGGATTACAGGTACATGCTACTATACCTGCCTGATTTACACTTTTTTTGACTTTACAATGACGTAAAAGAGATTCATGTTCCATAGAAACCGCACTTTGAGTTTTGAGTCTGAATCTTTGCTGGGCTGCTGACACGCAGCGTGGTCCTCTCTCACAATGAATGCGGGGCAGCTGCAGTGAGCGAAGCTTCCAGACAGCTGACAGGTACAGCACACTGTTGCTCAGCTATGTTGGGTAGGGTGGAGTATTAAATGCATTTTTAACTTATGACATTTTCAATTAATGATAGATTTATCAGGATAAAGCCCCCATCATAACTGAGAGCGTCTGTAATGGTATTTCTCAGGTTCCCAGAAGAGAAAGTGAAATGGAGCTTTAGATATTATTCAAGAGTAGCCCTAGAATCCACAGGCTCGCCAGTGACCAAATGCATCCGTGACTTTAAGTCAGAGGCTGGCGACGTGGTTAACGTCTCCATGTGACACTAAGTGCTTCACACCAAGTCACTGAGTGTCTGATCAATGATAATCTTTATTGCTCTGTTTCAGTGACTTAAAGGAAATAGAAATGTAATGACATGCCTGAGCAGTCCCAGAGGAAGCTGAATTTGGAGCAGAGACCCAACTAGAAACCAGGTTTGGGTTTCTTTAAAAAAAGAAAGAACTTACCACCCAGCTGCCTGGAGGTGTTCCTGCTCCTTGGGCTGCAGTGGGGGTGCTTTTCCCTGAGCTTGGGCTGCAAAAGCTCAAAGTCTGAAGAAGATGTAAGTATGTGTACTAGACTTTGGATTGCCTGTGAAATCATAAAAGTCTCAGTGAAGTGCAGAAATCAGAAGTCTCCGGAAAGATGCACGCTCTGTCCGTGGCCTTCATTTGAGCTGCCGTTCAAGGGCAACCCTCTGAAAGGAGATGGCCCTGGACTCGGTGAGCAGCAAGTTTGGGAGAGGACACAACTGCCAGATGACAGACCTGACACGAGCTTGCTTTGCAGTCGTTCAGGTTAACATCTTTCTGAAAGGCGCTGGGTAACTCGAGCCTTTGTGACTTGTTTGGTGGCGCTCAGAAAAGTTCTCCTCTCTGTTACTAATTTTAGAGCCAGCAGCTGTCACTGCTTTGTTCTGACACGTCAGTCGGTGATTCTTCCATTCCCCTGGCTTACTCCTCCTGTTCTCTTTATATATCCAGTCACTCACTCTGCAAAAAAATCTAACTTGGTCTGATTCTTTTAACCCCAAGGACAGATATGCATGCCACATATTGTCATTTGTTAGTCACTTCTGTAATTTTTTTTTATCTCACTGCATACGTGCCCTTTGCCTGTATTAATCTTCTGAACTTATGTGGTTGATATTGAGTTTTATCATGCAGTGACCTGATATTCAATGCTTTTCCTCTTTAGAGTAGGAAGGTGGCCTTTTGTTTCTTATTTGTTTACTTTTTAGGGTTCCATCTGAGCCACTAGAATTCCTTGGAGGTGTTTTACAAGTGGCATCCGCATGTCTTCTATCTGAATTTTGTAATAGTCTTGGATTTGTTTTCAAATAATCCAGATGGAGGGGAAGGGAATATGATAAACAAAAGAAGACTGACCATGTTACTCTCTCTACCTTAGTATACACTTGAAATTTCCATAATAAAAGTTTTATAAATTTTACATGAAGATTATTTCTAATAATCTCCCTTTAATAAAAGGAATGGTGAGTATACTACTATTGCCACCTACAGGAGGAAAACACATTACACTTGTTTTTCTTTTAAAACTGGCAACATAAAAGAAAAAAAATTAATATAATTTTCATCCTAATTCTAAAATGTTATTCCATCAATGCTATTAGCTCAGAACTCTCCACTAACATGAATTGCTAGGTATAACTGGTATAAATTTGATTATATCCTCTGTTTTATGGATCAGTAAAACTTTGTGTTTGAAAAAGGTCAAAACTACATTTGATATCATGACTCATGGTTTTTCAAAGTCTGGCCCTTCAGATGTTTTTGATGATTGAGAATGTGTCTATATTTTAAGTTCTTGTGTTCACATGAACTTGATGTTTTCACATGAGCTTAAAAAAGAAAAGTATTGCTTTTGAATTTGGGGAAAACATAAGAGAAACTTCTTTAAATCATTTAGAGATGGGGCCAGGCATAGTGGTTCACTACTGTAACCCCAGCACTCAGGAGGCTGAGGCAGGAGGATCATGAGTTTGAGGCCAGTGTGGTCTAGAAAAATCATGGAGGATAGACATAGATAAACTTTGAATACTGTGAGTGACAAAAATAAATACCTTCAGGATAAAACAGGATGTTCTGGAACTTGCCATTGACGGTTTTGATGGTTTTGATAGTAGAATGAACACAAAGTTGCCATCAGAGCATATTTCAGGCCTCCCCTATCCTATGATTACAGTTACATTTTCCCTTAATACTCCTTTGTTTTCTGAACTATAATTGCATTCTAATTGTTGCTGTGTATGTGACTTTTGGATAAGGTTTACCTTACTTACCATTCCAGGAGTAACAATCTTTTCTGAGATGACCTTGTCCAAAATTTTTTTTCCATATTACTTGTGTCTGTAGGGCCGTGTCTGTACCCTTCTGTGCCTCACACAGGGTTCTGAAAAGGAGACGTTCACCTGGGAGTGGAAACATGGCACACAGATCTTATGGGTCAGTCTACTGACTTAGAGAGCCAGGACACATCCTTTCACATCTTCCAGAAAAACCCACATAACTGACCAGCCCAGGATCTGATTACGCTTCAAGACACAGCACAAAGAGAATATCTAAACATTCCCTGTATCACAACAGTTCCTAGTAAAAGCCACTTACCAATTTAACTCATCTCAATTTCTTTTTAATGATACAGTAGCATTTCTTGCTTGAAGGTGCTGTGGAATTTCTAATATTTTAGAAAGAGAGCCCATTGGGGGAGGAGGAGACTGTCAGGTTGTTCTTGGATAAGACACCCAAACACAGGCACCAAAGGAAAAAATAGGTAAACTGGATAACAGTCAAAAGTGAAAACTTTTAAACAAAAGGAAAAAAGTTAAAACCTTTGTGCACCAAAGAACACTAACAAGAGTGGAAGGACAAGTCATGAAGTGGGAGAAAATATTTGCCAATTACTGAGCAGAGGTTGATATCTGGAAAGGATATTACTTAAAGGACCCTATCACTCAATAGCAATAAAAAAAATAACTGGGTTTGGAAAATGGGTAAGATACACGAACAGACATTTCTCCAAAGGAGATATGCAAATGGCCACGTGGCACAGGAAAGGTGCCAGCATTACTGGTTCCTAGGTACTAGGGACAGGCAACTCAAAACTACTATGAGTGACTGCTGCACACCCTTTTGGATAAGTGTTAGCAAACAAACAAACAAACAAACAAAAGAGAACTAACAAACACAAATCCCAGAGAATAACCAGTGTTGATGAGGCTGCTTGTTGGAATGGAGAATGGTGCAACTGCTGAGGAAAACAGGATGGTGACTCCGACTTCCAGGTAACAGATTGGAAGCTTCCTCCAGGCAATTCTGTGAGGGAGAAGAGTAAGGGGAACAAAGGACAGACTATATTCCAAAGAGAGGAAGAGGAAGAGCATAGAAAATCGTGAAAGATTTGACAGGATAGGCAAAAAGCTCAGAGAAACAGAAAGGTTTCAGAGAAAATAAGAAACAACCCCCAGCTCCAACCCCAGCTGGAGAAGGGGTGGGGGAGACAGGGAGCTGAAGCTGCAACTGAAAGGTGAGCCAGGCAGCCCTGGTGACAGTAGACAGGCAGTCCTGATCACAGGATGAGCCCATGGTTCTCACAGGACTCAAGCGGTAGTGTGAAGTGACTCTTCCTGGATGGTAGGTCAACACTGGAGAAGAAAGCCATTTTGTCACTCCTCATATCTTGGAGCACTATGGCCAGGTGCCATCTTGAGAAGGAGGCCTATTGTTGAGACAGAGCTACTTTGAGGACCTGAAAACAAGGAACAAACAAGCCAGAAGGACTGGGGACAGCCTGCCACAGGGCTTAGATCACAAGCAGAGGCCCAGTGCCATCGGTTGTCCCCCTCCAGGGCACATGGCAGTGCTCTGTTGCTTTCCACACTTTCTCATACACAATGGAGTGTTTGTTATTTATTCATAAAGAAGAACAAAATGTCATTTAAAAAAATCTTGATTAAAACAAAACATGAGAACAGGAGCTGTCGGAGTGGCTCAGAGGGCAGATCACCTGCCTAGCAAGTGTGAGGCCCTGAGTTCAAACCCCAGTACCGCCCCCCCCAACACGACATGAAAATGGGAGGGGAACTTTGGGAGGAAGTAGGGGACTAGCGGGAGGAGGGCACAGGACTAGAGAAGGTAATGAGGAGTGAGTATGTTCAAAGTACATTATACACATGAATGAAAATGTCATAATGAACACCATTGTTTTGTACAATTAATATAGGCCAATTAAAAGAAGGAAAAAGTATCTACAAGTGTCCTGTACTCAGCTCACTTGAAAACTGTTCTTCAGTTGTTGATTCACTTAAAGACACCCAAGCTGGAAATTGTGCATGACTAAGGATGGATTTGATTTCTTCTAGAAAAACAGCTTAGAACTCCAGTCAGCTGACCCAGAATCAAAGCAAAGTCCTGGACTTCCATGGCGCTGGGCGAGCGAAGTCACATCTGCGTGCATTTCCCATGAATTATGTGTTTACCCGTTAATTCCATCCCGTATGCACAATGAAAGCGCTGAGGCAGGGCTGTCATCCCACAATTGTCTTCGGTAACCGAGGCCTTGTGTTAGGACTTTAATCCTAACACGCAATGACACATAATGGGCACTGATGAACCCCTGCTCCTTGACAACTTCAAGGGAGGGCACTAGGCAAGACAGCGAGAAGCAACACCTGTGCCTGGCACTCCTCAGGATGGAGTCTGTGTCAGCAATAGTGAAGAGGGTACTGTTAGTTCTGAGAATTAAAATGCAAGCTCTTGCTTTGGGAGAAAAAAAAAAGAAGAAGAATTAGCCTACAAACCAGCATTCTTCCTCTGGGTACATACTCAAAGGAATGGAAGGCAGGGTCCAATGTTCACTGGGGCACCACTCACAATAGCCACAAGGTGTAAGTGCCCAAGGTTTTACCCACAGATGAGCAAGTGGATACACAAAATTTGGTATATTGATGCAATGGAATATTATTTGGCCTTCAAAAGGAAGGAGATTCTGTCACATGCTACAACATGGATGAACCTTGAGGACATTACACTAAATGAGATAAAGCAGGCACTTATGCTAAGTGAAATAAACCAGATAAAAGTCAAGCCAGGTGTGGTGGTGCACACCTGCAATCCCAGCACTAGGAAGGCTGTGACAGGAGGCTGAGATGAGTGTGAGGCCAGCCTGGGCTACGTAGTGAGATCCTGTCTCAAAAACAAAACAAAACCCATACATAGTATATGATCCCATGCATAGAAGGTACTTAAGGAAGTCAAATTCATAGAGACAGAAAGTAGAATAGTGGCCAGGTGTGGTGGCACACGTCTATAATCCCAGCACCTGGGAGGTAGAGGCAGGAGGGTTTTGAGTTTGAGGCCAGTCTGGGCTACATTAGTAAGATTCCCTCCCCTCCTCACCCCACCAAAAAATGCGATTTTCACACCAGGGGCTGGGACAGGTGTTCTGAGACTGTCCTTTTCAATATTATTTTCAGAATTTCTCTATGTGCCTCAATTGTACCAGACTGACCTATGCATTGTGGGGAGGTGACAGATTCACCTTGCCTGTGAGCAAAGGACAGCTCTGGTGGGAAAGGCAAACAAGACTGAGCTTCAGGCAAGTGACACAGGAATAAGTTTAGGGGACAAGAGAAAAATTCCAGGATCTCCCAGCTAGGGTGGGGTGGGAAGGGAGCCTAAAAGTGAGAGTTGTTACAGATCTTGACATTGCTATGGATTTTTGATTCCAGCCCTCACTTTATTCAAATTTATTAATTTGAGTAATAAACAACAGCAAGGAGAGGATTCAGACCTCACAAAAATGAATGACACTTTCCCTGCCCTTAAAGAGCTTTCAGTGTAATAAAGAAGCCAGGCCTGTATGGAAAGAGTTGCAATGCAAGGCAGAAAGTTAAGAACATCTTCAGAATGATAGAGAAGCAATGAATACCAGCCCTCAGTCAAGACCACGCATCCACCAGCCAGAACTAGAGCGCAGAAAACCCAAAGACATGATTTGTTTTCTTCTTGCAAGGCAATTTGTTTTTGACAAAGGTGACATTTCATATGGGCAGAGAAAAGATAGATTAATAAATGTGGATGGAGAAATTTTTATGTTAAATTCTAATTTACACTTTTTTTGAGACAGGGTCTCACTATGTAGCCCAGACTGTCCTCAAACTCAGGATCCTCCTGCCACTGCCTCCCTAGTGCTGGGATTACAAGTGTGTACCATTGTGCTCAGATGTAATTTCCTTCTTATACCCAAATACATTCCAAATGGATCAAAGATTTAAATACCATAAAATCATTATCTGTTTGAAAAAAATTACAGTAAAAAGATGTTTTTAACTTAACTTTCCAGTGCTAGGGATCAAACCAAGATCCTCACCCATACAAAGCATTCACTCTACCACTGAGCTGCATTTCCAACTTTTAAAATATAGAAATGAGGAAGATTTTTCTGAGTTAGAAAGAAAACCAAGGAAATTTAAAGAAAAAGACTGATGAATCTTACCATATAAAGGTTGAAATATATTGCACAGGAAAAACTTAATCCAGAAACAACATTTTACTAAAATAACAAATTAAGAAAATTGTATGATTTATCTCTCTCTCTTCTTGAGATAGGGTCTCAATATTTAGTTCAGGCTGGCCTCAAACTCTCCATCCTCCTGCCTCAGATTGTGGAGTAGCTGGGATTATAAGCATGTATCACCACACTCAGATCTCTTAAAGAATTAATTTATTTAATACATAAGGTGCTCCTATTGATAAATAAGAACTCCAACAAAAAATGGATGAAGGACACACACAGGTAAGCCCAGAAAGAAAGCAAGAAAGGCTTATGGTGTCTTAAGAAAGAAAATGGCCATAAACAATTAGTGACAGAGAAAAAGAGCATTTGTGTTTTTTATCTGTCAGAACAGCAAAGATTGTAGATGATAATAACACATGTGAGGGAGAAAGACACAGATTGTTTGGGGAGAAAATACAATTTTTAATGAGAGAAGGAAGAGGGGGAGGGAGAGAAAAACCAAAAGAGAGAGAGAGAGAAAGAAAGAAAAGAAAGGGAGAGAGAGAGATTGATTTTGAAAGATGAAGACAGTCCTGCCTTCCTGAGTTAATGGAGGGGGCTTTGTGGCCCCCTTGTTGGGGGGCGTGATATAGAACTGGGCCTGGAAAATGAGGAGGGTGTCAGAAGCAGAGGTAGAGTGGCTTGTGAGACTGAAGCAATGTTGAAACTAAATGCCACATTTTCATCCTCTAAGTCAGGCGCAACGTTGAAAGGTCTTTTATTAAACAGATATGACCAGAATATTCTTGAAAGTTCACCATTCTCCTAGTTTTCCAGTCAGGAAGTAAGTTCTGTCAGTGGTCCACAGAGGACTCTCTGGAGACTGGGTCATAAGAAGTTCCACGGCAGCCAGGCTCTAGGGTTCACACCTGTAATCTTAGCTACTTGAGAGGCTGAGATCAGGAAGATTGCCATTCAAGGTCATCTCCATGAAATAGTTTGAGAGACCCCATCTTTACCAATAGCAGGGTATGGTCCTACATGCCTGCCATTCCAATCTACTCGAGAGGCTAAGATCGGAAGGATCAAAGTTCTAGACCAGCCTGAGCCAAAACATTCATGAGACTCAACAGAAAAAAGTGGGCGTCATCCCAGCCACGGCAGGAAGCATAAAATGGGCAGATCGTGGTGAAAAAGCAAGCCCCATCTCCAAAATACCCAGAGTAAAAAAGGGCTGGGTGTGTGGCATGAGCAGTAGAGCACCTGCCAAACAAGCTGAAGTCCAGAGTTCAAACCCCAGTTCTGCAAAAAAAAAAAAAAAAAAAAATTCCAAGGCCATTTCCCATGTGCACTGTCCTACTGGGCTGGTCTTTGTCACTGGGATGCAGTGGAAAAACTCCCAATTAAACATCACATCTTCAGCCTTTAGCCCCAGCCAGGCTACCCATGGTGACAGAGGCAAGTCACCGACCCCTGCTTCTGGAAACAAACAGGGTTGGACTCTTAAGCTCTGTCCTTTCCACCTACAGAATTCTCCCCAGCAGATCTTCACCACAGGGCTAGAACACGATCGATCTCTGGGTTTCCCCGGGCATCCATGTTGGAGAAAGGCCAGAGGAGCAGACAAGTACCCCAAACCAGAAAAGTCGGCGTGAGGTGACAGCAGGTGAGACCACAGGTTTCCTGCCCGCTCAATCTGGAGAGCTCGCCTCCCTCCCAGTGTCTCCTCTGCTCTTCGTGTCCTACCTTCATGGGCGGTGGCCCCCCCCCATGGAGAACGTGGTGTCCCAAGCTCGCCTGTGCTCCAAGTGGCATTGCCTGCTTTCACCTTCCCAAGCAAAAACGTTTGGAATAGTCAGATAGTCCTCCCTTGTGGAAAACGGCAGGGGTTGTGTGTTGATCATCTTTCAAACATCCTTGTTACTACTTTTTTTTTGTATCCCCCCCAAGCTTGGGTTTCTTGAACTTCCATTTAGAATTTGAGCTTACAAACTCTTAACTTTTGAGAAAGCAGTCAAATTCATCATAGCAAGACTTAAATGCCACGTCTGTCAAGAGCTTCTTCTCTGCCAACTTATTTCTCTCCCTGCTGCCCCTCCATGCCACTTGACATAATGGCAGTGATTCTGGAGGGCTGGGAGTTTGATGGAGGTAGACAGGTTCCATCCAGTGAATGCTTACCTTCCAGCTCCACTGCAAAAACAGGTGCTGAGGGTGGGGTTCCCGTTGATCTGCACGCTGCGAGGGAACCAGGTGTGGCTGGGACCCCAGGTGTCCAGTGAAAGTAATGTCCTAGAGCCCCACCATCCAGTGAGGGTGACAGTCACAGACACTTTCTTGCCAAGCCAATCTGATCACAGAAATGAACAAGGGGAGGTGCCACGCTGCCTCACTGGGAGAGAAGTGAGCCAGGTACCTCACGCCAATGAAGGGAAGAAGAAAAACATTTCGATGAAAGTTCTGATCTTTTCAACAAGTGGACAAAAGCATCCTTCTCCTCCCGTTCCCTTTTCTCCCTTCTCCTATCCCCTTTCTTTCTCCCTTTTCCAGCAGTTCCTCTTTAAAAACAAAAGTGATCAGAAATAAGGGAGACGGCGTTTGCTTTTGTTCCAGCACATTTTCTTTGCAAATAGCAGCTTCTTTGCCCAGGATCTTCAGGTAGAAAAGGTTTAACTGTCTTTGGTGTCAGGAGCGCAGCCCTTTTCAGTTTGAGTGCGGAATGGTGAGAGCAAGGTCGCCACCTAGCGGCCTAGATGATCATCGCAAGGAGCTCCCGCGTGGCGGGATGGATGGATGGATGGATGATGGGAGGGAGGGAGGGAAGAAGAAAGGAAGGATGAATAAATGGCTCAATGGGGGAGGGAGGTGGCTGAGCGAATGCAGCGCAGTGCCTTTGTGCCCATAGAGCTGCCTCTGTCCCCCGCAGAATTTTCCCACAACCACTTAGGTGGGAACAGGAATCCGACCCATCCTGCAGGGTCATTTCTGCAGGGTCACCAGCAGCTCCAGTCACACCCCAGCCTTTGCAGGCTGAGCTCACCCTGGCAGTGTTGCAGCCTTCCTGAGGAGCCATCCTGAGGCGGGGGTCCCAGGCCTGGGTTTGCTTTCTCTGGTCTGGGGGCAAGGTGGGCATGGCGAGTTTTCAAAGCCCCTGATCATTTTAATGTGCAAACTCGCCACTGCCTTAATGCTCGCTGAATTATTTGCTTTTAAAGTCCCAAGCCTTTCTGAAGTTGGCACCAATGTTCCCTCCCTTGGAAATACAGAGATGTTTAACCAGAATCAACACTAGATTGGCTCTAGAACTTGATTTCTTTTTTTTTTTTTTAAATGCTTGCTAGGCAGGCCCTCTTTTGCTTGAATTATTACGCCAGATTTTTTTTGCTTTGTTTATTTTGGTTATTACCACGTTCCTCTTATCTACTTTACACTTCTGCCATCACTGGGATGACAGGTGCATGCCACCACACCGAACTTTTTTCCATTAAGATGGGGTCTCATCATGGTTTATTGAGGGGGGAGGGACTAGGTTGGCTTGGAACCCGTGATCCTCCCTCTCCATCACAGCCTCCCATGAAGCTTAGGATAACAGGTGTGAACCACACATCCAGCTATTTGTTGAGATGGAGTATTGAAAATTCCCTGCCTGGTGTTGAGGCTCCCAAGTAGCTAGGATTACAGGGGTGAGACACCGTGCCCTGCTTGATGTTAGCTCTGCAGTGTGATTGCCTTCAGGATCTGGTAACCTCTGGGGAGAGGGTCTCCCCGTTTCTGGCTTGAAGGAGGCAGGGGATGAGAGTCCAGAGATTCAGCCCGTGTTCAGCTGAAGGGAGACATTACAAGAACTTGAGAACACTGGAGGATTGTCTTTCTTTTCTAACCTATAGGCAAACAGAAAGAGCAGTGTGAATCCAGCCTGGTGACCTGATATTCCAAGCCTTCCTGAACCACCCAGGTAAGTTTCTTTAAATTCAACACATTTTGTATTTATAGGCAAAACATTTTCACTCCATATGTCTTGTTAAAACTCTTATACCTTGCTGTTGAAAAAACAGAATGCTTAATTCCTTGCTTTAGTGAAGTAAGTTTAAATATTTGCTGTTTTGGGTGCTATTTTGCTGGCTGTGTTTACTATTTGTCTTAATTACAGTGTGACAAAAAATTATCTGCTTAAATGTTCATGACAGATATGGTCCTACTCAATGAGTACACTAATACAAACTTCCTTTAGTTTGGATTTTAAATTTTATTGTGATAAAATGCTCCTAAAATAAAAAATAAAATTCACCACTTTAACCTTTCTTTTCCCTCAGTACTAGGGTTTGAACTAATGGTCTCAGGCTTAGTGCTCTACCACTTCAGTCATGCCCCCAGGCCTTTTTTTGTTTTGTTTTTGTTTTCAGGTAGAGTCTCCCACTAACTTTGCCAGGCTAGCCTCTAACTGCCATCCTCCTGTCTCCATCCTTAGAATAGCTGGGATTACAGGTATGTAGCACTGTGCCAGGCCCCAGTGTTGGGCTCTAGTTGTAGAGCTTTTTCATCACCCCTGTGCCAAACTATACAGTCCTCTCCACACATGCCTTCCCCATGATTTCACCTACAGGAAATATGCTGAAGAGACCAGTCCACACAGAAAATGGATCCTCGCTGTCAGAAGCTGGGGGTGCGGTGGGGTGTGGTTGAGAAGTTGGGCAGTGACTGTTGATGGATATGGACGTTTTAAATGGTAATTACAATGTTCTACAACTGCCAGGTGCCAGGGGCCACACCTGTAATCCCAGCTACTTGGGAGGAGAGATCAGGAGGATCTCAGTTTGAAGCCAGCCTGGGCAAATAGTCCAAGAGACCTAATCTGGACAAAACCCTTCATAACAAAGGGCTGGTGGAGTGGCTCAAGATATAGGCCCTGATTTCAAGCCCCAGTATCTCACACACAAAAAAAGTTCTATAACTGATTATAAAGGTGTGTGTACAAATCCATGAACACAGTAAAAACTACTGAATCTTACACCTCACAGGAGCAAACTTTTGGTATGTGTATTATATCTCAATATATCTGCTTTTTAAAAAAACAAAAAAATTAATGTCTAACTCATTGAGCTTTAAATAATCCTCAGAGTTGTGGTATTTACTCTTTTGCCTCTTTAAGAATTTAACCCAACCAGGTTTAATAAGACAGACCCCCTAACCTCAAGGGGCTCCCAAAGCAACAGCACTCCTCATCCCTGCTTCTTGGGCATGCTGGGTAGTGGCTGCTACAGTGTCCTTTCCTTATGCCAAAGAGTGTCTCAAGCCCAGGCATTTCCCTCTGAATACACCTCTAGCTCTCTCCATGGATTTTGGCATGTTGTGTTTTCTTTAGCATTATTTCCTAAATATTTGGTCTTAGTCCATTTTTTGTTGCTATGACAAAATACCTGAGAATAGCCAACTTAATAAAGAATAAAAGGTTATTTGGCTTATAGTTCTAGATGCTAGAAAATCTAAGAGCATGCACCTGAGTTCTGTTCAGCCTCTGGTGAGCTCCTGGTGGTGTGTTGTAACATGGTGCAGGGAATCACACAGAGATACAGAGCAAACGTGCCAGCTCAGGTCTTTCTTCTTCTTCTTACAAAGCCATTACTGCCACAAGGAGCCCTCATGTCCTCATCGAATCCCAGTTACCTCCCAAAGGCCTCCAAGACTTTACTGTATGTATTTTCATTTTCAACATATAAAATTTTGAGGGAGACATCTGAACCATGACATATTCTTATAAGTTTTATTTCTACCTTTTTGCCCATGAGTAGTTTGATATAAAGTCCTGAAATTCTCGATGGCTGACTTTCTGCTTCTGCTTTTGGATTTATTTCAAGGTTTATTGTGCTATGATCAAAGAGCATGGTTTTACTGTTTCTAATTTGTTACACACCATTGATTTTCCTTTTACTTCTATTTTATTTATTGTGGTAAGAACACTTCACATGAGATCTATGTGAAGCATACAACGAAGTATTGCTATCTCCCTGCACACTGGTAAGCAAGCAGTGGGTCTCTAGATTGTCATCTGTATAACTGAGCATTTATACCTGTGGATTAGCAATTTTTTACTCTCTCTTCCCCCAGCCTCTGGCGGCCACCATTTTACTTTCTGTTTCTGAGAGTGTAACAACTTTGCCCTTTTGTGATGGCTTATTTGATTTAGCACAGTGTCTTCAAGATTCATCCATGTTGAACTATATGGCAGGATTTCCTTTGTTTTAAGGTATGGTAATCCATACCATTGTGTGGATATGCCACATTTTGGTTTCCCATTCATCCATTGGTGGACACTGTATAACTTTTTCTATTCATATTTGAAGAGAAGTCTACTCTTCATAGAAGTCAGAGTTCAGAGTGTGTAGTAATTATGTCCTCTTCCTAGTCCAAGAAGGACTGATGTATGTAGCACAATCACTATATTTATAGATTTATCTTGGTGACTTGTGACACTTATCTTTAAACACGTGACAAAGTGATGAAATGGGACTCTCCCTCAGCTTCAGCTGAGGCCCCAATGTGGGTGAGCAAGGCCACAGGTGCCAAGAACCCACCTCTTAAAGTCAGGGCTACATTGTCTGCAGGACACGCTAAGAGGCGATGAAAATGTCCAACCTGGGGCTTGGGGTGTACCTCAGGGGTACTGTGTGTGCTTAGTGTGTGTGAAACCAGACGAAGAGGAGGAGGAGGAAGAGGAGGAGGAGGAGAGGAGGAGGAGGAGAAGGAGGGGAGGAGGAGGAGAGGAGGAGGAGGAGGAGGGAGGAGGGGAGGAGGAGGAGGAGGGGAGGAGGAGGGAGGAGGGGAGGAGGAAGAGGAGGAGGAAGGCAGCATTAAATGAGATTAAAGTGTAAAGACAGCTGGTTCACATGGTAGAGTTTTGTGCCATTGTTGAGAGTTGTACTGTTGAAGAATAATGAATACAGACCACAGTGTATTATTGAGGGAGGAAAAGCAGGACACAAAACTGATACGCTTAAGTCTAATCTTATGAAATCAATATATTTACACAGAAAAAAAGATAGGAAGCATCCCAACTTGGATTTCACGTACTTTTTCTTTCTTTCTTGAAATTAGTTTGAACTTTAGAAATTTTCCACAATAAATATATACAGGTTTCTTTTTTACTCATTATTTTTGTGATAGAAGAAGCTCGTTTTCTTAAACAATAACTCAAGTGTTGGTGCACTCACTCTCACCTCCTCCTGCTACCTTTGCTCTCTGATTTATGACCAATACATAAATGAAAAGCAATTGATCTGGGGTCAATCTTCCTCTTATTCAAGTCCAGGAAAGGATGTGACTTGTTGATGCTTCCTACATTGTGACTTGTTGCTGCTTCCTACATTGTGACTTGTTGCCATTTGCAATCTAGGTCTCCTCTAAATTGCATTCCCCAAATCCACACAAGACAGAAAACTTTGTTTGCTTCCTGCCTGTTCCCTGAAAAGAGGGGAGCAAAAGGAGATTCCAGGAAGAGGTGGCTCAGTGCCTTTTCTTTGTCCCTCTACCCTTGCTCCTCAGTGGGATTACCTGCTGGGCACAAAGGAGGGAGGTTAGGGAGGGAGAGGGGTGGGGGGAGTGAGGGGATGAGGGAGAGGTGAGGCTGAGGCTGTGAGGATCCTGGCCAGCCCACCTCTTCACCTCTTCCTCAGCACAGTGATGCCTTGCTTATTTATTTGTTTATTTATTTATTTATTTATTCTGGTACTGGGGCTTGAACTCAGGATCTACATTTTGAGCCACTCCACCAGCCCTTTTTTTGTGATGGGTATTTTTGAGATAGGATCTTGGAAACCATTTGCCTGGGCTGACTTCAAACTGCGATCCTCCTGAGTAGCTAGGATTACAGGTGTGAGGCACCTACACTCTTGTGTGGCTTAAAAGGTGAAGTGTCCTCATGAATCGTGTGTCCCAGCCATGTCCTGCTCTGCACACCCACCAAGACAGAGCTGCAGAGCCCCTCCCACCCCACAGTTTCAGGCCATGACAATGGAACACATGGTTTCATAAATTTTCCTTTCTTTTTTTTTCTGGTGGTACTGGGGTTTGAACTCAGGGCCCCATGCTTACTAAGCAGAGGTGCTACCACTTGAGCCACTCCACCAGCCATAATTAAGTCATTCTTTGAACAAAAGACACAGCAGTGTCTTTGTGAATCTGCTTTGAATGGGACAGGCTGATGTGAAACACTGCTCTCCGAAGTCCACCATCCCCCTGGTGTTGGCTACTATGAGGGAAGAAGGCAGCACCATGATGACCTGTTTCTGATATGTGGGGTGCAAGCAGGGGTCCCAGGCAAAGTCTTCCCAAGGAAGTGACATTTAAGCTAAGACCCGCACAGTGGTTCCTTAGATTTTTATAGAGATGATTCAGGACAGTGGTCAGGTGAGAAGGAGAGCAGAGGTTGAAACTGTCAGCCTTTGGGAAAGCGATTCTCATGGGAGAGAAGCGGGAGTGATGGACGGCCCCCTCCCCGCCCAGCACCCTTTATCCCTCCTTTAGACATGATGAGTAAAGCACCAACTTGAGGTCAGTTGCCATGTGTCTCTTGTGTTTCGCATAGGTAGTTAATGGCAACTGGTTTTAGATGGTGAAAGTGGAATTTGAATCTTAAGGATCTGGTTAAAAAGAATAAAACATACACCTAGTTACCGGAGTCAGGAACAAGAGGATAGGGCAGAGGGGACTTCCAGGAGAAGGGACTATGAGACCATGTTCCGGCACTGCTGCCTTGGTGACCTTCAGTCACCAATGTCTTTGGTGACTGAGGTAGGAGTGATGGGAATGATAATGGTGACAGAAGTTGGAAAGCAGAGGACTTTATGACCATGCCAATGCTGGGGCAGACAGCTGCATGGAGGTGGGGAGGTGGGGAGATGCAGACAGCTGCACAGAGGAAGGCACCTGGCAGCAGGGTGCAGGTGTGTGCTGGGGGAGCCAGGGAGGCAGTGGGGGAGCAAAAAACCCAGGATGTCATGGAGTGGGCAGAGGTGGGGGAGGCAGGTGAGGATGCTGGGGAAGAAGCCTGTGTTGAGAAGAAACTCAAGTGCTAGGCTGAGAGCTGGACACTCTTCTTGCTTGTCCGCATTTTTTGTAATGTCAGCTGCAATATTTGTCACCTGTCACTCCTGACTGTCTCAGTAGGGTGATAAAGGTCACCCAGGATGTCTGCTCCAGCAAGGAGCAGCTAGAGTGGCAGATGGATCCTCGATCTCTTACACTGCTTTATTCTATTCGAGGGACATGTGGAGAGGCCCATGGAGTCTGCCTGCACATGGCTGGTTTAGCCACACCATACTTTGCTCCTCCAAAATAACTTCTCATTCTTGCTTTTTTTCAGTAGGTGCTTATTGGCTGATAAATGTAAAAGATATCATGTATTTTTTGAAACATGATAATCTTTTGTTATTTATACTCAAATGTTCCTAAAACAAACTAGGCTGCTTTGAGCACCACAGAAAGGCTGGCAGGATGAAAGCCTGCATTCTGGTAATTGTCCCTTACTATATAAAAGTTACACAAGCTTATTAAAAAAAACCGAATGAAAACCCAAAGGAAAAATCCCTCTCTTTTTCCCACCACCCCCGCATCCTTCAACCATGCCTGAGAGGTGTGGATGTTGCCTGTCAGACATTTTCTAAGTATATCTTCTTGTAATATACTTAGAAAAAACATAAATGAACTCTCACTGTACATCCTGTTTTGTAGATGGTCTTTTAGAGGTGCAGGCATTGAACTGCAGCCATTCTATATTTTAGCTGCAGGGACCTCTCTGTGCAGGGTTTGTTCTTGTAGTACTGGGATTTAAACTCAGAGCCTCCTGCTTGCTGGACAGGTGCTCTACTACTGAGCCACACCCCCTGTCCAAGGGTTAATTCTTACAGGGACTGAGTCTTCAGCTTGGACATCTCTAATGCAAAAATGCCACTAACTTAATTTGCAAGGGCATCCTAGGGAAACGTATGGTTTTTCGTTTTTGTAAAGCACCAACTTGCGGCTAGTTGCCATGTGTCTCTTGAGGGAACTCCAAGCCTCCTGCCCAGGACCAAGGAGGTCCCAGGTGGAACTGGGCAATGGTGCCCCAGAGCACAGGAGGGATTGTTGCTAGGTCACATTCTTGCTGGATGAGCTCCCCAGATCCCAACAGAACATGGTTAGACACATTTTCTGTTTCCTCCAGGGCTTGTTATTACCATGTACTGCAAAGTGACTTATGTCAAGGAAAAGCTCCTCCCAGGAAAACTAATTGCAGCATATGCACAGCACTCAGCAAGGCCTAGCAGAGATGTTTCTTTAGTGCAGTGGATTAGCTGTGTGGAGCAGAAATCCTTTACACTTGTGCATGAGGACCCATATAAAACATTTGCTGGTATTTTAAGAACTGGGAATGGGGGTATGGCTCAAGTGGTAGAGCACCTGCTTAGCAAGAACTGAGTTCAGTCCCCAGTAATACCGAAAAAAAAGAAATTGGTAACCATCCAAAGCCCTTTGGCAAGGAAATGAATAAATAAATTGAGGTGTATCATAAAATTCTTGACAGCAATGAAAATGAATGGACTAGATTTTTTTTTTTAGTGAATAATTTTTGCATGTGGTAATGCAAAGTGAACCCAGGGCCTTGCTAAGCGCTCTTCCACTTGAGCTCAAGCCCCAGCTGTGGACTAGATCTTCAGCTAACGTTGAGTGAAAGGCCAAGCAGGAGCATGACATGTATGGTGTGAGACCATTTTTAAAACATACAGAGTGTCATAGATTCGTGTATTTAGGAGGAAAGTGTAGAAAGAGTGGAGGTGCAGTAATGCTGTTCTAGGGAGGTAGGAGGGAAAAAGATTTTCCAGCTGGGTCATTTGGGGACTTCGCCTCCACCTGTGATGCTCATTTCTGTAGGCCCCAAAGTGACCACATCAGAGAGGAGTGATCTGGCCAAGAGATTCTTTATTGCCAGGTGGGAGAGGGAGAGAGCCGAGAGAGACAGAGAGAGAGAGAGAGAGAGAGAGAGGGGTAGGAGCTTAAATACCCCTCAGTGAGGCTCAGCATGATCTGATTGGTTAGGATCTTATGGTTCATGCTGATTGCAGGTTGGGGCAGAAGGAGAATTCAAGCTAGACTTGAGGCAGGACTGTGACCCTGGGAAACAGAAGCTTAAGGGTGCAGTAAGAACCGAAATCCATTGGCGCCATTATTGCCAACAATTTCTTCCTTGAAATGAGGAATTTTAGAGTCTTCCTTTTGACCCAGCTTTACTGAAGTATAATTGACAGATAGGATTGCATGTGTTAATGATGTACAATGTGACTTTTGATATCCGTGTACGTGGTGAAATGATTACCATGATTGAGCTAGCTAACATAAAACTCATGACCTCACACAGTTATCCTTTTGGTGTGTGAGGCGAGAACATTTGAGATCTCTTTTAGCAATTTTTGGGTATAGAATACATTATTACTAACTTAGCCACCGTGTTATACCATAGGTCTCCAGGACTTACTCATCTTGCCCAACTAAAACTCTGAACCCTTTGAACAACATTCCCCATCTCCTCACCCAAGCCTTGACAGCCATCATTCTATTCTGTGCTTCTATATCTTTGACTTTTAAAGATCCCATATGTTAAGGAGATCATGCAGTATTTGTGTTTTCATGCCTGGCTTATTTCACTTAGCATAGTGTGCTTACAGGGTTATCAACATTGCCACAAACATTGAAGAATTCTCTTCGAAGGCTGAATAATATTCCAATGTGCATAAATGCCACATTTTCTTTATCCATTCATCCGTTAATGGACGCTTAGGTTGATTCTGCATTTTAGCTATTGTGAATAATGCTGTACAGTGAAGTGCTGACTTCACTTTCTTGACGTTTTGCAGTGTTGAGGATAGGACTCAAGGCCTTGAACTTGGTAGGCAGGTGCTCTACCACTGAGTTACACCCCCTGCCCTCTCATTTCACTTACTTTGTCTACAGTCCCAAAAGTGGGATTGTTTGGCCATGTTACGTGCTGGTGTCAAGGGTCCTTGCCTCCACAGGCCAGAGAACTGGCTCATGAGGCAGTTGAATGATGAGTCAAAGCCGGTTTATAAAGTAGGATTTATTAGACAGAAAGGAAAGGCTACAGCTAGAGAAGAGTAGCGGGGCCCAGAAGCTGGTGGCTCACTGCTCAGGTGAAGGCTCGGGTTTTTATGGATGTTTTAACTCTGGGTTGCACAGTTCTCATTGGCCGTGCGTTTCAAGGGCTTTCTCAGGGGAAATGGTTTGGTTTGCACCTTTATTGGGGGAAGGGAACAATCTTGAGAGCATTTTGCTCATCAGCCCTGTGGCAGATCTGTATCTGTCCTTTAGGATGCAGGAATGCAGGCCTCCATCTCCTCAGGATGCAGGCATGACAGTGCCCTTCATGGGGGATGGGACACTCACTCATCTGCCTTAGGACTCCAGACCCAACAGCCATATGGCAGTTCTATTTTTAACATTCTGAGGAGCCTCCATATTGTGTTTCATCATGACGACCCTGGTTTAAATTCCCATCATAAGCTACAGAGGTTTCCTTTTCTCCACATCTTCACCAACCCTTGTCTTTTTGAAGACAGCCATTGGAACAGGTGTGAGATCATACCTCATTGTTTTAAGTTGCATTTTTCAGATGACTAGTGATATTGAACAGTTTTTTCCATATACTTATCAGCCATTTCTATATCTTCTTTTGGGAAATATCTATTTAAATCCTTTGCTCATTTTAGAAAATTGTAAGAAGTACTTAAACTACTTTTGCTGAAAAG
Organism: Castor canadensis; assembly: GCF_047511655.1. NCBI lineage: Eukaryota > Metazoa > Chordata > Mammalia > Rodentia > Castoridae > Castor > Castor canadensis. Next base: position 27,512,608 of record NC_133400.1, read on the forward strand.
CACTGACTCCTTACTTGGGCCCATGAATTAACTAAAAGCAGGAGAAAAACATGGCATATCTCCTTTACTTTGTATCTGTCTTTGTCTAAGCCATTCTCATTTGCAGTCACCTTGCAATCACCTTGGATTCCAGGAAAGACAGAACATCTTCATGACAATTGGACCAAAACTACCCCTAACAGTCGAGCTTCCTGAGGATGAACCACCTGCCAGGTAGGTGACAATGATTCTGAATAAGACCACAACTGTTACTGGGACTGTTTAACTGTGCATACCTCTCTCCCCTTGCCTCCAGGGTTTTTTTTTTTGCCTATTTACAGTTAACATTCATGCATGTACCTTAAAGATGGCTGAAGATGAGCTGAGTGCTTACTCTGCCCTTTCCCATATATGTCTCAGGCTGTGCAATAAACCTTTCTCTGCCTTCACCATGCCTCTTTATTTGTTGTATAGGGGCAGTTGGCCTGGAATGTAGGAGTCTAGGAGTTTGGGCCTGGAGTCCAAAACTCCAGTTTCAAAATTGGATAATTTTTTTTCTGGCTATTGAGTTGTTTGAGTTCCTTCTATATTTTGATCTTACCTCCTTATCAGATAGACAATTAGCAAATATTTTCTCCCATTCTGTAGGCTATCTCTTCATTCTGTTTTTTTTTTCTCTGCTGAACAAAAGCTGTTTAGTTTTAATGTAAGATCCTATTTGTCTATTTTTGCTTTTGTTTCTGTGATTTGGTGTCATAAAAAAAAAAAATCACTGCCAAACCAATTATAAGACGCTTTTTACCCAGGCTGGGGGTGTAGCTCAGTGGTGGAATGCTCGCCTCACAGGTATAAGACCTAGGTTCAGTCCCCAGCACTGCAAAACACAACACAAAACAAAAAACCAGATATTTAAAGACAGGGGTGGTGGCCCACATGTGCACTCCTGGTACGTAGGAGGCTGAGGGAGGAGAATCACAAGTGTGGGCCAGCTCGAGCTACACAGGAGACTCCATCTCAAAAACCACAAACAAAGCAGCAACAGTGAAAACGTTTCTCCCATGTCTTTCTTCTAGTAGTTTTACAATTTCAGGTCTTACATTTAAGTCTTTATCCATTTTAAGTTTTTTTGTACATGGCAGGAGACAAGGGTCCAACTTTAAAAAGACATGAGATTCTGATGTGTGCCACAATGTTGATGAACATTAATGATAATAGGACAAGTGACATAAGTCAGACACGAAGAGACAAATGCCACATGATTCTACTTACACGAGGTACTTAGAGTAATCAGAGAAAACAGAATGGTGGCTGCCAGGAGCTGGGAAAGGGAGAATGAGGTGATGGTACTTCGTAGGTAAAGTGTTTCAGTTTGAAAAAATAAAAGAGTTCTGGAGATGAATGGTGCTGATGAAACCAGAATTTTGGACCCCAGGCCCAAACTCCTGGGCTTCTGATAGAGTAATAATGTCACCATTTTGTGAATTGGCCAAAATGGCAGCCCCACCCCTTAACAGAAATCCCTGCACTCTAAGACAGCCCCACCCCTACCAGAGACTACCACACATGCACCAACTTCCTAACCCTCTCCCTTCTATAAAAGCCAAGCCTTGCCCAGAGTCTGGGCTGCACCATATTTCCCCAGCCAGCCTGGAAGTTCAAGCCTGCCATTAAACTTTGCTCTTGGATGTGAGACTTTTCTCATGAGCTTTCTTTGTGAGTGGCATTTTTCTTAACATTTTGGTACCATGACTCAGATCGGGGTGCACTCCCGGCACTGACCTTGCTCTCCCAGCCTCCCCCACCCCATCCTGCTCTCTCTCTCTCTCTCTCAACTCCCACTCCCTTCCTCCAGAATATGAGCTGCTTTGCTGGAACCCCCGATCCTAGAAAATGCCACTTTTTCACAGCTCACAAGGAATTTCCTCCGCCCCAGTGCTCCTCCAATTGCCATCCACCACTGGCCAATCTTCCTTCAAGGTCCTCTCTCTCAGTGCATCCTCCTCTCATGCAGAGCACTGATCGCTCTCTCATCTCCTCAAAATCCTAGTGCTAGATCTTGGCTTGCTCCTGTACCTGGGAACTGGGTTCTCCACTAGGGACTGTGGACCCCTGTGGCAAAGATGTTCCCTCTGAGTACTCCACATCTCTTTCTCTCTCTTGAGGACCTGATATTTTGGGGACGCCCACCATATCTCTCCTTAGGTCAGGCCTCACCATGGGAGTTGGACCACCCAAATTCCTTCAGACTCTCCACTGGGATGTCTCCTGGCCAACCTTGGGCCCCTCTGCCTAACGCCTGATCTTAAACCACAAAAGCTCATTTTTCTCTGTAATCAGGCATGGCCCCAATACCCATTAGACAATGCCTCCAAATGGCCACTTAATGGCACTTTCAATCCCAATAGTTTAAGGGATTTATACAATTTCTGTGAGTGTGCTGGTAAATGGAAGGAACTTCCTTACGCCCAATTCTTTTCCTATCTCCACACCAAACGCTCCCTCTGTACTTCCCACTCCCCTGCACAGGTTCTATTAGCCTATAAACCAGCTTCTAAAGAAACCAAATCCTCTCCCAAACCTCCTCCTTCCCCATGTAAGCAGACTTCTTGTGCTGCTCTCCCTGCCTGTTTCTTCCTATCTTCCTGACAGACTTTCCTGTCATGATGTCAAGCCACTCCTTGCCAACTCTGGTCTCAAGGAGATTCCAGCTCTCGGAGAGTTCATGCTCCCTTCCTGTGGGCTGAGACCAAGCCTGGGGTTTATTTGGGTACACCTCATGCTACATTGGGGGAGTCTTGTTTGATTATGGTGTCTGATGACTGCTTCTCTTCCCCCCTGTCTAATGCCCTTTTTTCCTGAAATAGCAACTGGAGAGTGGAGGTTTCGTGTTGCTGAAAGTGTTCTGAAACTTGTAGCATGGCTCGCTTGTCCCAGGTGTGTGTGGAGCGGGGGGTCAGTGCCTTGAGCATGCCCTGCTGCTAGCCCCACCTCACACCTTGGGGGCACCAGACCCAGCCCTTGTAAACCAATTGTTAGCTCAAGGTTATAGTCCCAAAAATAGCACATTACTTTGGTCTCTAAACTTCTCATTTAAAATTTTCTATACTTTCAGCCTCAACATAAATTTTTCCCTCCAAATATTAACACTAGTTGTCCCGTATGGTCCTGTTATTGGCCCAGGATGTCCTCTGAATGCCCTTCTCTAACTTTACAGAAGATTTATTCCTTTATTAAAAAGTAGCCTTTATTAAAGAGGCTGCCTGCTGTTAGCTAAAAGACAGGATCCTAACGTTTTGTTCTTTCTAGATGGGACCTGAACCTTCCAGTCTTCTGGATTGTAGATGTTGGAAGCTTTATACTGAGGAAGGCCTCAGTATGCCTTGGATGACTAAAAGAAGTGGTCTTCACAGGGTTCCTTAAATTACAATACCATACTCCAATTAGACATATTCTATAAAAGGGAAAAAAGTGAACTGAGGTCCCCTATACAAATTTTCTTTCATCTCAGATTGGCTCCACAATTGCTATTTAGATACTCAAATGGTGGCCATTCTTTGTAAGCCACAGCATAAACATCCTCTGCCTACCTTCTAAGCCACCCCAATATTCAGAAACTCCTAATGGATGCTTCCCCCTTCAATAGGTAATGGTAGGAAGAGGGCGAGTCTATGTCCCCTTCCAGCTATCAGATCTAAGGGGAATTAAGAAACATCTGGACAGCTATACTGATGCCCCAGACCAATACATCCAAGCCTTTATCTCTGTGATCCAAACCTTTCAATTGACATGAAAGGATATTTTGCTTCTACTAGACCAGATTCTTTCCTCATTAGAAATACCATGGGTTCTGGCCCAGGCCACTCAGGTTGGAAATGATTACCATTTATAATGAGCCCCAATACTAGTAGCACCTGAAAATGAAAAAATAAATGTGTCTACCTACAGGGACACAGGCAATCCCCTTGACAGATCCACACCAAAAGGGGCTGATGATATGGCTCAAACAGTAGAGTGCCGCTTTGCAGGCACAAAGTCCTAAGTTCAAGCCCCACTACAGCCAAAGGAAAAAAAATATTGGGGGATAAGGGCATTGCTCAGTGGGAGAATGTCTGCCCAGCATGTGCAAGGTCCTGGGTTCAATTCCCCAGCATTGCTAAATGAAAAAAAATGGTAAGAAAGATAACTGGTGTTAATGTCACTTCAGCCATCTCATAGTGGAAGAAAGTAGTTTAACCTAGACCAGATCCCTCATTCTTCAAGTGAGGAAACTGAGGCCCAGAATGGTTCAGAGACCTGCTCTCCAGAATATCAGGTATCAAGGTGAAATAGCAACTTTACTTTACAACAATGCCCTGAAGAAAATCCCCTTACCTTTCTGCACTTAGGGACGCTATCAGAAAGCATACCACAGTGGGCCCAGAGTCACAGTGAGAGAGGTTCTCCTCAAAGATAAATTTTTAACAGTCAGCCTCAGATATTCATAAAAAAAACTCAAAGTCTGTGGCTGAAGGAGAAAAGTCACTGGATCAACTAATACAACTAGCCATGTCTGCATACTAAGAGACATAACCTCATTGCTGCCCCCACCCGACTGGGTCCTACATCTCGAGTTTGCTACCATGGTGGACAGGAGGAGCATTTCTGCAAAGAATGCTTAAGGGGGGACAGCCCAGGAGACATCCCTGCCCCCACCCAGGACCCTGCCCTCTCTGCAAAGGTAACCACTGGAAGTCTAAGTGCCCCCACCTCCAGATGGAAGTGAGGTGCCACCTCCTATGGATTGATGGGTCCTGGCTTCCTGTCCATGCTCCACTTCTTGGCATCGATGTTGAGGAGCCTCATGGTAGCCATTATGGCAGAAAAACAAAAGATCATTTTCTGGCTAGACAGTGGAGCTCGTTTCTCTGTCTTACCTTTCTCTCCAGGTCCCTGGTCCAATGACAAAAGTTATCATTCGGGGTAAATCTGGCCAGCCCCTAGAGCGCTAGTTTACCCGGCCTCTGGCCTGCTGTTTGGGAGACCTCCTCTTCCGTCACTCTTTCCTCATAGTACCTAAAACTCCAGTGTCCCTGCTGAGACAGGATTTACTATCTCAACTAAAAGCTCAAATTCTCTTCCCCCCAGGCAGCTATCTCTGCTGCCCCCTCCTTTAGGAACAAATAGATTCTACAGTGTGTACTGATGAGATGAATGTAGGGCAAGCTAGGATGGCCCTCCTTATTCAAATAAAACTCAAAAATCCCTCACAGTTTCCACACCTAAAACAATATCCCCTCAAGCCTGAGGGACAATGAAGCCTTATGCCTATCATAAATTCATTAGAAAATAAGGGCTACTAATTAGTTGCTACAGACCCTACAATAAATTTAAAATTCTTATAAAAGTTAATTTTAAAATACAAGTTACAAAGTAAACAACTAAAAAAGATATAAATAGGTATTAAATAGATTTTTTAAAAAGTTAAAGGAGAAAGGAATGATTTTTAAGTAAAAAAGGATCTAATAAAGAAGGGTTTGTCCTAAAGATTGTTTCAAATAGGAGGGATAATGACAAGCCATCAAAGGGTTTAGTATGTTATATAAAGGCTAAGCAAGTTTTAAAAATGTATAATAATAAGCTTCAATGTGTAATAAAATTAAAGTTAAATATAATCTAAGAGTTGCCTAAAAGATTTTTAGGGTCATGTCAAGCTAAAATCAAATTCTCTATGTCTATAAAATAACAAGGTTATCTTAACATTGTTCTGCTCTGAGTAACATCTACAAAAAGCTGTTACAGAGAAAGATTTTATCAAAGAAATTATTTGTGTTTTCTGCTGTTCTTGTCAAGCTTTAAGTACTACTAAATCAGAATTCCTTTACATATTTGCTTATGTGTCTTAAATGACCACCTTGTAACAGTGTAGTGTCTATATTTTATCTAAGTATGGTACAAACATTTATAAAGTTATATAAAAAATGCGCTAGGGCTCTCTTTTATCCAAGAGTGTTATATTTAAATCCTGACAGCCCCTGCCTCCCACAGGTCACCTACCTAGGTATGGCCTTAAAGGGACAGACTCACTCCCTGAGTCATGAGTACATCAACCCAATCTTCCGTTTCCCTCTCCCCCATACCATAAGGCAGCTTACAGCTTTCTTGGGAGTTACAGGATTTTGCAGAATTTAGACCCCTAGGTATGCAGTCCCTTAGCAGACACATTTTTATGCTCCTCCTAATATTCCTATTTGGCTCTTAAATAATGCATGGCCACCCATTTCTCTTAGAAAACTTGCCTCCAACAGACTCTGCTCCTCTGGCTGACTACTACCTTATCTTAACCTTCTCAGGGAACTTCTCAGAGAGCATGCAGATCAGATCCTGCCCCACCCTATAACAATTTCTGTTAAACCAGGGCATCTTGTTCTCCTAAAGGATCTTCTACCCTCTCAATTGGGGCTTCGGTGGACCAGCCCTCATCTGGTCATTCTCACAACACCCACTGCTATCAAGCTCAATGGGATTCCCCAGTGGCAGCACCTCTTAAGAAATGGACTGTTGGAATCTTCTAGGGAACAACGTTTCACAGTGGTTCTCTTAATGCCCATCCTAATGCTTATGTTTCTTGCTCTCCTATCCTTAAGCTTCCTCCTTTGTATCATACTGCATGTCTGCTACTGCTAATCAAAAGTTTAACCAGTTGTACCTCCAGGGATATCAACCTCTCCAAAACTGTCCAGAGGACTGCTATGAGGGCCGGGCCCCTACCAGGACACAGGAGCCTGAGGATCCTGCCCCATACAATGCCTCCTGCCAGCAGGAAGCAGCTAAGAGGCCAACGCTTCACCCCAATTCCCAATCCTCAGCCCCTACCCTCATCATTATTAAAGAAAAAATGGGGGAATGATAGAGTAATAATGTCTCCATTTTGTGAATTGGCCAAAATGGCAGCCCTGCCCCTTAACAGAAATTCCCACACTCTAAGACAGTCCCACCCCTACCAGAGACTACCGCGCATGCACCAACTTCCTTACGCTCTCCCTTCTATAAAAGCCACACCTCGCCCAGAGTCTGGGCTGCCCCATCTTTCCCCAGCCAGCCTGGCAGTTTGAGCCTGCCATTAAACTTTGCTATTGGACATGAGACTTTTCTTGTAAGCTTTCCTTGTGAGCGGCATTTTCCCTAACAGCTTCCATGTGTCACGTCTGGCGACTCACCCCTAAGTGCCCCTAGATGCCAGATAAAGAAGAATAGTGAAACTTAGAGAAAAGGGGTTTATCACAAAGCCTGGCACATGAGCTTTAAATACACAAAGACTGAGAGTGGGCAAAAGGTATGCAGAGTGAAGTAGCCCCTGTCGCAGGTGTGGACTGTTTGTCACTATCTCAGCCCTTGTACTTCAAAGTTCCAGAGAAGCTATCACAACTTGAGGGGAGCAAGTGACAAAAGGATGCAAATATAAGTATTATGATATGAAATATGAAGGATAAAATGAAAAAGTCTAACACTTATTCATTTGGAGTCCTGGAAATAAATAGAAAGCCCTTGGAAGAAGCAATATTTAAAGAGACAATGACTGAGATTGTTCCAGAACCTATAAGAAAATGTAAATGCACAAAGCTAGGAAACATGACATATTTGCCCACACACCCATGCTATGCTAGTATCTGTGCCCTAGCAGGACCTGTTTCACATTCCTGTCCTTCATTTTTGAGGTGCATACTCATTGTTCAAAGGGGTTTCACTATGGAATTCCACTTGTGAATATACTGTACTTTACCTTCCCATTATTCAACAGATTTCAATGCATTTCTTTAAGCCATCTTCCTATACAAATGAAATGTATTTCAACATATCCACTCTATCATTCTCTTTTCCTCTCCTTCCTCCCCCTAGTCCCTCCAACAGTCCCACTACTGCAAACAAGATATGACATATCTTAAACAGAATAAATAAAAGGGAGCTCATGGTTCAACTTACTGTAGTGAAATTGTAGTCTATCAATAACACAAAATCTATGTTGGTAGAGTGGCTCAAGTGGTAGAGCACCTGCCTAGCAAGCACGAGACCCTGAGTTCAAACCTCGATATTGCCAAAAATAAAAAAGTTGTTAAAAGGATCCAGATAGAAAGGACAGATAAGGGTAGTCTTTCTAGTCTTAGAAGTATTAAAATATGAGTCATAGTCAGAAATCTTCACACAACGCAGGGCTCAGGCCTAGAGAGTTCTCAAATGAGTTCTGCAAACTTGAAGAGAACAGGTAATTTCCATCTCCCCAACTGATTCCATGAGGTCAGTATACCTGAGGAGACCATAGGAAAGGAAAAATTATAGGCCAGTCTAATGCATAAAGATACTTGCTAAAAATCCTACACAAGATACTGGTGAGTAATGGTATATGAAAAGAGAAATTAGTCCTTGAAATCCAACAGTCATTTAATCTGAGGAAGTTTTATTGTTCACATTAACAAATTAAAGAAGAAAACCCATATGATTAACACAACACCAAAACGATACTTGACAAAATTCAATCGCACATTTTATTAAACAAATAAAACCTAGAAATAAAAGAGGAGTTCCTTAACCTGATTAAATAAATCTATTTAGCAATCTGCATCATCTATTATTTTAAACAAGGAGAACTGAGGGAGTGGCTCAAGGAGTAGAGCACCTGCCTAGCAAGTGTGAGGCCCTGAGTTCAATCCCCAGTACCACCAAAAAACAAAACAAACTAAAACAAAAGAACAAACAAAAACCAGGGAAGTGTTACTAGATGCCTTCCTTTGATCATGATTGTAATAAGGATGCTGTCTATTACTGATCTTATTCAGCATTGTACTGGAGGTCTTATCCAAGACAGTAAGACAAGAAAAAATGACAAGGAAACAAAATTATAATTATTTGCTGGTTTTCTTTACATGGAAAACTCAAAGTAATCTGGAAATAAGTTATTAGAAATAACATATTTTGTTATTAATTTGTTATAGATTACTATAGAGTCAAACTGAAAATAGAACTACTATATGATCCAGTGATACCACTTCTGGGCATATACCTTAAGGAATGTAAGCCAGGATACAAAGAGTGACTTGAACGCTTATTCCAGCACTGTTCATGATAGGCAAGCTATGAAAACAGTCCAGGTGCCCCACAACTGACCAATGAATTAAAGAAAATGTGGTATGTATACACAATGGAGTGTCATTCAGCTATAAAGAGGAATGAAATCGTACTATTTGCAGGTAAATGGATGGAACTAGAGAACACCATATTAAGTGAAGGAAGCCAGGTTCAGAAAGACAAAGTTCGTATGTTCTCTCATAAGTGCAAGATAAATCCTAAGGTAAACGTATATACAAATACAAATATATGTATATATAAGTACATATATGTATATACATGTACATATATATACATAACATGTTTGCAGTAGTGGGACTGTTGGAGGGACTAGGGGGAGGAAGGAGAGGAAAAGAGAATGATAGAGTGGATATGTTGAAATACATTTCATTTGTATAGGAAGATGGCTTAAAGAAATGCATTGAAATCTGTTGAATAATGGGGAGGGAGTAAAGGATATGAGAGAGGAGTAAAGGGGACTAATCTGGTAAAGTACAGAATATTCACAAGTGGAATTCCATGGTGAAACCCCTTTGAACAATGAGTATGCACCTCAAAAATGAAGGACAGGAATGTGAAACAGGTCCTGCTAGGGCACAGATACTAGCATGGCTGTGTGGGCAAATGAAGACAGTAAAGGAGAATGAATATGGTCCAGGTACTTTATATACTTGTATGAAGATAGAACAATGAAACCTGTTGAAATCATCTTAAATAAGTGGGCGGGGGAGGAGGAGAAGTGAGAACAATTTTGGGATGAACCTAGCCAAGACACATTGTAAGCATATGTGCAAATGTCACAATGAACCCCCCGTACAACTAACATATGTGTATATATACATATACACACATACATAAACCTTGTGTATATATATAAACATATATATATTCTTCATTGCTCATGACAGACCATGCCTGAAAGCTTCCAATGAGCATCAACATTAATGAAAAGCAATGTGCAGAGAGGGTCACATGAGCTATTGACACAGTTTCTGCTCTGATGACTCCATGGAGTATTCTGTCTACATCAAAGGTAATAACTATGCCATGTATCTGACCTAGCAGATATTCTGCTTCACAATTCAACCAACCAGCGAAGAATATGAAGCAACACTCAGAAAATGTAGGAGAAAGAGAAGTGGATTCTTTCTCATTTTGTTAAGTCAGAAGGAAGGCTATTTTTAATGTAGTATGGCTATTATTGGCATCCTTAAAAGCCATCTTCCAACACTGCAACAGAACATGAAGAAATCTTTTCCAGAGAGAAAGGCAACCAAGTGACCTAGAAATCCACCCACCACTGTCTCGGGGATGGAACAACTCAGCCTGGCAGAAGAAGCTCCCAAGGCCTGAGCGTCATGGGCAGGCTCCCAGGCACCCTAAGAATCATCATCAAGAAATCCTTCTATGAGTTTAGGGTCCCCGCCCAATCTGAATATCGAGAACTATCTGACTGAGCCTCTGGAACTTGCTATGATTTCAGATGTCCTTTAACTGAGAGAATTTTCTAGCTTAATGAAAATGAAGAGTGAAAACTGAAAGCAGTGGCTGAGAAAACTTATACATTTCATGCTGTCACCATCCTGAAGAAGACACCCGGAAGCCCTCGGTGTTAGATTGCAAGTGACTACTCTCAAAGACATAAAACCATGATTACTGCTGTTGTTATTAACCTTAAAGAAGGAAATATTTTTAAATGATAACACATTTTTATAAATTTATGTAAAGTCAGTGATCTGTGTTAAGTGGTCCAAGAGGCTGAAAATTTGAAGCCTGTTGTTCATAGGGACTGCCAGGTCCCCACATAATTTTGAGCCTTCCATATCCAGTGTGATGCTGGATCATTCCTATAGGAGACAGAACATTCTTGAAGATCCACCCAAGGCTTCTTTTCATGGGGGAATTTAGACAGGAATCTGAGAGAGTTAGGGAGGACTTCATGTGTTAACCTCAGCGTTCTGTCTCTTAGAGCATCTGTGCGTGCCTTTGTCCCTGTCATGTTATAATGACTGCATGGGATGCAGGCTGAGAAACCCACACTTGGGGATGGCTCACCATCCTGGGGTTGGGAGGATCTGGATAGGTCCTGTCCCTGCCATTTCCTAGGTGTGTGACTCTAGGGGTAGTGACCTCCCTACTCTGAGCCATCATGGTCTTATTTGGGAAGCTGATCCTTCGTTCTGCCCAGTGACTGGATTGTGAATGAGAAAATGCACATAAAAGCTCTTCGAAACCTTCGTTGTGGAGCAGATAGACAGATAGACTCCCATTTCTCCCACTCCCCTTCTGTTTCTCAGCAGAAGCCAACTCCACATGCGGTTAAAGGTAATGGCGTCACACAGGATGCCATCCTGACATCCTGTCTCCCTTCGGCCATCATTACCTGACCAGCAAGTCTCTTCTGTGGCCCTGTGCCAGAAGTCCACAAGCCTTCTGTGGTTCCGTGAAGTGACAATGTCATCATGATGTTGCCAACACTTTTCTCTAGTAGCATTTGTGCTGAAACCAAAGGTGCCCTCAGCACCTGGAGCACAGGTCCCAGCTGGCCCTGTGGCTTGACGGAGCCCATATTGTAGCTTAGCTTGGACCTGTAGGTTGGGGGTGGAGGGCACTGAAGAAAAAAACCATACTAGGAGTATAAGATGCTGACAGGGACTGGAAATGTCAAAGCTACCCTAATGACGCCAACTTGTGTAGGCACAGGGTAGAAGTCAGGCTGCTCACAAAACCAAAGAGAACCAAATGGTCTAGCAAAAATGGTGTCTTCTCAGCCAAATCTGGGAGCGCCTGGCTTCAAGAATGTTACCAATTCTGGGTAAGGAGAGTCTTTTCATCCTAGTTCGTTCTGGGTTCCTATATCCAGACCTTTGCTTGGAGACACCATGGTAACCATGATGCCATAATGGAACATTCTTTCCAAGGTGGTAGAAGAAACTCCTCTGTTGAACTCTGCTGTGTAAGGCCAGAGTGAGTTCATTTCTCGTGTAGTGGGAGCAGTTCAAGAACTCATAGGACCATCCTGAGGACCAGAGTCATGAGTGACTCTCTGCGCTATGTTCATGGATTCCTTAGGTTGTGGAGCACCGTTTGAGGTAAAGGTGTTGAGCTGGTGGGATGGTGTGAGGTGACACACCCAAGGGCTTTAGATTCACACAGTCCTGAGCTCAAATCCCAGCTCACAACTTGGTAGCTGTGTGACCTTGGGCTGGTTCCTCGATAGCTCTATCAGTTTCTGAATCTGTAAAATGGAGACAGTGAGAGTGTCTACCTCCTAGGGTGGTTGTGCAAATGAACCGAGCTAAGTGGTAGTGACTGGTTGTCACTACCCAAAAGGCATTCCAGCGTTACATAAGCCAGCAGAGTTTAATGGGAGGAGTAAATGGCTCCTCCTGTGTGGTGGATGGGCTTCCACCAACATCCTGCCTTTTCTTTTAGCAGCATTTTATGGCTACAGAACTGAATCAAGGGTTCAATTCCATGAACCAAAAACAAGTCCTTTTCAGAGGCCCAACTCTCTAGGACATTCGGACATCCAGAGGCCCAGGCTGCATTGAGAAGAAAACAAAAAAGTGGGCTGCCTTTTCTCCATCATCCATCTTGCAAACTGCTGGCTGAGTATTGGCACGGTATAGCTGCTTCCTGCCTTTCTACTGCACAGACTGAGCACCTGGCATGTGACAGGTTAGTTTCCTACATATCAGAACTTTTTTGAGAGGTACTGAGTTTTGAAACTCAGGGCCTTGAGCCTGTAGGCAAATGCTCTACCACTTGAGCCACACCCTCATCCCTTTTGGCTTAGTTATTTTTCAGGTAGAGTCTTGTGCTTTCTGCCAAGGGCTGGCTTTGGACCTCAATCCTCCTATCTCCACCTCCTAAATAGGTGGGATTACATGGCATGGGCCACCATGCTTGGCCTTCAGGAATTTTATGGGTGAAAAGGGAGAGGTGGGGAGCAGAGAAATCCCTGTGTGTTTGTGAGGGTGGTGGAATCACTGGATCTCTGTCTTCCCAGCTGCCCATGGTGCCCGCTGTGCTTGTCTCCGGGGATGGCAGAGATGAGAGGTATGCTGCTGGTGCTGCTGTACGTGTCCCACTCATCTGCCAGTGAGTGCACAGCTTTCTTTTCCAGGACTTTCAATGGCACATGTGGCCTGGCAGGGAATCATCCAGGAAAATTGAGTGGCCTTTAACATCCAGAGAGGGACTCAGGGGAAGATGACTCTCAGCACTTTGCACTGGGCAGTGCAGTGCACGGTGGGGCAGGCATGTGGGAACCTGGCCTCTGAGGCCTGAAGCCAGGGCTAATCTTGATGGGGCGGGGAGGGGGGAGATAGTTGGGAATATCAGCCTTAGGCTGCAGAAAGGCTGCTGGGCAGAGGTTAGCTCCACCTTACCTGCCAAGGGTTCACTGCTGCTCTGCAAACTGTAACCCCTCCCCCATCTCAGGGCTGGTCGCAGAAGTAGTGTGCCCACCTCCACTGCTGTTAGAGGCCATCAGAGCCTCAGGTGGCAGAGGTGGCAGCTGTGGTCCCCTGGATTAAGAAGTCCAGCCTAAAAAGGGGAGGTACTAAAACTTTGCTGCCATCTTGCCTGGTCCCACCCTGCCTTCCTGGGGTAAGATGTGAGGAATTTCTCCTAACCCTCCACCCTCCCTGCCCCCACCACACATGCGCACATGCGCACATGGGCAAAGACCTCCATCTTCCTCCGCCTCCTCTTCCTCCCGGCCAAGGAGACCAGGGGTGCCAGGAAACACAGAGGGCCTCTCTCCCCTTAAAAAGCCATGGTCAAGTGACCCAGGACAAACATTTCATCTCTGATCAGATTTCCTCCTCAGCTCCTGGCCTTCCAAGGATTTAAAAACGTCCAAGAAGAGCTTTGGAAAAAATGACAGGTTCTTGTGTTAAGAAAGATAGGTTAGTGCCTTTTCTTGGCCAATGTTCCAAAAAAAAAAATAAATAAATAAGACCACCAAATCTTGTTATTGGTGTTTTCTGAAGCACTCAGTGGTCTTACAGACACAATTTTGCTAACAATCAGTTTTGTCATTGTTCTAGAAAAGTCTTTAAGAGCCCTTAGTGGAGAGATCCTTCCTTCCAGCCCTCCTTCACTATGTTTTATTTTTAATCGCCACATAATTTTTTCTTATTAATGGGGTACTCCTGTCCAACTAGACGAATCTCAAGGGTCATTCCATTTTAATGTCCTAACATTCTCTGTGGTTCTATGTATATAAAACTTTAATAAAAAAAACCCCACAGGCAATACAGCCCCATCTTGGACCAACCCATGGCTGGCAGGAGGAGCATATCATTCAAAATACTAATCAACATTTAACTCTTACTGGAAACAAATTCCAGGCTGCCCAAGAGACCATCCATTTGATTAGGTGGGAAGGCAGCAGCTGAGCAGGGCTGGACAGTAGGGTAGAGACAACTCTTACTGGGGAGGACCTTTCAGCTGTTTGACAACAGGAAGTCTGGGAATGGTTACATGGAACAGCCTTTTTGTTCAGATAATTTCTTGAGCACCCACTAGGTGCCAGGCACCATTCTGGCCTATAAGGATACATTCACAAGCAAAACAGAGGTCCAGAAGATCCTTGGGACCAGCTGATGTGCACAAAAGATGTCAGATAATTGCCTACTGTGTCATGCTGCATGCTGAACAGATGAGCCTTAGTACCAACACTGTAAGGTGACTTTAGACTCAAAGATGCCACCATACATCTTCTTCCAAGAAGACCCCTAGGATAAGAAAAGAGGCAGTGGTAGAGTTAGAATTGAGCAAAATGGAGAGCCACCAGGGGAGGGTCCTGAGGGCTGGTGGACACAAGCAAACAGGGACCAAGTCCTTGCCCCCCCAGTGAGTGTGCACCCTCTCTACAGCCTCTACAGATTGTGGCAACCAGAAAGCCTCTCTGGTGGACCCATCCGAGGAGAACCTGGTCAGCAGCACGGAGTTCCCATGGGTGGTGTCGGTGCAGGATATGCAGTATGCCCACCTGGCTTTCGGCTGCATCCTCAGCAAGTTCTGGGTCCTCAGTATCGCATCTGCCTTTCAGCACAGGCCAGTACCCATACCTGGGTCCCTGCAAGATGTGCACCTGCAAAATGCAATGGTGGGACAGATATTAAATAGATATTCCCATTTCCAAAATACAAATGAAAAAAAGAGAAGACAGGAGTGACTTATCCCAAGCAAAGAAATTTCATTAGGTTTTAAAGTTCAAGAATAATCCTTGAAGAACTGATGCTCTGCCTCTAGGCTCTCTGGATGGCAGCATTGCCCTCTCAGCCTTGGGTACTGGCTCTTCCCCTGGAGCACTGGTTGGAGGCCTTTCCTGAAGGCACTGGGCTGTGGCAGTGCCACACTGAAGCTGAGGCAGAGATAGCTTATCCTATCCCCTCTGAGCCTGTGGTGAGGGTGGCAGCCCTGCCGATCTCTGAATCCCCAAGCGGTCCTTCTTCCCTTTTGTGAAGGATAATGCATATTCACTCTATTACTCATATCCTGAAGAATCTAAGAAGTCTGATAGCCAGCCTTCGTTTCACTCTGTCTCCATCTCCTTTTCTCCTAACTGGCTATGTTTCTCTTGGTGTAATCCTGTGATTTCTTTATCAAGTGGAAGCACAGCCACACCCTTGACGTTCTCCTCAGGACATGCTTTCTCATTTTTTTTGCAATATGGACAGGCTGACAATTTTCCAAATCTTTAAATTCTGCTTTCTTTTGGCTTAACAATTCCTTCTTTGACTTACGCCTTTCTTCTTACATTTTACTATAAGCAGTAAGGAGAAACCAGGCCACACCATCAATACTTTGCATAGAAATCCCCTCAACTAGATATCCAAACTTCTTTTCAATGAAACACAAGAACGCAATTCAACCAGTCTTTTTGTTTGTTTGTTTGCCATGTTGTAATAAGGATTGTCCTTTTCTGTTTCCAATAAAGCTCCTTTTTTGCATCTGAGACCACACTAAAATCACTTTTAACAACCATATTTCTACTAACAATCCCTTCAAGGCAACCTAGAGTTCTAAAAATGTGTTTCAAAATCTGTCCAGCTTCTACCCATCACCCAGTTCCAAAGCTACTTCCACATTTTTAGGTGTTTATTACAGTGGCACCTCCATGCTAAAATCTGTATCCATCTACTAGGGTGACAATAGAGATTTATTTCTTATAGTTCTGGAGGCTGGAAGTCCAGGCTCAAGGTGTCAGCAGGGTTGGTTTCTCCTGAGGCCTCTCTCCTTGGCTTGCAGATGACTTCCTGCTCATGGTATCCTTGAATAGCCTTTTCTCTGTGCGAGATCATCCCTGATGTCTTCCTCAATTTGAAAGAACACTAGTCACAAGGGCTGTGGACATGGCTTAGTGGTGAAATGCGTACTGAGAGAGTGTGAGGCCCTGAGTGCAAACCCCAATACCACCAAAAAAACAAAAAAAAAACACCAGAATAAACCATCATTTTGGATTAGAGCCATGCCTATTTTAATCTTAATAACCTGTTTAATGACCATATCTCCAAACATGATCCCATTGGTAGACAGGGCTTCAACTTATAGATTTTAGGGGAGACATAATTCGGTGTATAGTATTCCCCAAAACAACTGGTAGCACACCATACACATTATGCTGTCTTGGATTTTCACTCAATCATTAATTTGGGGAACCTTTTCTTTTTTCTTTTTTGTTTTCTTGAAGGCAGAGAATGGAGATTTATTGCACAGCTGGGAACGTGCTGTGGGATGAGGGACCTTTTCTTATTGACTTGTGTCACTGCACAGTATGTCAGTGTAGATAGGCCATAATGCATGGCACATAATGGAATTTGAGTTGTTCCGGTCTTTTAATTGTATCCAAAATGCGACACTACACTTGCTACAATGTGACAATGCCTATGTTACAATGCTACTCTTGTTACAATGCAACAATGCCTATGCCACAATGCTATACTTGTTACAATGCAACAATGCCTATGCCACAATGCTATACTTGTTACAATGCAACAATGCCTATGTCACAATGCTACACTTGTTACAATGCCACAATGCCTATGTTATATCACACCATATATTGTAGTATGTATAACCTAGGTGTGGAAAGATAGGGCTAAAAAAGACATGAACAAAAAAGACAGGAACAAGCTTCTGGCTTTTTCTCCTTCTACTTCCTTAGCATTTACTTCATGAATGCTAGGTTACTTGCTGCAGACACTTAAACAGTGAGGCCTTCACTACAGACTGAATTCCTACTGTCATCTGGAGCCTTTCTTAGCTGACTTGGTGCTCTTCTGCCCTGAGTCAATGTTCAGAATGTGACTCTTGCCCCTTGTTTTTGTTTTTGGTAGTGTTTTCTGTCCTTATTGTTTTTTGTCTTTCTGTTCGCTGTGTACTCTGTATTTTTTAGTGTTCATCTTGATTCTTTTACATATTTGCATAGCTTTACATATTAGCTATGTACATATGTAATATGTTTAGATTTCTATAAAAGATGATAAAATTGGTCTATGCATCCAACTCTGACTTTCTGCCCATTACCAGTTATACAATTTGATCATTGCGTTTTTACATTTTACATTTGTACTCCAATCTATAACTCTCAAGAAGTTTTCTTTTGTTCTAATTTTAATACCATATTATGAATTTCACACCTCTTGACAGTCTTTTTGCTGGATTTTCTCCATTGGATATTAGGTTTGGCTAAAATTTATCTTCCAAATAAAGGCTCCCAAGAACCATATTTTCTTGGTCTTTGCATATTCAAAAACTGTTCTGTCTGACTGGAGGTGTGGCTCAAATGGTGGAGCACCTGCCTAGCAAGCACAAGGCAGTGAGGTCAATCCCTAGTACTGCCAAGGAAAGAAAGAAGAAAGAAAGGAGAGAGAGAGAGAGAGAGAGAGAGAGAGAGAGAGAGAGAGAGAGAGAGAGAGAGAGAGAGAGAGAGAGAGAAAGAAGAAGAAGAAGAAGAAGAAGAAGAAGAAGAAGAAGAAGAAGAAGAAGAAGAAGAAAGGAAGGAAGGAAGGAAGGAAAGAAAGAAAAGTAGGAAAGAAAGGAAAGTGCTGTCCTTAAATATGACACTTAAGTAAGACATCATGGCTCACCTCTTTCTTTTGAGGACTTCCTATGCATTGCCACACCTTGACCAACCCCCACTTCGGCTTCTGGTATTAAATCTTGAAGTGGAGAAGTCTGATGTGATTCTGGCTTTCTCCCTAAAGGTAGGGTGACTGCCCATTTCATATACTTGGAGAGGCCTGGTTTATGCCTATTACCCAGCTTCTCTTAATACTTCCTTTCATTTTCATTTTTTCCCTGGGTTAGACAATACATCATATTGTCAAACCTTGGGTGACTTCATCATTGCTGGTCTGTGTGTCCACTTCTCTGTCACTTAAGTCCAGCATCTTTATTAGCCATGTTGGATCTCTCCTCTAGACCTACTCTCTGCCTTTCCCCCTATAGGTCCCAGAGGGCTGATCTCTGTGGGTTCCACCTCTGTGGGTTGGCTTCAGCCAATGAGAGCCAATGAGGGACCAGTAGTGGGGACTGGGTCAGGGTCTTTATTCCCCTGAGGGGTCCTGCAGACTGGCTCCCTCCTCCTGCTAAATGTTCCACTCCACCCACCCTGTCTGATGACTTCTCCTTACCTAGAGCCCAGAGGTGCCATCAGCACCTTGTTGTGACCTCAGCCTATGCCATAGGTTTTCCTTGCATCCTTTCAAAATAGTGGTAAAGAATCTCTTATGAGGTTATCTGCCTCCTGCCCACTATGAGGTAAAGAAGCTCTTCTGCCATATTCTTCATCTGCCATCCTGTTCTGCCTAAGCCCAAGGGGCCAAGCAACCATGGGCTGAGCCATCTGAAACCATGAGCCAAAACAAATAATTCCTCCCTTAAATGGCTTATGTCATGTATTTCATTGCAGTGATGCAAAAGTAAATAACCAAGTAAGTTGTTACCATAGAAGTGTGTCATTGCTGTGAGTAAACCTGACCCTATGGAACTGGTTTGTGGGAGAATTTTGAAAAAAGACTAGAGAAGCAAGCTATAGAAAGCCTAGAATGCTGTAAGCAGAGCTTAATAGGATATTCTGGTGGAGCTCAGAAGACTGGAATGTTGACAGGAATTTGGATAGTGAAGGTCAGGCTCATGAGGTTTCAGATGAGAAGGAGGAAGGACTCTATTGGAATTTGGACAAGAAGCCATCCATGTCAAAGTCTGGCAAAGAATTTGTCTACATTTTGTCCATGTCCTAAAACTTTGGGTAAGGCTCACAATGATTTAAAAGTAATGGACTGAGTAATTTGGTAGAGGAAATAGCAGTCAGGCTGTGACATGGTTATTGCTGGCTGCGTTTAGCCAGGTTCACAGAGAGCCAAAAGCAAAGCAGGAAGATGTGAGAACTGGCCAGTCTGGCAGGTTGAAAGTTGTGGACCAAGTGGGTGGATGTGGAAAAGAGAATAGTACCATTCGAAAGAAGCCAAGCACTTTGCACTAGGACTTTGTACAGGAAAAATGCCTTGAGGGCATCTCAGGAATTGACCAGACTCCACCTATCACAGGCTCTGAGGTATAAGATTGTAACTCATTTGAAACTTTCCCTTGAGAAGAGAGCCACCAGAAGAGAGCCCTCCTTGCCCAGGGCTGCCTAGAGATGTATTTTCCCAGGTTCTGCTACCTAGGCACTCAGATGCCACTGCAACTGTGACCCAGGGTGGGGGCTTGGATATGTGATGCTGGTTTTGTGGGCATGGAGAATACAAGTCTGCTGGTTCTCTTTGGAATGCAGTATCTGTCATTTTCCTCTCTTTGTTAACTTCTGTTTCCATTTTGGTGCCCCTAGTTGTGTTTTCTGTGGTCCCTGTTCTCCTTTATGCTGCTTCTAACCTGGCCTGCATTTCAGTGTTGGAGATGACTTTGTTCTTTCGGCTTCTTTGCTGAAAACCATCTTGACCAGGCTTTTCTCAGCTCCTTGGAAACAGGAGCTTGTAACTCTCTGCCATCTGTCACTACTCTTGTCAGCCCATCCTGTGTCTCAGAGGTTAGGATTCTGTAGTATCTCTCATTTTTGTGGTGTTTGCATTTGCTTCTCAGTGTCATAGCACATGGGTGATTCCCAGGAGATGAAGTGGGGAACATTCAATTTAACTCCATCATCACTAAAGCCGGAGCTTCTCCAAAGTACATTTCCAAAGTGTAGGACACAGAAAGATGCTTATATGGAAGTATGAAATGCTAAGAGCAGGAGTCATGACTGCATATTTGGGATAGCTACGACTATGATTATTTTTAAGTAAACAAACTATTCATAGAAAAGTTAACCAGCAATAACACATTAACAGATTATCTTTGAGTGTTGGAGAAAATAATGCTAAGATAGAAGAATCCCCAAGACTCCTTGGGCTCCCAAGACAGGACATAAGCTGAGGGATTCAAAACTGATTTCCTGAAGAAGTCCAAAAGAGTGAGTAAAAATTAACCCATGGAAGATGAGTTGGATGAGTATTCCAGGTTGAAAAAAACAAAATGGCAAGTGGAAAAACAGGGAAGTGGGGAACTGCCTTGGTTCCTTGGCCTCTCAAGATTCCTGTCTCTTTCTCCAGGAAGGCTGCTATCATTGTGGTTGGTATAGCTAACATGGATTCGAAAAAGATTGCTCACAAAGAGTACCCGGTCAACACCATCATCATCCATGAGGACTTTAATAACTACTCAATGAGCAACAACCTAGCCCTCCTGAAGACAGACACTGCGATGCATTTCGATGACCTGGTCCGGTCCATCTGCTTCCTGGACAGAAAGCTGAGCATGTCACCAGTCTTGGAGAACTGCTGGGTGTCAGGATGGAATCCCACATCTGCAGTTAATGCAATCCTTCTCCTAGAGGAGGCTGTGTGTGTGCTGGCAGTGGGGGTGATTTGGATGAACCATTTTTGGGCTATCTAATGCAATAATTCCAGTTCTAGAGCTTCTAGAGTTAGGCTGGAAGTCTCGAGCCAATCAGTTGAGATTCATAGTGCTTTCTCTTTTTCTGTCCCTTCTTTCATAGCATCATCTAGTTCCTTTTCCTCTATGTCTATCCCCAAACTTCAAATATATATATATTTACATTTATATATAGGCAGTGGACTCCTAAAATATTATGTACAAGCTGATGGGTGGGGGACATTATTCCCTGAACTAGATATGGCTTTCCTCTTGTGTAAACCATCCTGTTTTCTGTCATTCTTGGAAAAGACAGAAACAAGAAACAAGGAAACGGATATTCGTTAGATGTGGAGGAAAGGGTGAATTATTCTCTGCCTTGTATACACATTCAAGTTCAATGCAAAGGTAGTTTTCAGTAAAAAATCAGACAGAGTTCTGATTTCTATGGAGAAAAGAAGTTTACAGAAGCATGTTTTACTCATTCACATTAGGATATGTAAGTTCCATCGTGTTGACTTGGGAAGGACCTTCTTGTTAGTAACTCTTGGGTTCTCTGTTGCATGGTCCAGACAGGAAATCACATGACAATGAGTATCCTGAGGAGAATCTCCGTGAAAGACATTGACCGGTGTCCCTTACCCAAACCCCGGAAAACAGGATGCGGCAGTCACACACAGCAGGAAACTGACGCCGTCTGCTTGGTAAGAACGTGATGAAGCAGAAGTTAAATCCTGAAGTAAGAATCGGTTATGTCAAGGGGAATTCGTGAAGGCAGGGACAAAGGCTTGAGATTCAAGGATGTGTCTGGGAGGACCAGTACTTGGCAGGTAGCAAGTGCTCAGAAATAACCTGCGGAATGATCAGACAAGTCAGTGCTTACTTGTAGCTCCATCACTCAAGAAGTTGAGGAAGGAAGGTTGTGAGTTCCAGGCCAGACCAGCTTCATATTGAGACCCTGTCCAAAAAAAAAAAAAAAAAAAAAAATCTAAGTCAGGTGTGGTGATTGAGCCTATAATCCTAGCTAAGGAAAGCAGAGATTGGGAAGGTTACAGTTTGAGGCAAGCCTGTGCAAAAAGTTCCCAAGACTCCATCTCAACCAATGGCTGAGCACAGTGGCATTGTCTGTCACTCCAAAGAGGAGTGACACGGTCCAGGCCTGCCTGGGCATAAATCAAGACCCTCTCTCAACAAAAAAGGGGCTGGCAGAGTAACTCAAGCAGTAGAGCACCTGCCTAGCAAGTTTGAGGCCCTGAGTTTAAACCTCAGAACTGCCAGCAAAACAAAATAAAACAAGAAAAACCCAGTGGATCAACGAGGCGGTTATCATTTTCAGTTAACGTGATTTAGCATGTCTAGGGCACTGACCGTGTTATATTTTTATTAGCGTGTATAATCGTACACAGTGAGGGGCATCAGTGTGACATTTCCGCATAATGGGCTTTGATCACATTTACCCCTCCCATTCCTCTCTCATCCCCTTCCCACCTCCTCCTTTGCCTTTTCCTTCTTCCTCTCTAGTAGTCTGCCCTTTATTTCAATGATCTTGTTTTTGTGTTTGGTTTTTTCTCTCTAATGCTCACAAATGAGAGGAAATGTGATACTTGTCTTTGTGGGACTGGTTTATTTCACTTAATGTGATGATCCGCAGTTCCACCCATTTTCTAGCCAGTGACTTCATTTTCTTCTCTTAGTGCCTGCGTAAAACTCCATTGTGTATATCTGCCACATTTTCATTATCCCTTCATCCATTGATGGGCACCTAGGCTGAGTCTATAATTTGGCTATTGTGAATAGTGGTATGATAAACATGAAGGTCCAGTTGTCTCATTAATAAACTAACTTTGATTCCTTTCGGTATATACCTAGAGATGGTATTATTGGATCATATGGGTATTTTTAATTTTTTGAGAAACCTCCATACTAATTTCCATAAGGGCTGGACTAATTTATATTCCTACCAGCAGTGAATAGAGTTCCTCCCCACCTCTACCGCCTGACCCCCGATCCTCACCAGCATTTCCTGTTGTTTGTTTTTGTGATGACAGCCATTCTTACTGGGGTGAGGTGGAATCCCAATGTCATTTTGATTTACAGTTCCCTGATTGCTAAGGATGCTGAACATTTTTTCATGTCTTTATTGCCAATGTGGTTTTCTTCATTTGAAAAGTGACTATTCAGTTCATGTGTCCATATATTGATTGGGTTTTTTGTTATTTTGGGTTTAGTTTTTTTAATTCTTTATGTATCATGTATAATAATCCCCTATAAGATAAATATCTGGCAAAGATTCTCTCCTATTCTGCAGGCTGTCTCCACTTTGTTGGTTGTTTCTTTTGCTGTGCAGCTTTTATATTTGATAAATCCCATTTGTCAATCTTACTCTTATTTCCTGAGCTATCAGAGTCTTATCTAGAAAGTCCTTGCCTATTCTGCTATCTTGAAGTGTTCCCTATGTTTTCTGCTAATAGTTTCAAAGTTTCAGGTTGTCTTTGATCCACGTTGAGTTGAATTGTGTACAGGGTGAGAGATAGGGATCTAGTTTCAGTCTAGTCTCTGGGGCACTCCTTGTTAAAGAGGCTGTGTTTTGTTCAGTGTACGTTTTTGGCACCTTTGTTTGCGAATCAGATGGCAACACCTTCTTGGATCTTCTATTCTATTCCATTGGTCTATGTGTCTGGGTTTTTTTGTGCCAGTACCATGCTGTTTTTTGTTACTATGACTTCATAATATAGTTTGAAATCAATATTGTGATAACACCAGCATTGCTCTTTTTTGCTCAGAATGGCATTGGCTATTCTGGTTTTTTTTATGTTTCCATATGAATTTTAGGATTGTTTTCTCTATCTGTGAGGAATTTCATTGGAATTTTGATGAGTATTGCTTTGAATTTGGATATCATTTTTTGTGGTATTAACCATTTAAGCAGTGTTCTGCTGATCCATGAATAGGGGAGGTCTTCCCATCTTCTAGTGTCTTCTATAAAGTGCTTTATAGTTTTCATTGCAGAGGTCTTCAAAATCTTAGGTTAAGTTTGCACCTAGTTCTTTTTTAAGGCTATTATGAATGGAATTGCTTTCCCAACTTCTTTTTCAGTGAGTTTGTTTTTGGTGTGTGGGAAAGCTACTGTTTTTGTATGTTGAGTTTGTACCCTGCTATTTTGCTGAAAGTGTATATTCTAGTGGAATCTTTAGGATCTAATAAATATAGAATTAGATAAATAGGGGTATGTGCAAACAGGGATTGTTTAACTTCTTCCTTTTCTATTTATATCCCTTTTATTTCTTTGTCTTGCCTTATTGCTCTGGCTAAGAATTCAAGTACTATATTGAATAAGAGTGGTAGACATACTTGTCTGGTTTCTAACATTAGAGGAAATACTCTCAGTTGTTGGCTATAAGACTGTCATAATAATAATAAATAACACAATAAGCTTTTATTATGTTGAGGTATGAACCTACTATTGCTAGATTTTTTAAGTCTTCTATTTATGAAAGGATGTTGGGTTTTGTCCAAGGCCTCTTCTGCATCTATTGAGATGATTATGTGATTCTTGTTCTTGCTTTTGTTTATTTGCTGCATTAAATTGATCAATTTTTATATGTTAAACTGTCCATGCATTCCCGGGATGAAATCAACCTCACATGTGTATGATCTTTTTAAAGTGCTGATCAATTTGGTTTGCAAGTATTTATTGAGGATTTTTGCATCTATGTTCATCAAGAAGATGTGCCCATAGTTTGCTTTATCCAGTTTTGGTGTCAGGGTAACACTGGCCTCGTGGATTGAGTTTGGAAGTGAGCCTACCTTTTGTATCTTGTGGAAGTTGAGGAACATTTACTGTAAGTTCTTCTTTAAAGGTCTGCTAGAATTCAGCAGTGAATCCATCTGGTTGTGGGCTTTTCTTTCTGGTAGGTATTTTTTTTAATTACTGTTTCAATATCATTGCTCACTATTGATATGTTCAGGTTATCTGTATGTTTCTTGTTCAGTCTGGTTTTATTGTTTTGTATTGTTTTGGTTTTTGGTGGTACTGGGCTTTGAACTCAGGATCTCAAGCTTGCTAGGCAAATGTTCTTCCATGGAAGCTACACCTCCAGCCCTTCTCCCTTTTTTGCTTTAGGTTATTTTTAGATAGGGTCTTGCATTTTTCTCCTGGGTCCAACCTAGACAGCAATCCTCCTACCTATGGCCTCCCATGTAGCTGGATGACAAGCACACACCACCATGCCCAGCTTATTGGTTGAGATGGGCTCTCACTTTTTGCCTGGGCTGGCTTCAAATAATGATTCATCCAATCTCTGCCTCCCACATAGCTGTGATTACAGATGTGCACCACCGTTTCCAGTTTGGTTCAGTTTTCATAGGTCATATGTGTGTGGAAATACATTCATTATTCCAGATTTTTCAATTTATTGGACTGTAAGTTTTCAAAATACTCCTTAATGATCCTCTGGATTTCAGAGGCATATGTTGTAATGTCACCTTTTCATGTCTAATTTTATTAGTTTGGATCTTCTCTTTCTTTTGGTTAGTATTGCTAAGGGTTTGTCAATATTGTGTATTCTCTCAAAGAATTTTGAGGTTGGCTTATTCTTGTTTTTCTAAGACCTTGAGATACATCATTATTCATTTCCTATCTCTCTCGTTTTTTAATGTAGGCATTTATAGCTTTAAACTTCCCTTTTTCATTGTATCTCACAGACTCTGTTATGATGCACTTTTGTTTTCATTTGCTTCTAGGAGTGTTCTTCATTTCTCTCCTAATTTCTTCAATGACCCACCGGTCAGTCTCCACGTGTTTATATATTTTCTGTAGTTTCTCTTGCTGTTGATTTCTAGTTTTATCCCATTGTGGTCTGATAAAATACAAAAAATTATTTCAATTTTTTGTAATTGTTAAGACTTGTTTTATGTTCTAAAATATGATTTTTTTATAAAGTCCTGTGGGCTGCAGAGAAGAATGTGTGTGGAATATTTTTTAGGTGCCTGTTAAGTCCATTTGATCTATAGTGTCATTTAATTTGAAGTCATTTTGTTGAGTTTTGTCTAGATTACCTATCTGTAGAGTGAGATATTTAAGTTACCTACTATTATTATTTTGGTATCTATCTGAGATTTTTCATGCAGTAGTGTTTGTTTTATGAAACTGGGTTGCCCGCGACCTGCATGGGTATGTTGCATGAACCTGACTAAGAGCAGTGGGAAATGAGAAATAAGACACACACAGACATACAGATATAACACGAAAAGCTGTGGACGGGAAGACTGCATGTTCCTGATGGGAAACGTGAGCACCTACCTGAGCCATAGTGTTTATTTTATTAGGTCAGTACAAGGAAAAGACTCAGGTAAAAATCAAGATTTAACAATTCTTTGATGGAAGGTGAAAGGAATGAGGTTTGGTGGGCTAATTTTCCTAAGGCTAATGAAGCTTAATTACAACACATCAATTCTGGAACCATCAAGGCACGCAGGACACCTTATCTAAGGAATTGATTAATTTGGCATCAGGGAGTCTCCTAACAGTTCTGGTACTTTATCTAGTTTTGCATCAGAGGGCTGGTATGTGGTCACAGCAGGTTGTATTCTTCAAGGAGATGCAGGAACAAAGGTCAAGACACCCGGTACTGGGAAAAATATGGTAGAAGAGGCTGTGCAAACTTCTACATGGAGAGGCTGTGCAAACTCATACCATGGAGAGGCTGTGCAAACTCCATGATATCCCAGTCCAGGGTTATGCCTGGTCTCCAACATCTCCCCCTACTCTATTTCTTAAAAGCTCCTGATGCATTTCTATGTTTAATCTGAGAAGTCGCCTTTTGATCTTTTGATTTCCAACTGAAAGTAAGCAAAAACAACAAATCATTAATAATACAATGCCAATGAAATACCAAAAGGAATATTTCAGAGTATTAAAAGGGTTAAATCCTTGTAATTAATTTAATATGGTTTTTGCTATATCTGCAGGAGCAGCCACCTGATTGTGTGCTCGCTGCATGGCTAAACTTTGCTGTCTTAAGGCTTGTAGATTAAGGGAGTCATTGTTATTTTTCCAGGCTCCCATGACATGTGTTTAACGAGTTTCCATGGGAAGTCTGTGCCATTGTAGGTGATGCAGTAGCACAAATATGTTGGAAGCCTGCATGGCACAGTAAATCTTGACGGAATTGTAGCATTTGAACTTCATCTCCCATAGCCAGCAAAGCAGCTTCAAGAGAATTTAAGTGGATATCAATTTTTTCATCTATATAAACTTGTTGTTGAAAGGCATAACTTATATTTTGTGCTAAGGTATTAACATAATGAGCATTTTGAATGCTTTGGGAGAGGGCTTCTGCAGCAGTAGCCATGGTGGCAGTAGCAGTGATGGCTGCCACAAATCCTGCTTTCAAGAGCTCTACAAATCTTTTTTCTCTTACTAATAATGATTTTATTTCTTTGACAACCTGTAGTCCTCTATCATGATACCATGGTCCCATGAAATTTGTAGGTATCAAGATATAGGGGCTTTGTTTTACTATAAGTAGGCTGTCATTTATGTAATTGTCCACACTTGAAGCTAAATTGCAATTAGAACAAGAGATGTCAAAAATAGTTCTATTTTTAGAAATGTTAATAGATCCAGCCAATAAAGCAAAAGGATGTTGAACACAAGCTTGCAAGCCTTTCATAACAGAGCTGCCTGAATGGCTGGTTAGATTGATATTAGCAGTAGCAGCTCTGAGCTTTCATATATCTGATTGAATGGTTCCTCCGTCTGGTCCCACCAGAGGGGTGGTCCAATACCCCATAATATTGGTTTCAGAAGTGCCATTATAAGACCAGTACACAAGCTTGTAGCATGTAACATTAATGGCCATTGGAGAAGCAAATATACATTGTTCCCATGAGGCTCCCTTATGGGGGCACCAGGGATTGCGTTTGTCATGACAGCGGGGAAAGTGAGGCCAATGTGTAGCATTATATGGCTCAGTGGCATTAAACCTGAAAAATTCTAGTTTTTTACCAAGAAACTGAGTACCATTCCATAACAGAGCACTTTTCCACATAGGCATGAGAGGGAGACAGTAAGGCAAATTCCCCGGACATATGGGTAAAGCAACAGCTTGTCCTATAAAATGATAATTAGTGAAAGTAGGAACCAGGTGTCCACTGGAGTGACCTCCTACCAGCTCAGAGTCATTAGTAAAAACTGGTAAAGAAGGACTTTTCTAGGTAACTGCATGAAGCAGAGGTAGATGAGGCACAAAAGCCCAATGTACTAAGTTCTGGGCTTCTGCAGCATTCACCTGCTGACTAATGATGCTAATCACAGCTAGCAGAAGAACAGCAGGGCACCCCTTAATGCATTCTTGGCCATATCCACCAAGCATTTTATTTGACCCCAAGTTGGGGGAATAGATCCCCGGGTTGTTTCACTGTGTTTGTCAAGGTGATGAAGTTATCTCTTGTAGGACTGGTAAGGGTGGTTCCTTATCACTTTCAGTGACAGGATCTCCATAGGTTTGGTTTTTGGTGGGCTTGAGCTCCTCTCCTCCTCCATCAGGTTGAGCTTCTGCATCTGATGACTGATGGGTTCCATGGGTCTTCACGAACTGTGAAGGTACCCAAATTGGGCTTTCTGCACTTTCAGGAAAAACAGAAGCATGGCCTCAGCCCATAACAAGACTGGGCTAGGGCTTTGCCAGGCCCCAGTCATTACATCTTTCCACAATACCTGTGGCAAGTGTTGTTTATTACAATGTTCCCAATGTTTTTCAGCTGGAGAAAAGCCAGATTCAGAGCAATTAAAAAAATTTAAAGTAAAAAGAGCTTTGTTAATTTCAGTGGCCAGGGAGCTGTCTCTCCCTTCTTGTCTTTGTAATTGAAGTTTTAAAGTTTGGTGAGCTTGTTCCACTATAGCTTGACCTTGTGGATTGTAGGGTATGCCTGTGGTATGAAGAATTTTGTAGGAGACACAAAAATCCTTGAAGGCAGTAGATATATAGCCTGGGACCATTATCAGTTTTAATATGGAGCAGCTTGCCCATCACAGCAAAGGCAGCTAAACAGTGATCCATGACATGGTGTGTTGCTTCTCCTCATCTTGGAGAGTCAAAAACAAAACCAGAGTAAGTATCAATAACAACATGGACATAATATTGTCATCCAAAATATGGAATGTGAGTAATATTCATCTGCCATAATGTTAGAGGACAAAGACCATGAGGGTTAACACCCTCACTGGGCACAGGCAAATGCAGAGCACATTCTGAACACAACTTAACAATCTGATGAGCTTGTTCTTGGGTGATATGAAAATGTTTATGAAGAGCTCTGGAGTTTTGGTAGAACTGAGAGTGACTTTGTATGGCCTGGTTTACTGGTGATGATATATCCAACTGTAAAATTAATGGAGAAACCAAGGCATCAGCCTGGAAGTTGCTGGCTTTGGAGGAGTCACATTGCCTTATTTTTCATATTTCTTGTGTTTCTACACTGGGATTTGTGCATCTGGGCCAAGTCATTGGATGGAGGTTTAATCTCCAGTATTCTTTCAGTTGAAGCATCCTAATGTTCAGGCAGGACTGGGTAATGGCATGGTTGAGGTACAGCTTCTCATTGGTGTACTGGGGGTGTAGCTCAGTAAACAGACATTTTCCCAACATGCTTAAGGCATCAGGCCTAATCCCCAGCACCACTCAGAGCAGAGTAAACTAGCTGCAAAGGCCACCACAATTGTTAAATACAACTACTATGGAAGTGCAATAATAACTAATTAAAGCCAATTGTCACCACAACTCCAATAACCTAAGAGGAATCAGACAGCAAAACTATGATTATTGTTAAACGTGGTTTATAAGAGTAAGAATGGATAAAAGTACAAGGAATAGTACTCATGGGTATTACAAGAAATACAGAGACATAAAAATGGAAGGAGGAGAGGGGAAAGTAATGGTGGAATGAGAAAGAAGGGAATAGATAGGTAGGCTCCAGTTAAAGGTAAAGTGGAAAAAAAAATATATATATATTAATAATAAAACCCAGGAAATGAACAACCAGCCAAAAACAATGACAATAAAGAAAAAAATGAAGAGGGAATAGAGAAAGATGGAAAAACAAGAGAGAGAAAGCTAATCTAACTGAAGACAGAAAGAGAATAAATATTGGCATGGGAAGAAAGGAGAGGGAGGAAGAAAAGATGATAAACATTGATTATTAAAGGCTCACATCTACAATCTCTAGATCTGGGGGACTTAAGCAAGAAGACCACAAACCCCAGACCAGCCTGGATGGGGTCCTGTGGGAAAGCTCATCTCAAAGACAGAATAAAAAATAAAAATAAAAATACAATAAAAATAAAATAACAACAAGAATGACAATTTGAACAGCAGAATGGGTGGGGGGACCAAAAGAGGTCAAAGACATTAGATTTTAAATGGAGAAGTAATATACAGAAAGTATAAAAGCAAAGAGACAAAAGAAATTGTATAAAAAGTAGAATAAAAATATATGCAAATCCTTAAACTGATCAGTCTGGTTTTAAAAGTCTATAAAAAAGTGACTTGTTGATGAAAAGAGGAAAGGAAAAAAGAAAATGTAAATAACGAAAAGAGGACAGTTTTCCTCTGAGTATACAATCTACCAATCATGAGGTCTCAGCAGACTGCCCACAGGCTCTCCTTTCTCTGGCCGATTTGGTAGCTGGCTTCCTGGTGGGAACAGTTTGTCAGTTTGGCTTCCTGCTTCCTTGGTGTTATTTTGCCTAGCAACTCAGGGTCTGTTCTGTGTGGGGCGCCCAGCCAGCTACCACTTCTCAGAATTTGATGGAGCAGACTGTAAGATATCCATTCAAGTGTCTGCTGCATGATAGGCTCTGTCTTCCCAGAGCTGTGTTCAAAAATTGGTTTCCACTGTCTTCTGCGAGGGCCAGTAATTTGGCTCCATGTGCAGCTCTTCATATCAAACTCAGACCTTCCTCAGCAGCTAGGCCAGCATTCTTGGTCAGCTCTCAGTGGACAGGTGTCTCAACCTTGCTGTGTGTTCCCAGAGATGTCTGGGGTCAGTCCCTCCGCTCTCCAACTTAGAATCCCTTCACAATGGTTCCAACTACTGCATTGCTGAGGAGAAGAGAGGATCTCCCGTGTCTGCAAGCTGCATTTGCAGTTTCCAGGACCCCTACCTGGCTGGACTGGCTCTCCTTGGCATTGGGCCCAGTGTTAATTGTGCTTTCCAAGTCACTTGTGTCTGCTCTCTCACTCTGCTTTGCCACTTGTACACCCTCTGGGTTCTTTTTCTTTTCCTTTTCCTTTTTCTTGTTTTGTCAGGTGGTGGTTCTGAGGATTGAAGTCAGGGCCTTGTGCTTGCTAGGTAAGCACACTACCACTTGGGCCACACTCCCAGTCTTTTTGCTTTTTGTAATTTATCTGATAGGGTCTCAAGTCTTGAATCACGATTCTCCTACCTCTGCCTCCCAAGTAGCTGGGATTATAGGTGTGAACCACCATACCCATATTAAACTAATATTCTGTCTGATAACAACTGAAACCCCAGAGTGTATTTTATGAGGCTTTTTCTTTCTTTTGCCTCAGTCCTGGTCTTCTGCAGCTGCCTGAGCTCCATCAGGCTGGGCTCTCTGTCTTCCCAAGCAGTCCTTCAGTTAAGCTTGCCAAAACTATCTACCTTTCTTTTAAAAATCTGGTTTTAACTGTCTGCTACTGAAACTTCAGTGTGTCTTACCCTCACCCACTTGCAGATACACCTGCAAGTCTTTAGTGTGGGGTCACTGTATCTACTACCTGTGGAACGAGAGTTTTCTCTGTTGCTATTGTTTATCAGATATTGGATTTTCTTCTGCCCTTCACCTAGATGAGGGCTCTACAGGTATGATTGTTCTACTGTCTCAGGTCCTCTGGTGTCCAAACCCAGAGAAAATGTGGCTCACCAGGGCCAGTCAACAAATGTTAGGGCAAAGTCAGGAACCTAGAGCTAGCAGATCTCCAAGTGGAGTTTCTCTCCTCTACTGTAAATTGTCTTTCTAAGATGCTGATGACTCCTTCTCCTCTAAATAACCTTCAGGACTCCCTGATGAGGAAGTGCTTTCCTCCAAAGAATCTAGAAGGGAAAGGGTTTTAGAATAAGGGGGAAATTTTTGTATCTACTGACAAGTCTAAGTCTTTCTACTGTAAAAACACAGAGGACTGCCTCTAGTTAAGCAGTAAGTTTGCCCTTCCAAACTTGGCCCATTTATTGACTACCTTCTTTGTACTGGGCCCTCTGCCAGGTAGAGCACTTTGGCAACTTCTTACATTAGATAATATGTTGATTTACAGTAGAAGACATTTCTGGTTGACAAATTTCTTTTTGGTGGTACTAGGGTTTGAACTCAGGGCCTTGTGCTTGTTAGACAGGTGCTCTACCACTTGAGCTAGTGCACCAGACCTTTCTTGTACTCAGTATTTTCAAGATAGGGTCTCACGAAGTATTTGCCTGGGCTGGCTTTGAACCAAGATCCTCCTGATTGCTGCTCCTAAGTAGCTAGAATTACCAGTGTGAGCCACTGGCACCAGGCCCAGTTGACAAAATTCCATCAATCCAGTGTCATACTTCATTACATCTAAGAAGACAGCAAATGGGGAATCCACCATTATTTTCCATAATGCCAAGAAGGAAAAGAATACTGTCACTTAAACTCTGCTATCAACCGATTAAAGACACATCCTAGTCTCAAAGTTATTAAGGCTTAAGTGTATTTTGACTCAAGAATATGGTAAATGATCACCCAAATGATCACCTTTTCAAGTTCACTTCCAAGTTCAGGTTGATTTTCAGTTGTGGTACACCTGTAAACAATACTTTGTTTTTGAACAGACTCATGCTTGCAAGCCATTTAATGATGACTTATCCATTTAGAATTTTTTTTCCCTCTCTTGAAAATGTGATGTAGTGTCTAGGGGAACTAAAAGTCACACTTGTCACTTATAGAATATACTGCCAGGCTCAGTGTCTAAGGGGTTTCCCCAGCAACACAACAAAAGCAGAACCACTCTGAACTCTCCCCACCCCTTTTTATTTTATTTTTTTACAACTGCTAGGGCTTTTGTGGAATGTTAAGGGAGAAGGTCACTCAATGAAAGAGCCCCTCTGTGTTGTGGTGCCCTGCCACCCTGGGAAATGAGATAGGGTTACTCCAGAGGGACACCTGGTACTGATTGTCTCAGCTGCTTTTGATTCAAAAGCCACAGTGTCATAGGATTATGGGGAAGAGGAAAATCAGCACATTTGGCACCCAGGGGAATAGCAACTACCAACCTGCAAAAACAGGCAATAGCCAGGGTGGTCTACTATTCAATCATTCATCAAAATGCATTCCAAATTGCATTCTTTTCTTTGTCAAGCAGTTAAGACCAACTGGGAACAGGACTTCTGAAAGGAAGGAGACACACTGTTCTTTTTCTTTTTTCTTCGTTTTCTTGTTTTGAAGACAGAGTTTTACTACACTTACTGTGTAGTCCAAAGCCAGCCTCAGTCTGGGATTATAGGTGTGAACCACCACATATGCAAGACCACACCATTTTTTTTTTTATTGTTTTATTATTCATATGTGCATACAAGGCTTGGGTCATTTCTCCCCCCTGCCCCCACCCCCCCTTACCACCCACTCTGTCCCCTCCCTCTCCCCCCACCCCCTCAATACCCAGCAGAAACTATTTTGCCCTTATCTCTAATTTTGTTGAAGAGAGAGTATAGGCAAAATAGGAAGGAACAAGTGTTCCTGGTTGAGATAAGGATAGCTATACAGGGAGTTGACTCACATTAATTTCCTGTACTTGTGTGTTGCCTTCTAGGTTAATTCTTTTTGATCTAACGTTTTCTCTAGTTCCTGGTCCCCTTCTCCTATTGGCCTCAGTTGCTTTTAAGGGATCTGCTTTAGTTTCTCTGCATTAAGGGCAACAAATGCTAGCTAATTTTTTAGGTGTCTTACCTATCCTCACCCCTCCCTTGTGTGCTCTCGCTTTTATTATGTGCTCAAAGTCCAATCCCCTTGTTGTGTTTGCCCTTGATCTAATGTCCGCATATGAGGGAGAACATACGATTTTTTATCTTTTGGGCCAGGCTAACCTCACTCAGAATGATGTTCTCAATTCCATCCATTTACCAGCGAATGATAACATTTCATTCTTCTTCATGGCTGCATAAAATTCCATTGTGTATAGATACCACATTTTCTTAATCCATTCATCAGTGGTGGGGCATCTTGGCTGTTTCCATAACTTGGCTATTGTGAATAGTGCCGCAATAAGCATGGATGTGCAGGTGCCTCTGGAGTAACAGTCTTTTGGGTATATCCCCAAGAGTGGTATTGCTGGATCAAATGGTAGATCAATGTCTAGCTTTTTAAGTAGCCTCCAAATTTTTTTCCAGAGTGGTTGTACTAGTCTACATTCCCACCAACAGTGTAAGAGGGTTCCTTTTTCCCCACATCCTCGCCAACACCTGTTGTTGGTGGTGTTGCTAATGATGGCTACTCTAACAGGGGTGAGGTGGAATCTTAGTGTGGTTTTAATTTGCATTTCCTTTATTGCTAGAGATGGTGAGCATTTTTTCATGTGTTTTTTGGCCATTTGAATTTCTTCTTTTGAGAAAGTTCTGTTTAGTTCACTTGCCCATTTCTTTATTGGTTCATTAGTTTTGAGAGAATTTAGTTTTTTAAGTTCCCTATATATTCTGGTTATCAGTCCTTTGTCTGATGTGTAGCTGGCAAATATTTTCTCCCACTCTGTGGGTGTTCTCTTCAGTTTAGAGACCACTTCTTTTGATGAACAGAAGCTTTTTAGTTTTATGAGGTCCCATTTATCTATGCTATCTCTTAGTTGCTGTGCTGCTGGGGTTTCATTGAGAAAGTTCTTACCTATACCTACTAACTCCAGAGTATTTCCTACTCTTTCCTGTATCAACTTTAGAGTTTGAAGACCACACCATTTTTAAACAGAGAGCCTTCAGGCCCCAGCAGACTTAATGGGTGTGGACAAGGGCCCATTCACCAGTCCTAGGTAATGAGCCAGAACTCTGGAATGAAATATCTAGCCTCTGCTGTTCAGCAGTGTGGAGTGACACAAAGATTGTGAAGACCCTTCCCTTGAGTGAGAAGCACAGAACAAAGTCCAGGATGTCTGCTGGCCTTGGTCTTCTGAGAGACAAGCAGGGCATGATGGTGGCTTTGCAGAGCATGCCTCCCTGCTGACCTGCTCACCCAGCTCTGGGGTGGCTTCCTGAGGTGCATTGGAAAGGGACACACCAGGCAGACCAAACACCCAGGATGGGAAGGGACTGGTGACCACCTTCTGTTTCTCCCCCTTTGAGTCCATTTAAACTGTTTCCTGTGGTGAGCTACAGCCTCCCCACCCCTACTGTCTCAGTCAACAAACAGAAAGAACAACATGGCATTGCCCAGCTCTTTCAGTCAGGTAGGCCACACTAGTCAAAGAGCCAACTCATTACTCTTCCCTTCAGACCAAGAGGGAGCATGGGGTCGGGGACAGGGCATCGCTTTAAGAGGAGAACTGGGGTAAGCAGGGGGAGGCAAGTGGGGCAAATCATACCTAGCATTTGTCTTGTTCCTTTCCCCCATTTTCTGCAGCTTTTTGCAGAGAAACAATGACCCTTTACAGACATTGAGTGTGCACTGTGTGCCAGGTGCTGTTGGAAGGTGCTCTGTAGGTGTCATAATTATTAACTTCATCCGCACTTTGGCTTGGAAAGAACTAGCTCCTTTGTCCAGGGTCGCATACCTACCTAAAGCAGGCCAAGGGGAAGGTCCTAGTAGGGCAGGACTGTGAGCAGTGGACAGTGGGCAGTGGTGATGGAGAAGCTGTGAACCCAGCCCAGTGTTGCTCCATGGGAACTGAAGTCTTAGGACTGCATGTGGGAGGGAGCAGATTAGAGGAAGGATGGAAGTAAGAAAGAGAGGAGAAAGGAGGAAGTGTGAGCATTCAGAGCCAGAAAGGAAAGGAGCACCAGCATCAGAGGAATGAGAAGCCAAAAGAGAGGGTACTCTGAAGGGGCCAAGAAAACGATGAGCCAGGAAGCCACAGGCAGTCTTCAGAGAGCCACAAATCATTTGCTTAATACAAAGCAAGTCACCATGTTGGAATTTGTGGTGCTGGCTATCCAGGTTTGAAAAAGTAGTCCATAATTTGTCCCATTTTCCATGGAAAACCAAGTGCAAAACATTTTTAGAACAAGCAGAAAGTTGCACGAGGATTTGCTCAAATGTTGTACCAAGCCTTAAAGCCTTCTGTCCTTTGTCACAGGGAGAACCAGGAAGCCCCATGATGTGCCAGCTACAGGAGTTGAATCTGTGGGTCCTCAGAGGGATCCTGACCAAAGGAGGCAACGCATGCCCTGGCCTATTTCTGTACACCAGGGTGGAAGAGTACAGTGACTGGATCATGTCCAAGGCTAAGAGGGCCGGCCCTTCCCTGACACCGCTCCACCCCTGGGAGAAGATGATCCCCATCCTCTATTACAAATCACAAACTGTCATAACACAGAGTATGCGTTCTGAAACAGACCACATGGAATGGACCCAATCCTCCTCCCAAGGACAGAAAAGGTCCACTTTTCATTTACGGCTGGTGAATGGCTCTCGAGATGGCCAAAACTTTAGGGTAAAGGGACTCCAGGAATCAGACAGGACCGTGCAGGAGGCCATTCAACCTATGTACTATGACTACTATGGCGGGGAGTCTGAGGAGGCTGGGTCTGTTGCAGGGCAGAACAGGCTGCATCAGCCCCAAGAAATGAGCTTGCTTTTCTTCGTGCTTGTGTTCTTTGGCAGCGGTGTCTAGTCTGGGAGCTAACCTACCCCACTGAAGAGGAAGCACAGAGTACTGGCATTCACCACACTGTCTAGTGTCTGTTTTGGATGGGTGCATGCCTGGGCTGCCACGGACAGGCCCATGGTACGCACGGGACTGGCTCTCCCTCCTCTGTCTCACTCCCACATGTGGAAGGTCACTTTCGTTTGTGCTTGTGAACTAAATGTGGGCTAACAAGTGTCAAATTGTTAGAGTGCCCTGTGGTTCTTTCAATGGTAACGGTTCCAGAGACCAGGCTGGGAAGACACTTCCCATGGGCAGATGTGGCCCAGGAGGTGACAGTCAGCCTGGCTGGATAGTTGGAGGGGGGCAGCCAGCACAAGGAACAGTGAGAGGACCCCACAACTAGAAAAGAACAGAGTACTTTAATGGAATCATGTCTTGGTCCACAGGCCATGGCCTTTCCCTGCTATTTCCCAGAGCGACAGATGGCCTGCAACTGCTCACTGCTTGTTTTCATTTTATTCCAAGTCTTTCGGTGGCCTTTTAAGGATATCTGTGAAACAGAAAAAGGGGGAGGGGGAGAGGTCACTTGGGAAAAACTAAGTGTGGCTATTCTAAATACAATGTCTCTAGCCCTGCTGAGGGTGCAGGTGACCATGTGGGGGGCAGTGCCCTGCAGTGCCCTGCTGTGGGGCAGGGGCCACCCACTCACCCTGAGACTCTCAGAAGTGAGACATGGCAGGTTCCTGCTGCCATTCTCTACTGCTTCACAGTTCCTGATTCAAAAGGCCCATGTTTGGATCCTAATTTCCTCCTTGCCACCAAATGATCACAAAGGAGGTGGGAGGAAGTGTCGGGAAATGAAGCTGGATCTAGAGGTGAAGACCAGGCTCCCAGTTTTCCAAGCAGCCTAATGATGTCTCGGTTTGCAAGTGGCCTTGTGGCCTTGTGCTGTCCTTTTTTCTGGCAGTGTGTGTTGCTTTCACATTGCCCTTTTCTTGTCCACAGCTTCTTAGGGGCCAGGGTGCTCTCTGTGCACAGTGAATCACACCCGAGGGCTGTGGGGTGGCTTACAAATGCCAAGACCTGTGGCAACTATATATATGCATGGAATCAGGTTCTGACATTTAAAATTCATTATTTTCTCATTAAAAAACCCCCAAAACTGAGTTTTCCATGTAGAAAGTAGCAATCACTGGGGAATCAGAAGCTTCTAGGATTCATTATGGAAATAAATGACTAAAAACACTATTACAAGAGTCTCTTCCTGATGAAAAGACCTGGTCCGAAACAATGAAAAAGGAGCTTAAAAAGAAAATCCCTCATAGTGATATAACAGTTGAAGCAATTGCTGACATTTCTCACAGACATAATATATCCAAACATCTCTCAAATCTTAACTCAAAAAACAAAACCCTAAACAAAGTAGTGGACCTGAAAGACTCAGGAACCCTGTGGACAGCATGGGGTCGACTAGGTTCGACCTGGCCCTGGGATCTCCAGGACTCACCTCTGCAATCTCCACCTTCCTCTCCCACATCTTGATGGTCTTCTCCAGATCTCCATTTAGGATCTTCTCTCTGAGATACACCATCACCTGTGGTGCTCGGAACTCAGCCAGCTGCTTCCTTAGCTTCTTATTCAAAGCTTCTGCTTTGGCCCTGTCCTGGGTTGAAAAAGATGTAGGGTTATCCCAGGGAAACTTGGAGGCTCCTGCTTTGAGGACTTGCTGGCCCTGCCACCGTTCCTCCAGAGTCTCAAAGCAGTTCTAAAAATGTTTTGCTCAGAATTTTATTTTATTTATTATTTATTTCGCTGTACTGGGGATTGAATCAGGCATTGTGCTTGCTAGGCAGGCACTCTATCACTTGAGCCATGTCCCCAGCCCCTTTGCTTTTTAAAGTTTGTTTTCCGAGAGGATCTCAAGCTTTTGTCCTAGCCTCAGATCCTCTTACCTCTACTTCCTGTGTGCAGACATGCACCACAACGCCCAGCCAGATCATGAAGTTTCAATCCACTTCAGAAACACCAGACTTTTCTTTCCCTCCTCCTCTCTTCCCATGCCCAGCTGTCCTTGAACTTGCAATGTAGCCCAGGTTGACCTTAAACTCTCAATCCTCCTGCCTCTGCCTCCTGAATGCCAAGATTACGGGTGGATACCATCATGCCTGGCTTTCCTTTCTCCTTGTCTTTCTTCCCTTCTTTACTTTGGAATTTGAAGTTTTCTTAAGTTTTTATACATGCGAAAAATTTGTATATTTAAGTATACTTTGATGTCATTAATATCAATCCATTTTTCTGTCTTTTAATGTAAAATACACATAACTATTTTTAAGCATGCAGTTCGATAGCATGAAATACACTCACTGATGTGCAACCATCAGCGCCATCTACCTCCGGAACTTTTTCCACCTTCCCCAACTGAAACTCTGTCCCTTAAATAATAACTCCCCCTTCTCCACACCCATGGCTCCTGGTTGCTACCATTCTTCACATTTCTATGGATTGCTGTAGGTGCCTCACGTAAGTGAACTCCTACAGTCTTTGTCCTTTTGTGACCTTTTTATTTCACACACAATAATATCCTCAGGTCCATCCTGAGTGCAGCATTTGTCAGACTGCCCTTCCCTTCTAAGGCTGAATGACTTTCCTTGGATGTCTACACCACATTTTGTTCATTCATTCATCTACCCATGGACACCAGGTTGCCTCCACCTCTTGGCTATTGTGAAAAATGCTGCTATAAACGTGGGTGTTCAAGTCCCTGTTTTTAATTCTTGTAGTTACATACCCAAAACCCCAAAAGAAAATTACTAGAACCTGTGGCAATTAAAGTTTTGAATAGTCCTTGTCTTTTCAATTTTAATTTTTAAAATTATTGTACAGTGAAACTATGCTTTTTTCTTTGAGTAGATTTTTAAAAATTAACATTGTCCTTTTAATTTTTATCCATTGCTTTTTGTAGGCAATACATTCAAAGAACAGCATGTCTAAACATCTGTATTTTTAGCCTGAAAAACAAAACCCAAAACAAAAATGTTGGCGGCATGGGAAACTTGACAAACCTCACTGGTAACATGGAGCCAACAAGACTTGATCCCATCCTAGGATTCTCGGTTCAGATGGTCCAAAAGTATATAGTGACAAGCCCCCATTTCACTCTTTTATCCCTGTCATGAAGGTCTGTTTCCAAAAGCACACACTACTTTTAGGTTTTATATATCCTTTTAGAATTCTGTGCCTATGCAAAATGTTTCCCTTTTCTGGACCCAAAAGAAAGCACATTCTATTAACTTTTATTTGTATACCTTTTTTCACCCAAATCTTGAAAATGTGTTGAAGATCTTCAACACAAATAATTTGCTCATTCTTTTTGGGAAGGTACAATAATTTAACAAGCCTCCCACAAACATCTTTTCAAACTCCTGCTGTTATAACAAACAATGCTGTAATTACTAATCTTCTGCATAAAGTCATATTGTTAGCATGCAAGTTTATCACTACAATAAGCTACAAAGAGTGTGCTTCTTCTAAGGCATTGGTTCTCAATGTCCCAAGGGACATTTGATGTCTGGAGATACTTTTGTCACAGTTAGGTAGGTATTCCTGGTAAGTAGTATGGAGAGGCCACAGGTGCTAGTAAACATTCTACAATACCCAAAACACCCTTCCCCCGCCCCCTGCAAACAAGAATGATCCAGGCCCAAACATCAGTAGTGGCTTGGTTGAGAAGCCATGCCCCAAGTACAGGTGTGTGTTAGTGCTTGGTAATTTGTGTTAAATTTCCCTCCATAATGATCAAGCCAACTTATTTCTGCAGCCATGTGTGAGATGCCTGTTTCTCCTGTTCCATCACCACGGTGTTATCAACTCTGATCTTTGTCAATTTACAAAAGAGAACATCCCATTATATCTTTATTTTGTGTTCTCATGTTATGAGGTAGAACATTTTTCATGTTTAAGACTTTAGCTTTTCTGTACACTGTTTAAAACTCATTTTTTGGTTAGTTGTTTTTTTCTTATTAATTTATTATTCATTTGTTTTAAGACAATTAGTTCTTTGTGATATTATATTTTTCCCAGTTATTTATCTTTTGACTGTGCTTATGATGCTTTGTGCTATGCAGAAACATTTTTTATTTTTATGTAACTAAGTTAATTGACTTCAAACTTTCTGAGGTTGATATTTTGAAAAGCTTTCTCAATCAAAGATTATAATAAAAAAGTTCTGTTTTAAGGCATTAATGGTTATATCATTTCCATTAAATCTCTGATACCTGAATAATTTCAGTGTAACATATAGTTCTGAATTTATTTTTCCTAGAGAGCTACCAGTCATACTTGATCATTTATTTAAATGTCTGGCTTTCTGAAATGTCCTTTTCTCATAAACTAAAGATATCAATACCAAAACCTTGTCAAAATCTTGATCATATACGTCATCTGCCTTTCATATTTGTCTGTTTATGAGTTTGTTTAAAATAATATAACCTCATACACATTTCTGTATCTGATTGGGCTAGTCCTCTCATTCATATAGTAAGAATTTTGG
Source organism: Castor canadensis (assembly GCF_047511655.1). NCBI lineage: Eukaryota > Metazoa > Chordata > Mammalia > Rodentia > Castoridae > Castor > Castor canadensis. Next base: position 27,553,975 of record NC_133400.1, read on the forward strand.
AGATACTCTGTTTGTTTTTCTAAAATAATTTTGACTCAGTGTATTTAGATCCTAAAAAAACAAACATTTTCCCTCCTTGAGATTTTTATTGGAATACCATTTTTTTCCACAGGTCAACTGAAAAGGAACAAACATTTTTATGACGTTGAACCTTCCTCACAGAGCACAAAGTACACAAACTACAGTCCATGACTCGGACATTGTCTGGGAGCTGGTCAGAAATGAGACACATGACCCTAGGCCACCTGGTTGGAAGCTGCACTTTAGCAAGGTCCCCACATGACTGGTTTGCAGCTTGCAGTTTGAGAAGCACTGTTGTAATTCACTATGATCAAACCGATAACATTAATTTCTATTAGCTTGTTTTCAGAAGGCAATAAAAATGTGTCCAAGGTGTAGTGAACATCTGTCTAACTAGTGTAAATGTATGTCCAGAACTATAAATGTGTTTTCTTTCTTGTCAGGATGATGATGAACTGTAATGAAGTAGCAACAATGGAGGCACTAAAACATGAGCACTGCAGGCATGAGGAACATGCTGAGAAACCAGGACTGAAACCCCTACCCAGCTCCCCACTTGTACAGCAGGGGTACCACTCCCAAAATGGTGGTCTGCTGCTCCCAGCCTCAGCCCAAGTACAGGAGTTTTGCTGAGAGGGAGAGCTGTTGGTCAGAGAACTCTGGAAAGCTGCCTATGGGGATTGATTTTATTTGGAACAATATGAAGAGTGCATGCCCAAGGACTTTGTAGGAAACAATAGAGATCTTTGGGATGACCAATTTAGAGGAGGCTCTGGCTTATTATCAGCAACACTAGACCAGCTACATGTTCAAGAGAACCAGGGAAAAAGACCACTAAGAAGGGCCCTAAAGGTTGGAGCCAGTCTCAAAGACTGGCAACACCTTGTTCCTGTGAAGGGATCTGACATCAACTGAATCAGAATGTAGAACAATTAATGTCTCTGGACATTAATTAAAAGGAATAGAGAAATCAGGTAGCCATTAATGGAGACTATCAGCTGAGTGTGGTATAATAGAAGCCACCAGAAGCTTAACAGGAAAGTGAACTCAGCTGAAACAGTACTCATCCCTGATTGTCAGGGAGACTATATCCAGGAGCAAGGATGCAGCCTCTGAGGAGCAACACCAGAAGATGATACTAGCAGCTGACCTGGGCCAGCCAAGTCACTAAATAATGACAAGCCCAAGAAAGGGGTGTGAGATTATCCAGAGTTGCTATAATATATTATCAAAAAGCATGCAGCTTTCAACAAAAATTATGAGATAGGCAAAGAAAAAGGAAAGTGCAACCCACACAGAGAAAAAAAGCAGGCAACAGAAACTGCCTTTGGGGGACTCCAGATGGCTGACTTAGCAGATGGTCTTTGAAGCAGCTATTCAGAGAACCAAAAGAAGATATGTTTAAAGACTTAAGGCCAGGCATGGTGACTCACATCTATAACTCCAGAACTCAAGAGGCTGTGGCAGGAAGATTGAGAGTCTGAGGCCAGCCTGGGCTGGATAGTGAGACTCTGTGTCAAACAAAACAAAACAAAAATACTTAAAGGAATACATGATGATAATGTCTCATCAAATAAAGAATATAATAAAAAGATCGAGGTTATTTTAAAAGAACCAACTTGAAAATCTGGAGGTTTTCAATAGAATAACTGAAAGGAAAATTTCACCAGAGAGGGATCAATAGTAGGTTTAAGCCATTAGAAGAAATAATTGGTAAACTTGGAGATAAATAGAGATTATGCAAAATAAAGAACACAGAGAAAACAGAGCTCAGAGAAATATGGATACCACTAAATGTACCAACATTTAGTGTCATGGGAGTAACGTAAAGAGAGAAAAAGAATGGAGCAGGAAAAAAATACTCAAGGACTCAGTATCTGAAGACTTCCCACATTATGTTTTAAAAACATTGAGCTAAACACCCAAAGAAGTAAACAAATTCCAAGTAAGATAAATGCAAAGAAATTCACATCCATACACGTCATAATCAAAATGTTGGATGACAAGGCAAAGAGAGAATACTGACAGTAGCAAGAGAAGGTAATCCATTGTGTAGAAGGTGAAAAAAAATCTGATGAGAGTAACAGCTGACTTCTCATTGTAACAATGGAGGCCAGAAAGCAGTGGGATGGCATGTTTGAAAGAGAGGGGAATTGTCACCAAGAGCCTAATATCCAAAAAATAATCTTTCAAAAATACAAGCAAGGAAGGAACACACATAGATCTTGGTTTCTAATGTCATTATCAAGCAAATAAAAGGAATCAGGACTCCTCGGAGAAATGGCTATTTCTTAGACTAGGATGGGAATTATCCAAGATTTACCTAGAGCACCTTCTAGTGCCAGGACAACAATAAGGAAGCTTATGGAGGTGTGGTACTGAATGTAATTATGTCCTGGGTGGGATCTGAACAGCTAAAGGACTGTAGGTAAGAACCAAGGGTGTATGGATAAAGCATGGACTTAAGAGTTAATAATAATGTTGGTTCATTGATTGCAATAAACATATCATCCTAATGTAAGATGTTAAAACAGGAGAAACTGAATATGGTGTGTAAGGGAATTCTCTGTACTAGCTTCACAATTTTCCTGTAAACCTAAAACTTCTAAAATAAAAATGTTATTTTTTAAATGAAGGAGTAATAGAGGAATTCTCAGATCAACAGAAACATACAAAATTCATTGCTAGCAAAGCTGCCTTACAAGATAATAATTCTAAGGAAATTCTTCAGACTGAAAACCAGTGACACCAGACAGTAACTTGGAATTCACATTAAAATAAATAAATAAATGAACATAATTATGTAGCAGCTACAAAAGGGAGTATAATTGTGTATTTCTTCTCTTAACTGATTTGAAAAAGAAAGTGCATAGAACAATACTTATAAAATTATGTTTGGGGGCCTGGAACATATAAAAGTATTTTATGCTTGGCAGTACAAAGTAGGCAGGTAGAAAAGAACTTGCATTGGAGTAAGAAAGTTGTAGTGAGTTTTCCCATGAGCTCTTGTTCTACTGATATAACTGGGGGCAACTGGAGAGGCAGAAAGGATAAATGATAGAAGACAGACACACAGAAAGTTGTGGCTTCTTTTCTCTATTAACTCCTCTTTTACTTTGTTTCTTTTCTTCTCTATTCTTTAAAACCTTGCTTCTAAAGCCTTTCTTCTTTTTCTATTCTTTAAAGTCTCTTTCCTTAGACTCACACTATCCCATGCTTTCTTTAATTTCGCTTAAAGTCTCAAGACTTGCACTGTCCCATGTTTCCTCTAATCTCCAGCATAACTCAGCACAGCAGCCAGCTGTGTCATTCTCACAAGCTGCCCACCAATCAATCAACAAATTCCTGATCAAAAAACCTCCGTCTTTCCTCAGCTAGTCTTTGATATCCAGTGTTAAACAAGAAGGTAGAGCAACAGTTCTTGGGGAAGGGTGTGACACTGCAACAAGAGAAACCTGCAGTTCTACTTCTCTGAATGTAAACAACTTAGGAAAAGCAGCTGTGCTGCATTTTGCTTTCGCCCCCTTCTGCAGCTAGGGCTGAGAAAAACTCAGCCTGTGGATTATTGAACACAACTGTGCTTATGTTAAGTTCTCATAGGCTTTTCATAATCTGCTGCTCACAGAAAGTAACATCAGATGGCAACTCAAATCCTCAGGAAGAAATGGAGAAAAACACAAATGACAATATAACAAATTGTATGATCAACCTTCATCTCCTTCCTTTTTCAACTTTTGAATCCCTTCCTCACATGTTTTAAAAAACTCACCCAAGGGCTGGAGGAGTAGCTCAAGTGATAGAGCACCTCCCTGGCAATCCTGAGGCTCTGAGTTCAATCCCCAGTGCTGCCCAAAACAAAACTAAACAAAATAACAAACAAGAAACTCACTTAAAGCCTAATGTAAAAGCTCACACTATAGAACTCTTAAATATACAGAAGCAAATCTTTGTGACATTGGACTAGGCAAATGCTTCTTAGCACCTTTGACACCAAACCATAAGTGCAAAAGAAAAAATAAATTGGATTTCACCAGAATTTAAAAGTTTTGTGCTGCAAACAATACTATCAAAAATCTACAGGATGGGAGAGAAAATTTGCAAATAATACATCTGATAAGAGATTAAATCCATAATATATAAAGAACTCTTAATAAAAAATAAAACCTCAGAAACTGAGTAAAGGACTTCAGTAGGAATTTCTCAAAAAAGAAAAAAGATAGCAAGTGTCCATTAAGCACACGAAATGTGCTCAATGTCATTAGTCATCAGGGAAATTCAAATAAAAACCACAAGGAGACACTACTTCATACTAACTTGGATGGCCACTTAAAAAAAAAAAACCAAAATAACATGTGTTGGCAAAATTGTACACAAATTGGAACCCTCATACATTGGGAAGAATGCAAAATGGTACATCCACTTTTGAAAAACAATTTGACAGTGTCTCTAAATATTAAACAGAATTACCATATGCAATTCACAATTCTACTTTATGTATATGTCCAAGTGAAAACACACATCCACATAAAAACTTGTACAGGAATGTTCATATCAGCACTACTCAGAATAGCCAAAAAGTGGAAACCCCAATGTCCATCAGCTGATGAGTGGTCAATCTACAGAGAAAGTAGATTATGGGTTGCCTGTGCTGAAAGGTGGGAGTGAGGAGAGGTAGGAATGGGGAAGGGTTTCTTTCTGGGGTGATGAAGACATTCTAAAATTATTGTGCTGACAGTTATACAATCTGTGAATATACCACAAACTGTTTAACTGTATGCTTTAAATGGTGAGTTATATGGTATCTGAATTACATCCTAATAAAGCTGTTTTTTTTAAGTTACAAGGGGATGGGGGGGTTAGTGGCAGAGCACTTGGCTAGCATGAGCAAGGTCATGGGTTCAGTTCCCAGCACTGAAAAATAATAAGTGAACAAGAAAACTAAAATGTACTAAGCAGTGATTTCCAGAGTTTTAACAATCCATTTTAGGTTTCACTTGTAACCCAATCACTATCAGCCCAAGGAACCAAGTACCACTGGAGTCCTGTGTGGAGAGAGTGCCCAGGCTTCAACTTCAGCTTGTCCCCTGCCACTCTGTGATGAGGCTGGGTTCTTTACAAGTCTCCGTTCTCCATCAAGGATATAATGTAGATAACATGACAAAACTGAGTCAGGCCAAGAGCAGTAGGACATGCCTATCATCCCAGCTACATGGGAGGTAGAGATTGTAAGGATTGTGGATTGAGGCCAGCCCAGGCAAAATGTTAGTAAGACCCCATCTCAACAAAAAAGCCAGGGATGGTGACTTGCACCTGTCATCCCAGCAACATGGGAGGCATAGATAGGACAATTGCAAGGCTGGCCCCAGACAAAAACTTGAGACCCTATCTGAAATATAACTAGAGCGAAAAAGGCGGGGGTGTGGCACAAGTGATAGAGCACCTGCTTAACAAGTATGAGATCCTGAGTTCAAGCCCGAGCACTTAAAAAGCAAACAAACAAACGAAACCCCAAAACAAAACAATTGAGTCAAGTGTAGTAATCCTGTGGCTTTTGGGTTACTACCATGGGCAGGTTTGGGGCCACACACACTGACAGGGACACTTCAGACCCACTCAAGACAATGACACTAACAATTGTACAAAGCATCACTATGTGTGGCCCCATCTAATCACCACAAGTGTTGTGACCTCTATTCCACACTCTTCTATTCCAAGACTCCTTAAGAGGCTTGTTCAAGGTGAAAAGCTGGCAGTACCAAATTAAGTCCCTGCTATCTGCCTAGAGTCCAGTCTTTCTCCACCTCACAATAGCATCCTCTTTGGCCTGCATCCTATGCACGCTCAGAAAGCTAACTCTCAGGCTGGTATGTAAGGAGCTCTGCGGCTTCCACTCGCTGTTGCACAGTGACCACAGGCCTTGGAGCAAACCAGCAGGCAGAGGTCACTGTCTCCCAATCTTTGGTTGGTTTCTGCTACAGTCTACTCAGGCTATAAGTGTCACTCTCGTAAAACATTCTATTTTAGCATATGTACTTTGACTCATATCAATTACATGACCACATGCACTGAGCATTTTATGGGGTATGGACACAAAATGTTGAATTTTGTACTTAGGCATTCTCGTATGTTATTTTGTTTCTCCAAGATGCTTTTCTTAGGAGCCAGCTCTAGAATCTCACTCTGCAGTACACCCAACATACTGACCTGAAAGTTCAGCTTCCGCTTTGAGTGCTCAGAGCCATTTTAGCTTTTGTGATCTAGGTGTCTCTAGACAAACGATCAAGTATCTGGGATTTTGGTGGACACTGACTCAAGCCTGCATGGACAGGACACAATCATCAGAAAAGGCATGTTTTGTTCTCTCCTACCTCCTCTGCCTGTATGGTTTCTTTTTCAATTTTTTCAAGTAGCTCATTTCTCTGAAGGATCTCCTTGTCCAAATTGATGTACATTTCCATTGCCCGTTGAAGCTTGCTCTGAAACACAGCAATACAGCAAGTCTTGAACTACGAAGACCTTGCAGGACCATGGGAAGGGCAGACAGGTGAAAGCAGGGCCATCCAGGAACTTGGGCCTGCCCTTCACACAGGTGCCCAAATCTTTAGAAGCCTGGAGAGGACCTCAGGGTCTTGTTCTCAGCTGGGGAGGCAGAGTGTCCAGACACCCCTGAACCCAAATCCTGACCCACTGCTTACAAAGAGAAACTTTGAGTAAGTCCTAGAACTTCTCTAATATTGGTCTGATCAACTGGTAGGATTGTGTAGAGGCTTACAGGAGACATCCTGGGAGAGAGCCGAGCACAGGGCCTGGCATGTGGAGACCACTCAACAGTTGCTATGACTGCCTCCAAGGGTGGAGGATGAGGGACACTCACAGGAGGTGGGTACTACCCCCCATCCACTTTATAAGTGAGGAACTGACCCTCAAGGAGGTGAAGCAATTTGCCAAAGATCACAGAGACAGGGAGAGCCAGGACTGGGAGCCAGGCAGTGTGATTCTGTGGCCCGTGGTCTCCACCACATGCCACAGCCTAAAGAGGCTGGAATCCTGAAGAAGCTACCTTGAAGATTCCTGTCGTGTCATTTATTCTTCAACTTCCCCCAGGCCTCTGCTTCTTAGATTGGTCCCCTTTGGACCACTCTTCACCCACAGGGACATCAGCCCTCTGAGACTTGGAATATGCTGCACTTGCTGAGAGGGAAGGAGCCAGGAATTTCACAAGGGTCCTTCAACAAGCCCAGAGCACCCACCCAGCCTGAACCAAGCACTGGTCAGCAGAACAACATAGGCATGCCTCTGGGAGGCCAGCCACAGCCTGAAAGTAGGGCATCAGGCAGATCATCGGAAGAAGAGTTGAGCTGTGAGAATGGGTGGTAATGGACCAGTTAAAGGTGGAGTCAAGTATGGCTCTGTGAAGAGGGAAGGGAGGGACCTTCCAAGCCAAGGGGGCAGGGGTCTAAGGAGCTGGGAAGGGGACAGAGAGTCATAGGGTTGCAGTCAAAATGGGGATGGAGGGAGGGGGTAAGGGGATGTCAAACTTAGACAAAGCAGAAAGCCTGGAGTAACCAGTCTGAAGGACCTTAGGCACCTAGTGGCCATTCTGCCCCTCTCCCCTCTCCTGTTCCCTCCAGGCCTTTGTTCTTTAAAGCTCATTTCCTGTTCCATGTTCTGCACAGTGAGTGAGACCAAACTGAGGGGGGAGGCAGGGCAGAATATGGGACAAACCAGCCATTCAGGTGGGAGAAAAGGAGAGTGGAGAGAAGATAATGGCCCAGCAACTTGGGACAGGATGGAATGGAAGAGCGAGGGCCAGCACGATGACTACTGCCTCTGTTGTGGCAGCGTTTTCATGTAGGTGTGGTGCGAGCTACAGGAGTGGTGCTCAGCAGAGATGTCAGGGCCTTGAGGAGGCCACTGCTACAAAGGAAGCATAACTTTCTACCCCATGTAACAAACTACCTATGGCTCAAAGCAACAGCCATTTTTATCTCTTAGTTTCTATAAATAGGGAGAAGTCTGGTCCCTGCATGGCTGGATTCTCTGCCCCTGACCCCACCAGACTGAAATCAAGCTGTTGGTCAGGACTGGTTCTCATCTGGGGCCTGGGCCCTCTTCCTCTTACTGGTTGTTGATAGAATGCATTTCCCTGATGTTGACAGAATGCATTTCCTTGAGGTTGTAGTACAAAGGTCCCCAGTCCCCATTTTCTTTCTGTCTGTCAGCAGGTGTCTCCAAGCAGTAATGGAGAACTTCTGGCCAGAAAATTCCACTTGTACTTCTTATTTCTGACTTCCTCTTACAATAAAACTCTGTTTCCTGTGGGCTCACGTGATTTATCCAGGTGTGATTAGGTCAGGCACACCTGGATACCTCCCTATCTTAGGACCAACTGTGCCATATAACATAACTGAGTCATAGAACAGACACAGCCTAATGGCAGAAGCTGTGGACATCTTAGAATTCTTTCCTCCCTTTTGTAAATGCCACAGTGTGTCCCCACCCAGCACAATAATAAATTTTTTTAAATTCTTCCTTCCTTATGGCACCTATTGCTATTTTAGAAAGTCAACTGTAGTCACATGCTTATGCCCTACCTGGCTCAAAAGGCAGGCTTAAGGGCAAGAAGACAGACTTAGGCTCCCCCATGAAAGTCACAGAATAGAGAGACCACATTTGTCTGTATGCTCAAAGTGCTGTACCCTGAGCACTTGGCCATGTGCCTGGCATACTGGAGACATCAGTACTTTTGCCAATAGAGGAGTTATTCTGCATGTTTTTAACAAGGTCTCACACTTGGGTGATTGATATTTATGTTAAAGTGGTTCCTCCTATCACCCTCCCACCCCCACCAAACACACCTGAGCTGTTCACAGTTCTTTTGACAATATTAGCTGAGCACCTATTCTGGCCAGCTTGTCTTTGGTGCTGGTGACACCGCACAGCTGAAATAAAACTGGTAGTAAGACACAAAAACTTGCCTCTGACAGGTCAAGCATCTCTCCCAGCAGAGAGCCATCCAGTCCCAGGTGGGGTCCAACTCGAGCTTGGGACTACCTTCAGACTCCTGTGGGGCATCCTCCCCACCCTGAGCTCTGTCACCTGCTTACTATCATTTGCAGGGGGCCTGTCGTGATGGCCACTGGGATTTGCATCAGAATGGCTCCTGTTGATCTCCTGTGGCCTGTGTTGCTGCTGCTCCAGTATTGTAAGCAGTGTGTGCATTGTGAGTTTAGACCCGTCCTGCAGAACTCAGGCCCTGAAACCTGGCAGTTTCACTATATAAACCAGTAGCTCCACTTCCCAAACCCTGCAAGACCAGACAGGCCCCGTGTTACTTAATCAGCTCCACAGGATAAGATCAAGGTTCAATGTGGTCTAACCACACGCTACCCAGCTCTCCAGGCAATGAGACAACTGGGAGTCACAGGGACTGACTTCGCCTGGAAGTAACAGTGGTCAGATACTAAGTACTGAAGAGATAAGCCAGCAGTGTTGATCTGTTGACGTTTATGATGCATAAACTTCAGAATGCTAGCACAGTATTTCCTACACACTCTACTCTGCGGGAAGGTAGTTGAGAGACATAGAGGGCTGGGAGTACTGGCTCTGTCTCTGATTTGTAGCTGAATCTGGCAAATACTCTGCATCTTTGAGCCTTTTTCATTTGTAAAAGAAACAATGTTGAACAAACCTAAGCCTGGTTTAAACATATTCAAGTTCACATTTTTAAACAACACACTGTGGGCCAAATGAAGTCCACTGGTGAGCTCCTAGACTCATTGCCACCTGGGCACTAGGCCAGGAGTCAGCAGACTTTTTCTGTAAAGGACCAGACAGTAAATATTTTAGATTTTCAGGCCCAGAGGCAAGACTATGCATATTATGTAGTTACTTATATTAACAAGAGAGAAAACCCTAAATTCCTATAAGTGTTTTATTGATGAACTTAAAAGTATAATAACTAAGTATAATGTTTGGAATACAAAACTGCTTAGGAGAAAAATGGAATTTCTGGAGGGGAAATCAATTTTGCTTAATTGGATTCAGAGTTAGGGTTCTCTACCCAACTCATGGCAAATGTTATTCTTAGCTCACAGGCCAGTGGGTGAGATACACCCTCCTAATTTGTTGACCATGGCATTAGAGTCACTAGCAGGGTGACAGATGGTCTGGTCTGCTGGGGATAGGCCCTATTCATGCTGACAGTCCCCACTTAATTATTAATAGTGCCTCTTTTCTCTCCCCAAAGCATTGCATTTGGATGATAAATAATTTAGTAGTTTTCTGATTTATTGCAGAGACTGTTTTCCTCTTCAGGGTTTTAAGCAGAGTCGTGTTTAACATATACCTAAATTAAACAGGGCCCTAAATGTGATGCATGAAAGTCACCTGGAGAACTAAAAACAAAACAAAGCATAGCCCTCACTCCTCCTAATTCAATCAGTTCATCTCAACCAACTCATTGGTAAGTTTTTTTTTTTTAAAGTAAAAGCTCACCAGGTAGATTCTTGTGTATAGCCAGGGTTGAGGGTTTGGGGAATTTTAGGGAACATAGCTTTGTCAAGTCAAGAAAAGTCAGGGGAAAGCAAGGGACACCTAAGTACAAGGTAAAACAGCAGTGTGCACAGGAAACTCCCTGCATTGTGTGTGTATGGGCGGGGTGGGGGGTGGGGGAAGGTTGGGGGACCAGGTGAGCCTTACTTTGTACGCGTTGAGGATCTGCAGGGTGCTGCCAGAGGCCAGCTTCAGCTGGATCAGTTCTTGATTCCTCGCTTCAATAGTCTCTAAGAACTGAGCGTTTTCAATCTTCAGCTGCTGAAAGTCAACATCATGGAGCGCCTCACCTACCTCTTCCTTCTACAGTTCAGAAAGAAGAAAAGATGGCACATTCAGGTGTGATTTCTGAATGCAGGTGCCCATCTTGCAACTTGGTGGTGAGGTTTTGGAGATACTGGCATCATTCAGTCATTCAACAAATGTGCTGGGTGTGGTGCAAGGCACTGGGGTTAGCCTTGAGTTCATTCAATGCTCCCTGGCCTAAGGAGCCTATGGCATAAGCATGTTAGAGGCTCAAGGTACTGACCCAGCAGTGTGGTGTGACAAGGTGGGGGTGAGGTGCACAGAAGTCCCTGGGCCAGGCCAGGGGAAGCTTTCCTGGAGGGAGGGGGTGGGCGGTGGGAGACTGCTAAACAAGGCTGTGAAGGAAGAGTAGGGTTAGGTCACTGAAAAGACATTTTTAAATTATTTTAAATTGCTTCTATGACATTTCTGCAGGGCGGTTGTGTCAGTGTCTCAGGACCTCCCGACCTGGACCCCATGATCTGCCCAGCTAGGCCTGTGCCATCTTATATTTACAGTAGTATCAGCTGCCTCAGGGCTGCTGTGGGGTGCTGTTCCCCCCTTCTCCTCAAATAACAGTTTCCTTAAGCCCCTAAATCAGTCATCTTCCAGCTCCCCCACACCTTACCTGTCTTCCAGTTCTGAGAGTAATCCTGCTCTCCGCAGAGCCTCTGGCAGCTTTTAGCCCACTCCTTGCTCCCCTTGTTCTATTCGTGCTGTGCTACACTGAGCCTCTGAACCCTCCCTCACCCCGCTAGTCTGTGAACTTGAGGGCAGGGCCCATTCTGTGGCATCTTGGCAGCAATGGTGGGTAGGTTAAAGGTCATTCATCTGCTCCTCACTTCAAGCTTCAACCCTTCTTCAAGATGCCTGGGACTGCATGAAGCCCTGAAGACCAGCGTTCACCATCTGGGGGCAGGTCCACCAGGTGACCTTCCCTTTTAAGCTGAACTCAGTCTCAGTCCCAGACACCCTCCAGCCTGGGCCCAGCTCTGCCCTTGGTGTCCTCATACCAAGTGAGTGCATTCACTCTTTCTCCCCACAGCAGCCCAGGACAACTGGAGACAGTGGGCTATTAATTCCTGGACTCCCAATGTGGTCTCCACTCCCCTTGCCATCGTCACCCATTCTATGTGAACTCTAATTTACCAGTTCTTTCAGGTGTAAAGCGCCCACTGAGACACAACATTCTAGGTGGAGCTACTGAGAACAGAGCAGAGCAAGGCCAGCCCTTCCTTGGTCTGAGCACTGTTTCTATGAGGACAGCATGAGCCCCAGCATCCCCTCTGATGCAGCTAATTGTCAGGTGCAGTACAGGGTGATCACAGTGGAGGGAGGGTCTCACATTTATCCATAGTCACTTTACGCCATTAAAGCTGCCCCAGCTTGTTGAACTCTTTGTGAATCCCAAGTCAATCAAGCAATAGCTCCTGACATGTTAGTTCTCCTGCCCACCTCTGATGCACATGCCATCAGTGGCCATATTGAGTAAATGATAAAAACATTGAGTGAGGAAAGGATGGAGGCCCGTATCACATTCTGGAGGCTCCAAACCATGTCTGCCTTATCGCTTTAGTAAGGATCCCTATGGTCAGCTGCTAAAGGATTCACCAATGCACAGTGTAACAGTGCCACCCAGTCACATTCCCCAAAAGTGCAGATAAGTATGTCAGTAGGGTTTGTTTTTTTTAATTCAAGTTACCTCTGACTGCAGAAAGCCTGATTTGTCTGCACGATAGCCGTATGAGTTTCCTGTGGCTGCTGTAAGAAATTACCACTAATGTAGTAGCCTAAAATAATGCAAATTTACTACCTTACAGTGTTGGAGGTCATAAGTCTGAAATGGATTTGGGAGCTAAAATCAGGGTGTTGGCAGAGCTGCATTCTTAATACAACTTCTTGGGGAGAATTCATTCCCTTGTCATTTCCAGCTTCTGGAAGCTGCCTGTATTCCTTCCTTGCTCCATGACCCCTTCCTCTAGGAGAAATCTCATCACTTTGGTCTCTGCTTCTGTGACATCTCCATCTCCCGCCTGGCTTTCTAAGGAGGGCTATTGGGCCCACAGGTAATCCAAGATCATTTTCCCATCTCAAGGTCCTTAAGTTAATCACATCTGCAAAATCCTTTTGCCATGGTAGGTGACATATTCATAGATCCCAGGGATTAGGACAGGAACATCATGTGGCATGGCATGTGGCTATTATTTAGCCTGCTTTTAAAAAGAAAGAAAGAAAGAAACACAAACCACATACCTGCCTCAATTGTAAAAGCATTTTTTTCCTCTGAACTTTGAGGGAAACATTTTTCAAACATAATTTATCCTTCATATTGTCCTAAAAAATAAAAGCATAGTTTAATCGATTTCTCTTCTTTTACCCTGTCGGTTTGGAAAGTAGATCTGCATCTGCAAATTAAACCTTGAGTCTAACATTTGTCATTTACTGGGGGGCCTCTTACTTCTGCCTAAGCTGGCATTAAAATGGCATTTCATGCACAGCCAACATGCAGAGGAAACTGAGTCTTCTACATGGCTTTCCAACCCAAGTTCACTTGAGTGTGGTGCTGTTGTACCACCTTGCTGACACGATGGTCTTATGACTCTGGTCTCTTATTGTGGTAGCTTATAGAACTGTGGTTACTCATAGCATGTTTGGATCCTGTCTCCAGGATCAGAAGTTTGACACACTATAAAGTAAATGCAAACAAAGGCATGCTACTCCTAATTCTCCCTCCTTTCCCAGGCTTGCTCCTTATAAAAAGGACACTCAGAAAGCTTGAGATTTACCTATCCCATCCCATGCAGTAGCTTATGAGCCCAGCCTCACACCATTTTCAAGAAAATACATTAGATCTTGAAATAAATAACAGCAAAAAAGAGGAGGTTAACCTGAAATACTACTAATATTCATCTTGACTTTTTGGTTTTGCCTTGGTAAGCATGTATTGTAATACACACACACACACACACACACACACACACATGCACTCACAGAATGAAAAATGTCTACATATGTGGGAGACATTTCCAATGGACCAGAAGGAGGGAGGCTGCCTCCCATGACTAATTTCTGTGTCATCATTGTAAGAATTTATTCCCTTTCTTAGTTTGCCTGCCAACTCACCCTCCGGCGGTTCATATCCTCAATGTACTTCATCACTTTCTGAGTGGCCAAAATACTGCCTTTCTTCTTGGATACAGTTTTTAGAATATCTTTCTCAAAGTCATGCACTGCTCTCTGAACTTCAGTCCATCGAATTTCAGCTTCCTCAATGATAGCCTGGAGGAGTCAGCACAAGAGAGAAGTTTCCCAAAATTCTCAAGAACACACCCCCTAAGGACACCTAAGGTCCCAGGCCTCCTGTGCCCTGATGCATGATGCTTCTTCCTTAGTCTTAGAATTATGTCTTCATGGTGCAAGGCTAATTGTATTATTATTAAAAAAGCATGCCTCAGAAAAGTTATAATATCCATAAAAGGGATCAAACAAACGAAAACAAGTTCTCAAGTATCTACAAATATGCATTTGATATCTGAAATTTAATTATCATTTATATAAAATTATCTGAGAGGATATAAAACAAAGCATTAATCACAGTTAAATCTGGAAAGGTGAACTAGTGAGGCAATAAGGCACTCATACACTTCTGTAACTTGACAAAAGATGTTATAAATGAGTGCACATATTACATATTACACAGGCCCCCACCATTATCTGCATTTTCACTTTCTGCAGAACTACCATCTGAAAATGTTAAGTGGAAAATTCCAGAAATAAGTAATTTATAAGTGGGTTGTTTTTTTTTTTTTTAGTGAAACTGGGGTTTGAACTCAGGATTTCACACTTGCAAAGCAGGTGCTCTATCCCTTGAACCACACCTCCAGCCCAATTCATGTTTTAAATTGTGCATCATTCTGAGAAGTGTAATGAAATCTAACGCTCTCCCGCTGTCCTACTTGGGACATGGATCATCCCTCCAGTGGATCATCATCCAGTTTATCCATTAGTCACTTACCAGCCATTCTCAGTTGGAGAATTCCTCTGCAGAGGAATCACAGTGCTTGCGTTCAAGGACCCTTATTTTACTTAATAATGGCCCCAAAGTGCAAGAGTAATGATGCTGGTAATTTTATTCAATACAGTGTTATAACTTCTAGTTTATTATTAGTTACTCTGAATCTCGTACAGTGACCAATTTATAAATTAAACTTTATCATAAGTGATAAAGAAGTGATAACTTATGATAAAGAAGAAAAAACATACTACACATAGGGATTAATACTATTCAAGGATTCATAAATCCACTGAACATGGCGGTAAAGGTTTCAAAATTATTTCCACTCCTCTTTTTTCCTTAGTTTGCCTCCCTTTTGGCTTTGATTTCACTGTTTCCCCTAACCCTGCTGATGAAAATAAGTCATAGTCCTTGGGTGTGATGTGGTTGACACTGTGAGCACAATGAGAGAAGAAGAGAAGACATACTGTATCCACACAGTTCTCAACAGCAAGCCAAAACTTCATCCCATAGGCAGTCAAATTAATAGAGATGTTTCCTTGTTCACTGGAGGACCAACTGTGTTAGACTTACTGGGAGATGCTGTGCTGGAATCCAGCAGGACCTGGACCATGACCATGCATGCTGTACATGAGGGGTGACTTAGGGATTTTCACCCAATTCACTTACTTAAACTGTAATCTCCTTGTATTATTAAACTCTTATTATAAAGTTCGGTGGGTATTCATGGTTATTGTGGCTATGTTTTATAAAAAGAATCCATCTCTTAGAGACATCTGCTAAAATATTTACAGATAAATAATATGACATTTCACTTCATAACAACCCAGTGTAGTGAAACAAGAGTGGCCCCATGATGATGACGAGGGTTGTATTTGGGTGTTGAGTACATAAGGGTTTGTTATGCTAGTTCTCTCTATTTGAATATTTTAGAAAACTTTTCATTAAAAAAAGTTTACATTTTGTTGTCTCTTCCAGAAAATGGTAGTTTCTTTAAAGGCAGGTCCCCGATTTGTCTTATCCTACCTGTATTTCTTCCAAAGCACCAACAATAACATGAACATGCCAGGGGTACTTCCTAAAGAGGCAGAAGTAGGAGAGCTGACCCTGACAGAAAGAGATACCTCATGATGCTGCAGGTCCCGTTCAGCATTAGCCCTCATGTGCCTTATCTCATCCTTCGTGTCTTCCAGCTCCTTCTGTACAAGCTCAAGTTTTTGTTCTACACCAAGGCCTATAAAATGGTCCATACCTGTGCGGGACTTGGATTTACGCCTGCTTCGTAACTGTAACCCAAGAAAAACAAAGCCAATGTCAAAGAGGAATTGGTAAAAGATAGGAAGGGAGGAGAGGAGAGGAGAGGAGAGAAGAGAGAGAGAGAGAGAGAGAGAGAGAGAGAGAGAGAGAGAGAGAGAGAGAGAGAGAGAGAGAGAGAAGAAGAAGAAGAAGAAGAAGAAGAAGAAGAAGAAGAAGAAGAAGAAGAAGAAGAAGAAGAAGAAGAAGAAGAAGAAGAAGAAGAGGAAGAAGAAGAAGGGGGAGGAGGAGAAGGAGAAGAAGAAGAAGAAAGAAGAAGAAGGAGAAGAAGAAGAAGAAAAAGACAGAAAGAAGAGAGAAAGAAATTGTAGGTCAAGGTAGACATCAAAATGACCCCTTAGACCTGCTAGAAATTTCACAAATGAAGGAAGCCAGGGAGAACAAATCCATGATGAAAAAAAGCTGTTATGGTTTGAATCTGAAATGTCCTCCAAAGCTCTATGTGCTGAAGGCTTGATCCCTCAATACAGCAATGTTCACAGGTGGGGCTCTGAGGAAGTGACTGGATCTTGATGTCGCTGACCTCATCAATGGATTAATCCATTAACAGGTTCATAATTTGAGGGGCCATTAGAAGGTGATGAAACCTAGGAAGTGGGCCCAAATTAATGGGAGTGGGTCTTTTGGGCTTTATATTGTCCCCAGTCTCTTGCTCTTTTTCTGTGTCTTGTTGCCATGAGGTGAGCAGCCTCTTCTACCACATACTCCCAGTGTGATGCTCTGCCTCACCTCAGGACCAAAGCCATGGAACCAGTCAAACATGGACCGAAACCTCTGAAATGGTGAGCCAAAATGAATCTTTCCTCTCAATTGATTTTCTCAGGTGTTTTGTCACAGCAACAGAAAACTGACTAACACAGGTGCTGGTATTTGGCCTAAGGAGACTAATCTCTCAAGTCATCCTAAGGACCCGCACTAAATATCTCAAGGGCCTATGTTTGACGATAAGCTGAAAATAAATAAGGAAAAAGTATGCCTGGGGATGCAAACACTATAAACTCACTGTGGACCAGCGTTCAAGTTGAGGTCAGAAGAAGTCCAGAGCTCAGTGCTTTCAGAACTGAACCCAGAAATTGCACCTGGAGGCATAGGGTTTAACAAAACAGACAAACAAAAACCTTGGATTTTCTAGACATTTAAAGCAAAAGTCACAAGTGGATGGTGCAGGGAATGTGTGGGGTTCAAAGTAAATTTGACTCATAAGGGATAAATCTACACATAGGCGCTTTGAGGCAAGGGTCCACATGGGGACCACTTCACTCCTTTACATGGCTGGCTAGGCTTTATAAATAGTTGAATCTCCCAATTTAAGGAGTTCTTTCATATAAGCTAAGATATTCTGGAAGAGTCAATCTGCTACCAACTGAACATTATTTTCTCACTTGAAAGACAAACCTTGGAAGGGAAGAAGATTCAAAAGTAGGACAAAGAACTGACTGTGGTAGTAGATGCCTATAACTCCAGCTACTGGGGAGGTGGAGGTAGGAGGATCTCAGTCTGAGGCCAGCCTGGAGAAAAGTACAAGACCCTATATGAAAAGCAGCTAAAAGCAAAAAGACTGGGGGAATGGCTCAAGTAGTACCACACTTGCCTCACAAGCTCTAGGTCCTGAATTCAATCTTCAGCACTCAAAAAAGAAAGGTAGGACAGAGAAAAAGTCATATGGCTTTGGCCAAAGAGGGCACACCAACAGGCAGATACACACATACTACTTGCTTTTAAGGGGACAAACAGGCTAAAATAATTTTCAAATCTCCATTGTGTACCTGCGCAAATTCTGCTGCTGATATTTTAATATCTGATAACCGTGGAGGTCGGTAGTCCCCAGGTTCCAGTTTAGAATAATATTTCTCAAACATCTCTGTCTCTGTTTTAAGAGCAGAGTTTCCATAGCTGCAAGACAGAGGATACTAAGTAAGTTCTTCTAAGAGGAGTTTCACACCCCCAAATAATCAGCACTTAACACTTATTGGCCATATGTGACCTTCTGTGAGACATGTCGCCTCTTGGTGCCTTACTTTCTTCACCTATAAAATGGAAACAACGACAACAAGACATACAAAGACTTTAGTTTTAGGACTAGTTTAGTTTAGTTTAGTTTAGTTTTAGTTCCTGGCCACATAGTAAGTACTATTTAAGTATTTGATATCTTTATTATTGTTTAACATACCAAGAAGTTTAGAGCACTGGTATTATATGGAAAATTGTTGTATTGGTTTCATCTTTAAGAATCATCTAACTTATTTGTGAAATTCCTTTGAATTAAAACCTTCTTCAAGTTACACACACACACACACACACACACACACACACAAAACCTCTTTAGATGTTGCCTTTGGTTTGTTTCTCTGCTCTTTGTTTCCAGCACTCAGTATATTCAGGAACACAATGGAAATTTATCATAAACATGGAAACTTTGAACAATGTTTTTTAAACAACTAGAGATTACAGATCAAGCTTGTCTTGGATATGTTTTGTATCTGTGTGCATGCACAATGCACATACATGTGTATATAGTAGAACAGCATTGATGTTTTCAACATTATTGAGCTAATTCCTGTTTGGCTACATTTTAAGATTAGTGGAGAAGGCTGAATGGGAAAGACAAAATGTCAAAGCAGCTTGCTTTTCAGTATGTATCATGTTTGCAGTGTAGCCTGTGAAGTTGCAGAGTCTGAATTCCAGCACAAGCACTCACAAAATATGTTGACTTAGTGAATGACATCACTTTGCATATCTTGTAGGATTGTTGTCCTGGTAGTTTGCATAAGGTCATCTATGCAAAATACAGGAACATCATGAGCACTCAAGATGGCAGCTGTTAGTGATAATGCCTCAATTCTGGCCTACACTATTTATAGATGTATAAAAGCAACATCTATTCAGCTGCCAGGGCCAGGGTACTCTCCGTGAGGCCACTAAATTGAACAATGAAACTCAACCACATCATGGATGGAATCTTGGTATCCAAGTTACTTGCTATGGTAAATATAAAACAGACGGCTGAAAATACAGAATATTGGGCCATTCTTCATCAAAGCTATGCTAACATCCTGGTTCAGCCTATGTTGCCTAACAGTCAAATCGTCTCGATAGCTTCTTTTCTCCCAGGGTGCCATATTAATTTTATCATAGGATCTTAGCATTGGAAGGGGGCTTAGAGGTCACCTGATGCAGAGCAGGGGAGTTCCCAGGTACACAGCCTGGCACCAGGCAGGCACCAGGCTAAAGCTCTCGCTTCACACTTGACCCTGTGGGCTGTCGCCCCCGCCCCCTGCCGTCCACCAAGTCCTGACTCCATTAACGGCTCGGTAAGCTCAGTGACTGTGGAGACCCAGAGGCAATGAGGCAAAGAAATGTTCCTTCCCTACACTGGGGTCTCAGTCTCGCTAGGGTTCAGTGTGGGATTGGATGGCTTCTATGCTGAAGCCCAGGTCCGAGGCCGCTCGGGTGGAGTCCGCGGTGAGGGGCTGCGGCCGGCCTGTACCTGAGCTCCTCCACCAGCCCGCACAGCTGAATAACAGGCAACTCGGTCTCCTCGCTCTGCTGGGAATCGGTGGCGACGCTGTCTGCGTCATCTTCAGTCATCGCTCTGCCGGAGCGAGCGGCCTGGCGGACTTCTAGTGTGCCCAGGGGCGCCGGGTGCCTGCCGCCACGCGTCACTCACACTGCAGCACAGCCGCGCGTTGCCCTGACGACTGACCCCGGCGGGAAGGGCGGGACTTCCGGAGGCCCCGCCCAGAGGAAGGCCCCGCCCAGCGCCCCAGCCTATCAGCGCGCTGACAGGGCGAGGCCAGGCACCTAGCGCGTTCCATTCGGTTCTTGGACTCCCCGACAGCAGTGAGGCTCCTTGAGCTCTCCGGTACCTTTGGCATCGAGTCGAGTATAGTTTATGAAAACCCTTGCAACAATCTTGTAATACTATCCATTATTCTGCAGCTTCATACATGTTAACTGTAGCAACTCTCAGATACTGCATTAGTGGGAGAGAAAAAAAGAGACTGATTATAAAGTGGATATCAATTCCTGAGACTTGCCTAAAGAGGGACTGGGTACCTGCTGTGTCCTTCGTGTCCTGCGGGAATGTGCGGAAAAGACCGACCTGGCCCCTAAAGGGCCTCCAGTTGAATGAGGGAAATAGTCTCTAAACAAGCTGTGGTGGCCTGGGATGACAATAGTGACAGCATAGCACTGCTGTACACTTCGAAGTGGGTAAGATGGTTAATTTTATGCTTTGTGGTTTTTAACCATAATTTTTAAAATGTAAGACAGTGAAACAATGTGAGCTTCAAGGAGCAATAATTTTGTTTGGAGAGTGCACATTTTAGTTCATGCATGTTGCTAACTTTGAATAAGACCTTTAAGATTGGAATTTATTCTTTGTATTGGTTCGGGAGTGCAGCCTACTGACAGCTTGGTTTTAGCTCAGTGAAATCCCTTATGGGTGATTGACTTCTAGAACTGTAAAACAGGAAATTTGTGTGGGAGGGGATTAAAGCTCTAAACTTTTGACAATAGTTTATGACAGCCACGTGACAGTGATACAGCTTGTAAGTTAAAGGAGATAAAATTGAGTTAAAAAAAAAAACAACAACAACTCAGTCGATCCAGGGTAATGTGAACAGAAAGAACAAGGAGAAGCATAATCAACAGAGAAAAAAAAAATAAATTGGATTTCATTGAGAAGAAAAATCTTTGCACTTCGAAGAACATTATCAAGAAAGTGAAAAGACATAGTAGGAGAAAACAATTCAAATCAGGTGTCCGATAAGGAGCTTGTATTCAGAATATATAAAACTATTGTAACTCAATTAAAAAACAAATTAAAATGGACTAATTCTCAAACTCTGATGGGCATGTGATGTGGCTTCTTTGGAAAATAGTTTGGTAGTTCCTAAAAGGTTAAACATAGAGTTACCGTATAACTAACCAATTCTCCTCTAGAATGTATCCAAGTGAAAAGAAAACATCTATTCATGTGTGAACCTCTAAAGAATGTTCATCACAGCATTATTCATAATAACCAAAAAGTGGAAGCACCCCAAATGTTCATCAACTGATAAATGGACAAACAAAAGTGGCATATCCATACCATGGGATATTATTTGCAATCAAAAATGAATTACTGATACATACTACAAGGAGGAACTATGGAAACACATAACGCTAAGTGAAAGCAGGAAATCACGAAGGATAGCATAGTGTATGATTCCATTTATATGAAATGTCCAAAATAAGCGAATATATAGAGACAAAAATTAGGTTCGTGGTTGCTTAGTGTTGGGGCAGGGGAAATGAGTTTCTTCTTTTTCTCCTCCTCATTCAAATTAGCATATTATAGTTGTACAGGTTGGTGGGGTGTTACATTGTGATATTTGCATAAGTGCTTACAATATACCTTAATTAAATTCATCTCTCCATCTTTCTCCTTTATCCCCCCCAACTTGAGCACTTTAAACAGGTTTTCATACATGAGTACAAAATACTTCCACGTTATTCACCCTCCCTCACCCTTTCCTTATGCTTACCACCCTCCCACTGGTATCTATCCCCAGAAGGACCTGTTTTACTTTCCTGTCCTTCATTTATTAAAAAAGAACATTTTTGTTAATTTATAATAGTTGCAAGGGACTTCATTTTGGTATTTCTATACATACACATATTATACCCTGAACTGTTTCATCCCCTCCATTGTTCTCCCTCCTACCCCATTCCCCTCCTTATGGTGACGCAACAGGTTTCAATGGTCCCTATTCATACTTCTATAGAAAGGACACCAACCATAGTCACCCTCTTTACTTTCTTCGTTTATCCTCCCCCTCCCACCAGGATCCTCCCTTCACATGGCCTGTTTTACACTTCTGTCCTTCATTGTTGAGGTGTCTGTTTGTTATACCATTCAGAGTATCTTTAGGGAGTGAGAAAAAAAATTCTAAAATTGATTTTATGCTGGATCACAAATTTGGATTACACTAAAAACTATTGAGTTATATGCACTAAATGGATGAATTAGAAAGTATGTGAATTATATCTCAATAAAGCTTATTTTTTAAAAGAGCAATTAGAAAACACACAAGGTAGTAAATTTAAATCCAGCCATATCAACAATTTCATCAAATGTAACTGTCATAAACAATCTGATTAAAAGACAAAGATTATCTTATTTAATAAAAAGCAAAACCTAACTATATACTTATATATTCTTATATATTTATAAGTGCTTATGTAATATATAGAACTTTTATACTGTATTAAGTATATAATGCATAGTTAAGTATATAATACTTATATATTATATATAAGTATATAGACACATATAATACCATATATAACAGTATGTAGCATATATATAGATATATACTACATTATATATACAGATTTTTTTAATGGTTTTTGGCCAGTCCAGGCAAAAAGTTAGAGAGACCCCCTCATCCCAATCAGTAAGCTGGGCGTGGTGGTGAGTGTCTGCAGTCCCAGCTATGCAGGAGGCTGTAGGTAGGAGGATTTCAGTCTAAGGCTGACCCTGGGCAAAAATGCAATATCCTACCTGAAAAATAACTGAAAAGCAAAAAGGGGGCCGGGGCATGGCTCGGGTGGTAAAGCACCTGCCTCACAAGTCTGAGGCCTGAGTTCAAGCCCCAGAACCATTTTTAAAAAGTAATAGAGTTTCAAAACACATGAAACAAAACTGGTAGAACTGCAAGAAAAAACAGACAATATTTCAAAAGTATCAGTGCTAATCTCTCAATAATTGATAGAGTAATAGATGTAAAAATCAGTAAGGAAGGAGAAGACTTGAGGGGATTATTAACCAACTTGTCCTAACTTCTTCAGAATACTCCACTCAACAAAGGTAGAATTCACATTCTTTTCCAGTGCACACAGAACACTTAATATGACCATATTCATAAAATGACAAATTTTAATGCACTCAAATCATACAAAGTCTGTCCTATCTCCCCAAAGTAATTAAATAAGGAATGAAAGGCAGAAACATAACTGAAGAATCTCTTAATATTTGGAAACAAGAAAACACCTCAAATCACAATGGGTCAAAAAGAAATCAAAGCCAGGTATGGTAGTGCAGGTTTATAATCCCAGCACTTTAGAGGGAGAGAGAAGAGTGCCAGTTTGAGGCCAACCTGGGCAATATAGTGTTTCAAAGGAAAAGAGAGAAATTAATAAAAAAATTACATGCCTGTCTAGTAAGTATGAGGCCCTGAGTTCTAGCCCCAGTACTGCCAGAGAGAGAGACAGAGAGAGAGAGAATACCAAGTGCTTTGTATTTTTTCAAAATTTTAACTATTTTATTTTTTATTAGCACATATTAATTGTACAAACTGGTTTCATTGTGATATTCCCATACATGCATATAATGTACCTCAATCAAATTCATCCCCTCTAGTACTTTTTCTTATCTTTTCCCCATTTTTAGCAGGCTTCACAATTCTATTTTAATACATGCATATAAAAACTTTGATCATATTCACCGCCTCCGTCACCCTCTCCTTCACTCTCCCGCATCTACTACTTCCCCTCAAACAGTCCCCACTTCATTCTCCGGGCATTTTGAAAGGGAGAGTTGAAAGTACTTTAAATTGAATAAAAATGAAGCATGATGCATTGACATTTATGCTATACAGCCAGAGCAGCCTTCAGAGAGAGATTTATAGCACTGAATTGCTTTTATTGGATGGATTGAAGGGAGGAAGGGAGAAAGGGAGGAAGGAAGGAAGGAAGGAAGGAAGGAAGGAGGAGAAAAGTTAGGAGAGGGAGATAGATGGAGGTGCACAAGAGTGTGAATGTATTTAATTTCACAACACTACACTTAAAGGTAGTAAATTTTATGTTATTTGACCACAATTTAAAAACTAAATAAATTAATAGAAATTAAAAAAATAAGGACAAACAAAAACCAAAGTAAGTAGAAAAAAAAATCAGAGTGAACTATTTTTTTTAAAGTAGGGAAAAATAATAAAGACGAAAGCTAACTAGATGATTGCGGGGGAAGAGAACAAATTACCAATCTGAATGGGAGAGGTGACATCACTACAGATTCTACAGATAATAAAAGGATAATAAGAGAACATTAAAAAAGAACTTGAAGGAAGGGAATGCTTTCTAACTTATTTTAATAAATGTACATTATTCTGATACCAAAAGCAAACAAAAACATAATAAAAAAGAAAACTGCAGATAAATATTGCCCATGAAGAAAGATACAAAAATTCTTTAAAATACAATATTTTAAAAAGATAACATATGATGACCAAGTAGGGTATGATGACCAAGAATACAAATGTGTTTTGACATTCAAAAGTTAATCAGTGTGCTTTACTACATTAACAGACAAAAAAAAGTGACCATCTTGATATAGAGACAGAGACTTTGATGAAATCCAACATCCTTTCTGATTAAAAAAAAAAACTTTCAGTGAACCAAGAATAGAGATGAATTTCCTCAATCTGACAAATGACATTTAAAAAAAAAAAGAAGGGGGAAAAAACACCTAAAAGTAGCATCTTGTCTAATGGTACTAGATCTATACTTTCTTCCTAAAATCAGAAATAAGGTAAGAATGTTTACTCTTGCTGGTGGAGTGGCTCAAATGGTAGAGAACCTGCCTAGCCAGTGTGAGTCCCTAAGTTCAAACACCAGTACCACCAAAAACATTTTTTAATTCAATTCATATCTCCCATCATGTACAATATTAAATAAAATGGGTTATAGGCCTAAATGTAAAATCTAAAACTATAAAACTTACTGAAGAAAAATGTACAAAATCTTTCTTGATATTGTTAGGTAAAGTGTTAGGCAAAAGAACTCTTAGCTACATCAAAAGTACATTCCTAAAAGAAAAAAGTCACTAAAACCTCTGCTCTTCAAAAGGTGTTAAGAGAATGAAGAAACAAGTTAAAATTACTTGCATCTAAAATAAAGAACTCTCAAAATCAATCATAAGAAAAGAAACAACCCAACTCTTCAAAATGACAAGAGATATGGGGTGGCAGTATAGGAGTTTGAACTCAGGGCCTCATGCTTTCCAGGCAAGAACTCTACCACTTGAACCACAGCCCAGCCCTCATTGCTGTGGGTGTTTTTCAAATGGGTTTTTGCATTTATGCTGGGGCAGCCCAGACCATGATTCTCTATTTACACTTCCCACATAGCTGGGATGGCAGGCACATGCCACCATGCCCAGTTTTTATTAATAGAAATGGGGTCTTGTGAACTTTTTGCCTTGGCTGACCTTGAACCATGATCCTTTCAATCTCCTCCTCCTGAGTAGCTTCAATTACAGGTGTGAACCACCATGCCAGTGAAAAGATATGATTTTACAACTTTTCTTTTTCTGAGACAGTGTCTTGCTAGGCTGGCCTTAAAGTTGCTTTCCTCCTGCCTCAGTCTCCCAAGCAGTTGGGACTGCAGATATACCCCAATGCACCAGAATGCTGGGCAAAAGATAAGAGTAGACACTTCATTTTAAGGAAGGCACAGTTGGCTGGGTGCAGAAGCTCATGTCAGTAATCCCAGCTACCTACGAGGCAGAGATTTGGGAGGATGGTAGTTCAAAACTAGCTTGGCTAAAAATGTTAGCAAGACCCATCTCAATCAGTATGGCAGTTCACTCCTGTGAGCCCAGCTACACAGGAGGAAGGAAGATCATGGCCTGAGGCAGGCCCAGGCAAAAACACCAATCCCTAAGTAAAAAATACTAAAGCAATAAGAGGTGGGGACATGGCTCAAGGAAGAGAGCCTGCCTAACAAGTGTGACACCCTGAGTTCAAACCTCAGTACCTACTGCAGAAGAAGGAGAAGGAAAAGAAGGATAAGAACTACTACTTGGCAGGCTGAGATCAGGAGGATCAAATTTTGAGGCCAGCCCAGGCAAAGAGTTCTTGAGACCCCATCTCCAAAATAACCAGAGCAAAATGGACTGGAGGTGTAGCTCAAGTGGTAGAGCACCTGCTTTGTAAATGTGAATTCAAGTCCCAATCTCACTAAATAAAAATAAAAAGGATGAAGAAGACACAGGTACGCATCACTTTAACACTTAGCACTAAGGTTATATTTTGGGAGATGGGTTGTTAGGCAATTTCATCATTGTACAAATACCATGGAGTATACTCACCCAAACCTAGATGGCATAGCCTGATGCACACCTGGGCTGTCAGCTATACATGTATGTGTATATATGTATACACAGATATATGCATATATACAGGTACATATATACATATGTGTATCTATATAATTTGTACATTATATGTAATATCATACACACACAGTATAGTCTATTGCTCCCATAGCCATGATAAGAAAACACAAGATTTAATCAAGAGAAAATAATCCAATCAAGACATGGCCAAAACACGAAATGTGTAATACCATTGCTGTGAGTGGTAACTGATTTACAGAATACTTTATGTAAGTGGAAAGAACACACTCTGACATAGAGATAGGAAGTGTCGCAAAGACTTAAGCCAGCAACCTAGTGGTTTATTATCACTCACAAATATTTGTTCTGTACACGATTGTATGTGCTGCTCACTCTCTCTTTGCTCCTCCAAATCACTGTCCTGTCTTTGAGCAAATGACAGGCCCTACCCCAACCCTCTTCTCTGAAACCTAATCCCTACTGCTCTATTTTGTGCTTTATTTGGATCTGGACTGTCCCCCAAAGGTCCCTGTGGTAAAGCCTTGGTCCCCAGTGTGTGCGTTTGGGAGGTGGTAGAGCATTTAAGAGGTGGGGCCTCAAAAGAGGTCTTCAGGTGTGCCCTCAAAGGGGATAGTGGGCCCCAACCCTTCTTCTTCTCTTTCACCCCCTAGCCACGAGGTAAGCATTTTGCTCTGCCACACATTCTGTCATGGTGTGCTGCCTTGCCACAAGCCCAAAGCAGTAGGGATAATTGATCATGGACTGAAAACTCCAAAACTGTGAGCCAAAATAAACCTTTCTCTTTATTAGCTGTCCATCTCAGGTATTTGCTGTAGTAACAGAAAGCCAACTAACACACCCTGAAGGCCTGAATTTTCCAGGATTCCTCGTGGCTGACTTCTGGCTGTTTTCAGCCATGAGAGGCATCCTCAAGCAGCCATAGGTCAGAAGAGTGAGCATGCAGGGAATTTCTTCCCTGCTATCTTCCTCCTTTTGGTCACATTCTGGTGGTACACAGCTCCTCTATGACCATACTTCCTATCTGGTGGTGACTCACTTGTACTGCCAGCCCTCACTGGACACTGGTTTCACCATCTTTCCATTTTCCTTCAGGCACAGAATACTGTTGGGCCCATTCTGGATGGTTCCCTTAGCTCTGTTCATGTGGGTATAAATTGCCCTTCACTTGAGTCTCTTTGGTGACTGGGTAGAATTCTACTTTCTACAGGACCTTAACTAATAAATACTTCTAGAATCCACTTACCTAAGGATGTCACCCTCCAGAAATATGTGCACTAGACAGACAAGTTTACTGTGCAGACACTGCTGGTGTCTGCCACTGAATATAAATAAAGTCACTCTAAACTATAGGTCATCCGCTTCTTTTCCTAGAGTCAGGCTCTTTTAAGGGGTAATACCTGATGTCTAGAAGAAGCAGGGAAGGATGTAGGGGGTCAGGAGCAGATAATTTTCCAGCTGTGACTTGGCTACTGGCTGGTTAAAACTTGCATAATTCTCTCTGTAGTTTTGCCCCTCAGGTTCTATCTCTGTAAAATGGGGACAAGATATTTTTAGTGACTGCCTTATGCATCTTACAAGATTTCTGTGAGGCACAAATGGATGGAGTAAGAAAAGTTGTAGTTTGGAAAGTATGACACCGAAGTATAATGTTAAAGTATGATGAGGAGGTGCCCAGCACCTCCTCCACCTGGGAGGAGCCACTGCCCTAGTTTGGAGGCAGGTCATAGCAAATTATTGCACGACAAACTAAGTCGACTTTCAGGTGTTACATGATAATAGTGATAATTGCCATTGTAGTTCTTCATATATTCATTATTTATTAGGGAATATTATTGCTTAATAAAACATACCAAGTATTGCTTCAGTTCCTATGTATTTTGAGGCTAGCTGGATGCTTGACGCTATATGAGGCACGTTCTACACATCATCTTGTTTCATCATTGATGATTCTGTGACATACGGGTAATTCCACAAGCCTCTGTTTTACTCACCAAGGAGACCAAGGTTCAGAAAAGTTAAGCAACTTGCCCAAGGTCACATAACTATTCTGGGTGCAGCTAGAACTGAAATCTAGATTCATCTCACTCTGCTCTGTCTTTTCATCCTATCTGCCCTGTTAGATCAATGGTCTTCAGTGGGAGGGGAGATCCCAGGGGAATTTTGGCAACATCTGAGACATTTTTCTTTGTCATAACTGAGGATGCCATTTGCATCTGATAGATTGTCACCATGTTAGTCTCTTAGGGCCACCATCACAAATTCTCGCAAGAGGGATTTGTTCTCTCACAGTTCTGGGGGTTAGAAGTCCAGAATCAAGGTGTTAGCAAGACCACACTCCCTCTTAAGGGTCTAGAGAAGAATTCTTCCCCAACTTGTCCTCACTTCTGATGGCTTCTGGCCATCCTTGGTGTTCCTTGGCTTGTGACTGCATTGATTCAGTCTCTGCCTCTCAACTACTCTCTCTCTCTCTCTCTCTCTCTCTCTCTCTCTCTCTCTCTCTCTTCCTTTCTTTCTTTCTTTTAGTGGTTTGAACTCCAGACCTTATGCTTGCTAGGCAGGAGCTCTATCACTTGAACCACTCCACCTGCCCTTTTTGTGTTGTTTATTTTTGAGATAGGGTCTCACTTTGTGCCCAGCCCAGCCTGGACCACAGTCCTCCTGTCTGTACTTCCCCTCATAACTGGGATGATATCTCAACTACCACATCCAGACATTGGTTGAGATGGGGACTTCTTGAATTTTTTGCCTGGGCTAGCCTCAAACTGTCCTCTGGATTTCTGCCTCCCAAGTAGCAAGGATTACAGGATTGAGCCACCATGCCTGGCTTTAATCTCATTTTTAATTGAAAAAAGAATAATTATAAATCATTAGATTTAAAGCCAATTCTAAATCCAGAATTATTTTTATCTCCAGATCCTGAACTAATTATATCTGCAAAGACCCTTATTCCAAATAAGGTCACATTTGGACGTGCCAAGTGGGTGTGAATTTGGGGGGAAAATGATTCAACCTAGTACATGACAAACATTCTCTAATATACATGATGGGCCCCATGACAAAGACTTATCTTGCCCAAAATGTCAATAGTGTTGAGGTTGAGGAAGTCTGCTCCAGGGAGGAACCTCTTTTCTGAAAAGCAGTGAGATGCACCTATACTACTCTAGACAGCTGCAAACTGTCTCAGGGTTTACAGAAGGAGGGGCCTAAAGAAGAGAGGCCATGTCTTCCTGTCCACCCTCCCTCTCTACTTTTCTGGGACCACTTCCTGTGACTTAGCCTCCCTTATCTCTGTGTGGAAGCTGCCCCCTGCCTGCAATTCTGTAGGGTTTTATGTTTTGAACCATGGAGTCAGATCCTCCCAAATATTAAGCTTCAACCATAAATCAAAAATGCCGCCTGGCCTCTTCCTCCTCAAAGAGGAAGGTGCTCAAAATTAAAGTCAAAGTCAGAGTCAAGTGACTATTTACAAGTTATGGAAACAGGACTGGCCATGAAGGCAGAGCATTTTCCTTCATTCTTCTGACAAATGTTTAGTGAGAGCCTGCTATGTGGCCCTGGGTACACAGCAATGAGCAGCAAGGCTGACAGTGTCTAGACTCATGTGGAGCTTCCAGTCTGATACAAACAATTGTAATCCAGGTGACAAGTGCTGTGAACCCAAGCCCAAAGGGAGGTAGTAGGTGACTCAGATTTCAAGGCATCATGGAAGGTTTCGTGGAGCAAATGAAAACCCAAGATGTGAAGACTGAGTAGAATCTGAATCCAGTTGAGCCAGATTCTCAGCCCAAACTTGACCACAACCTTAGCCCTAAAGTAAGGGCAAGGGAAAAGTAGCACTCAGGAAGGCAAGAGCTGTGCAAAGGCCCAGAAAGGGAAGACAGCACACTGGGGTAATTGAAGGAAGATCAGTCTGTGCTCCACCCCTTTAGAAGAACAAAACAGAGAAGAAAGTCACTACCAGTATCCACCTTCTGGTTTTCCTGCCTGTCCTCCAAATGGCTTCCATTGACAATCCTTTTCAGTGTGAGCTGAAGGGATGCTTTCCCCCAATGTCCTTATTGAACTTGGTTCTCTTGTTCTCAGAGTTGCAAGAGCCCTGTGTCCAGGCCAGGACAAAGAAACAGGGGTGGGACATCAGGCATGACCAGACATCTTTGGTGTCCAGAAGTTGCTTTGTTCCAGCCAAGAGTGAGGTAGATACATAAAGTCCCAGAAAGCATTAGAGGGTGTATCTCTGCCAACCTAACTCCCATTTTAAAAACCAGAATCAAAAGCACTTAGTTAAGGGCTGGGATCAGCCTGACCAATGCCCCCTACTCCTTCTGGATCAAAAAGAAACAAAGAGATTTGAGCCTGTGCTCTGGGGCCAATACAGTCTGGGTTCAAGTCCTGCCTCAGCCACTCAGTAGTTGCAAGTCACCTCACTAGAACAGGTTCTCTCAGAGCTTCATTGTGGAGTTGCAGTGCTGCCCCTGGAGGGGGTGTCCATGTGTGCAGTGGAGGGTCACAGGAGCGTTCCCGTAAGAACTCAACACAGGATGTGGTACCCAAAAACAGCCCAGTCCTTTGGACTTACTTTTTTCTCTACTTTGGCCTTGAACCCAGGCCCAGCCTCCTCCTTTATCCAATCTCTAGGGAAGAAACAAGAAATGAGCAAGGAAAATAGTCCCTCCGTTTAGGTATTCACTTCTTACTAAAGAATTATATATAAGAAATGTACATAATCACAAGTGCACAGTTAACACAACCTCAAACACTGGCCAAGACCTATGTAACCAGCACATGACGAAGAAATAGAACGTCAGCACCCCCAAGACCTACTAAAGTCTACCACTGTCTCTACAACCAAGGGTAACCTCTCCCCAGTCCTTCTATTCTTGATAAGCACTGTTGTACTGCCCATGCTCCTTCGTGCCTGGTTTCTTTCATTCAGCATGTTAAGAGTCACCCTTCACCCAAGTGGGTAATTTCAGACTGCTCATTATCGCAGCTGTACAGTGCTCCGTTAAGATTCTCTCTCCCCTTGTTAAGGAGCGCTTGGAGGAGTTTCCCATTTGGAGGTGTTGTACTGTAAAATAATTTCCAGAATGGTTATATCAGATGTTCTCTTTAAAAAATAATCTGTAGCCAGGTGCTGGTGACTCACGCCTGTAATCCTGACTACTTAGGAGACTGAAACCGGGAGGATCACAGTTTGAGGCCAGCCCAGGCAAATAGTTTGAGAGACTCCATCTCCAAAATAACCAGAGCAAAATGGACTTGAGGTTTGGCTCAAGTGGTAGAGTGCCTGGTTTGCAAGCATGAAGCCCTGAGTTCAAACCCCAGTTCCACAAAAAAAAAAAAAAAAAAAAAAAGATCAATGGCATAGGGCACTGTGCCTTCCTTTCTCAATGGTCAGTTACTCATTCAGACACACTTCCGAAGCCCAGATCTGTGTCAGGCCTTGAGATCTATTCCCCACCCTTCCTCTTGTGTGTGTGGGTGGAAGGAGGGACAGAGGAAAGGGGGACAGGTATGAGGTGACATGGTACTGAGCCTATTGGGCTGTATTTCCCAGGCTCCTAGGTCTGCCAGAAGGCAGAAAGGAAGAAACGTGGGGGAACTCCCCTTTCTCTCCACCTCAACAGCACCTCTGGCTGTGTTTGCATCTCTTCCATGGACTCCAGAGCCATCACCTGCTCCCTTGTTCTTCCAGTAAGGGCAGCAGTGGCTTCCCCACTACACTTCCCCACAGCTCACCCTCCTTAGCTGCTTTTGAATGCACTCTCTTTTCCCATTGGACACTTGCTGATCCTGACTGTGACCTCCCAGGCCAGATGGGAGGCCTGGGGCAAAAGGATGCTCATTCACCAAGGCCATTGCTGGAAAGATGCATTGTGTTGGGGAGGGGTCTATGTTGCCTGGGGAGCCACGAGGAAGAATGCTATGGAACAGGACAGCAGCAACTCAGACTTGAGGAGCAGTGTGGAAATGCCCACTTCCGTGTCCTGCTGGCCAAGGCTGTCCCTGCAAGGAATCCCTCTGTCTGGTTCTAAAGACTGGAAATCCTCAGGCCATGAACTACCTACTATGATGGTAAACCTTGATGGGAATGTGCCCTGTCTTCCTGCCTAGGGCACAGTCCCACGAATGGAGAGTGGCATCTTAGACCTGGGTATTCCCTATATGCAGACACTATGCTGAGCTGAGTACCTGCCAGGTCTTGACCCACTAATCATAATTATACTAGTCCTTCTGTGGGTAAGGAAACGGAGGCACAGGGAGGAAAGGTGATTGGTACCCAACAAATATTTATTAATGACAGCAGAATCAATAATTAGTGTAGCAGAGGCCTTGAAAACACTAACTTTGGAACTCAAAAGATAATGGTTAGGGCTGGGCATCGTGACACACTTGTAATCCCAGTTCCTCGGGAGGCAGAGGTAGGACAACCTTGATCTGTGGCTGGTCCCCAGCAAAATCTATGAGACCTTATCTGAAAAACAACTAAAGCAAAAAGGACTGGGGCCATGGCCCAAGCGGTAGAATGCTTTCCTAGCAAGTGTGAGACCCTGAGTTCAAACCCCAGTACAACAAAGGAAAAAAAAAATACATAGCTTGAATCTAGATTTTGCCCTATGTTAGCAGGTCATTTTTCTTAACTTCCTTTGCTGTGAAATGAAGATTATCATGGCCACCTGGCCGGCTTCCGGAAAGAATTAAATAATGAGCAAGTAGTGTGTGTGTGTG
This sequence comes from Castor canadensis, assembly GCF_047511655.1. Taxonomy (NCBI): domain Eukaryota; kingdom Metazoa; phylum Chordata; class Mammalia; order Rodentia; family Castoridae; genus Castor; species Castor canadensis. The sequence goes on from NC_133400.1 coordinate 27,587,073, forward strand.
TGTGTGTGTGTGTGTGCGCGCGCGCGTGTGTGTACAGGTGCATATACATATAATGTAAAATTGCACTTTACCACATGCATGTTACACTTCAGTTTTTTCAATTGTGTACTTATTTATGACAATAGGCTGAAAACAAATCATAACCTTCAGATTTACCAAACCAACAATTTGCTTGTTTACGATAATATATGTTGTGAATATGCTTAAGTTCTAGATTGCCTCAAGTCACAATGTGCCTCTTCAGGGATCACATTACTAATCGCCATGTCTGAGGTCGGCATCATAACTGCACTATTTTTAACTTTATTTTGAAATATTTTCAGTTGAGAAATAGAATCCAGAATTGACATACACCTTTTACCCAAATTCTCCAAATTCCCCAAATACTAACATTTTATTGCATTTGCTTTATCATTCTTTTTGCCTATGTATTTTCTGAAACATTTAAGAGTAATTTACAAACCTAATGCCTCTTTATTCCTAAATACTTCAGTATGTAGTTCCTAGAAGCAAGGACATTTTATTAATAAATTATAAAAACCAAGAGTTAACATGGCTGTAATTTATTGTCTAATATAGATCCCTTTCATAAATTATGTCAATTACTCCATTAATGTCTTTTATAGTAAAATAAATGTATGATCTTTTCTGTGCCAAGATTTCATCCAATAGTTTAATCGTATTTCCAGTTTTCTTTGGACAGTGCCTCAGTCTTTGTCATTTGTGATCCTGAGATTTTTAGAGAGCAAAGGCCAGTTAGGTTTGAACGGTGTGCCTCAGTTTGGGCTTGTCTGGTGTTTCCTCGCGATTAGATTCAGGTTTTGCATGTCCGGCAGGAATGTCCCAGGTGGCCAGTCAGTCTCAGGGCAGCAAGACAGGAAGCACTGGCATCTATGTGTCAATTTTAACTGGATCCCTTGGTTAAGATGGTTACTATTTATCCCTTTGTAACTAACAAGTATCTTCTGGGAAGACACTATTGAGTTTATATAAATGTCTGGTCTCTCATCTTTCACCCACCACTTTTAGCTTTCATCAGTGATTCTTGCCCAAATAAATTGTTTCTATGACAGCTACCAAATGGTAATTTTTCTAATTCTACCAGTCCTTTTACATTTCTTTATCTAGATTCTACTTTATATCAGGATGGATTGACTGACGGATTCTTATTTTATTCTATGAGTTGTTGTTATTTTATTTGTTGCTCAAATTGTTCCAAATTTGGCCAATGGGGCCCCCATGAACTGGTGCCTTGTCTTGTTGACATATCACCATCATTTTCTGTGTACTTGCTTACTTCCTGGAAAACTAGATGTATCTATATTTCCCTTACCCCAATCTGGAATCAGCTGCTTCTCCAAACAGTCCTGGTTCCTTTCAGAGGACAATTTATACCTCAACTTAAAAAAAAAAAAAAAAGAAAAGAAACATCCCTATGAACAAAATACCTGACATAAACAACTGAAGAAAAGAAGGATTTGTTTTGGTTCAGTTTCAGAGGGTTCCTTCCGTCCATGGTTGGAGCCTGGGCAAAATATCATGGTGGCAGAGAAACTTCTTTACCTCATTATGGACAGGAAGCCAAAAGGAAGACAGGAAGAAACCAGGGATAAAATGTCCCTAAGGGCCAGCCCCTCAGTGACCTACCTCTCTAGCTAAGTCCCAAAACTTCCCAAAATAGCACCACCTGCTGAGGATCAAACCCCCAACACATGAGCCTGTGAGGGACATTTCATATTCAAACCATAACAGAAAAGATGATCCCCAAAATGGAGGAATAGAAATACTACAGTATGTTTAAAATGTTTACATATGTGCGTGTGTCTGTGTAATGCAAATATGATTGTGTTTCCCATGAGTCTACATTTAAAATTCTTCTCTTTTTTTTGAGGCAGGGTCTCACTATGTAGTGCAGGTTGGCCTTGAACTCTTGATCCTCCTATCTCAGCCTCCTGGTTGCTAGGATTACAGATGTGCACCACCACACCTGGCTGAGATTCTTCTTAAAGATGGATCTAAATAACCACTCTGCCTCTCTACTACACTGTACAGTGGGCTCTACACAACTGGTTGAATATCCCTAAACTGAAAATCTGAAATCCAAAATGCTCCAAAATCCAAAATTTCCACACCTGATCTCATGCATTGGTTGCAGTCAAAACACAGGTTCACTGGAAACACAATGTAAAATTACCTCTAGCTCTATGTGCTAACGGTGTACAATGTAATATAAGCAAATTTCATGTTTAGACTTGAGTCTCATCCCCAAAATATATTATATACATGTAAACATTCCAAAATTTGAAAAAAAATTCAAAATCACACACTTCTAATGACAAGTATTTTGGATAGGAAGCGATCTGTCTGTAACAATGAGCAAAAGGGGAGGTGGAGGGAATCCAGCATTGTGGAGAATCTCAGGGAGCTCGACTCTGGGTTCTGTAGGCTTTGACCTTGACTCTCATCCCCAGAGCAGCTTAAAAAATGTATCTTTTAGTGAAGAAGAAGAACCAACTCTGGCTCTTGCAAGTGACTTGGCATCTTCATACCTTGGTTTCCTCATCTGTAAAATGGGGATGTAGTGTCCCTGGGGGCATTGGAGAGGATGATGCTATTCCACGCATGAGCAGCCCAGGCAGCAGCCCTGGCATGTGAGTTTTAAACATCATGTTGGGGTTATTGTGACTTCATAGCGGCTGCATTTTTGAAGAATCTCTCCATTCTTAGATTCATCACTTAAACTGGGCCCTCAGGATGTCCCCTCCTTCAAGTATCTCCCACAAACCAGGACTGGAAGGCCTGCACTTTGACCTGACTTCAGTCCTGGACACCGGCATGCACCTGTGTACCAGCCACCTATCAGTCAGGACTGTGGTGTGAGTGACAGAATCCCAACTACTAACAGGTTAAATAAAACAAGGATCCATTGGCCCCATGGAAGTCTCCTCCACCTTCAGGCATGAGTGCAGCCAGAGGCACCATTAATTATGCCACCAGAGTACCAACTCCTTCCATCTCCTCCAGATTCTGTTTTCCTCTGTGTTGGCATGTCACCCTGTGGCTGGCTTTTCTTACATGGCAGCAAGATGGTTAGTAGCCATACGCTCATCTCCCACCAGCTGAGCATCCCCATCAAGGAAAAGGAACTTTCTCAATAGCTCCACAAAGGTCCTAAGGTGAGCGTTATTGGTCTACTTGGGTCATGCAGTTTCTGAGCAGTTCCAGGCCATACCCTGTGCTGAATCTCTTCCGATTGCCCCTCCATAGCCACTCTTCCCCTCTCCCACCTGCTCTGTGCCTTGGGGAGTGGACCCATTTAGGTGACAAACGCAGGTGCCCTTGCCTTCTGGGGTTAGGTTGGATTCAGCAAATAGGTATAGGCAGGTGATTAAGGTCAGATATGTGATGTGCTCATCTCCAAGGGCTGGTTAGGTGTCTCCACTGAAGGTCCCAGCTTCCACCAAGGCACCTGTGCCATGGAGCACCATTATTCCTGGGTGTCCCACTCCCTTTCCCTGCCTTTTCATGCTGGGGCTGATGGCTGCACCATGGTGTTGCACCAGCTCTTGGTTCCTCAAGGTCCTTTGTGAAGAGACCCTTCTTTATAGGCTCCTTGGTGGCCCAGCTGAAAGAGTCTTGCTAATCCTCATGCTCGCTTCTGGAGTGCAGGTGAGGTTCACTCCAACTGACCACAAAAGGAGTGACAGAGCAATGAGGCACAGATGTAAGCATCAAAGCTTTGCGATGGTCCAAGCATCAGATCACACTGGGCATGTCATCCTGAGAAGCCAGAGTCACTTTCAGTGTTGGTTTCATCCTTCCTTCTGAGAGTTCCATCCAGTGATGGAATGAAGAGGGACACTGGATTAGGAGTTCAAAGCCAACCAACCTTCTTCTCTCTTGTAACTTCCATTAGCTGTGTGACTTAAACAAGCTACTCAGCTTCTCTGAGCCTATCTTACATCTAGAAACACTGCCTGCCTTCCCCCAAAGTCTTGCAAACAAGATAAAATGATGACTGCCAGATGCAGCAGTACTTGCCTATAATCCCAGCACTAGGGAGGCTGAAGCAGGAGGATCTGAAGGTCAAGGCCAGGCTGGGCCACACGATGAGACTTGTCTCAAAAATAAAAATGATGTCCGTGAGGCAGAATTGTTGGCATCCAGAGCTCTCCGTTCCCTGTGTGTTGAAGCCTCAGGACTTTGGAGCACCCTCAGGTGTCCCCTCTTCCCTGCTGTGGTTCTATTTGTTTCTAATTGGTCACAGAAGGTCCTCATCCTCTGCCAGTCACTTTCTATAGACTTAGGGATTACTAAAACTATCAGCAGGATGAAGATCGAGAGTGGCAGTTATTGTCCTTTTCTGTAAGCTCCTTGGAGGGAGGGATGCAGTTTACCTTGTCCTCTGTTGTGTCCCTGTGGCTCAGAGACCAGCGCAGACCAAGTGCTTAAAGAGATGGTGCTGAATGAAGAGAATCAAGAAAGATGGGTCACTGCTGTTGTTGTTGTTAAGGGTAAACCGAGAGGGTGAAGAAGGATGACTATGGTCAAGGTACTTTGTATGCATGCATAAAAATTGAGCAATGAAACCTGTTGAAATTACCTATGAAGGATGGGAGGGAGGAGGAGGGAGAATAAGGGAGGAGGTGACTCTAATTAAGGCACATTTAAGCACATATGTAAATGTCACAATGGAAACCCCACCCTGTACAACTCATACATGCTAATTTTAAAAAAGAAAGGGAAGAAACAAAAACAAACAAGAAACAGGGAAAAATGTGGTGGTACATGCCTGTAATCCTAGTTACTTGAGAGGGGGAGATGAAGAGGATTATAGTTTGAGGGTAACCAGAGCAAAAAAAAAAAAAATTAGTGAGATCCTATCTCAAAAAACGAGTTGGGGGCTGGGGACATGGTTAAGTGGTAGAACACCTGCCTAGCAAGGGTGAGGCCCTGAGTTCAACATCCCCCACAGTACTGCCAAAACAAATAAAAAAAAAAACCAAGCCGGGTGTGGTAGTGCAGACCTGTAATCCCAGCTACACAGGAGGCAAAGGTAGGATTATGATTTGAGGCTGGCCTGGGCAAAAGCAAGAGACTTTATTTAAAAAGTAAAACCAATCGAAAAATTTTGGAATGTTCCTCCAGTGGTAGAGCACCTACCTAGCAAGCTCAAGGCAGTGAGTTCAAACCCTAGGATTGCCAAAAAGGAAAGAAAGAATGTGAGAGAGAGAGAGAGAGAGAGATAAGAAAGGAAGGAAGGAAAAAGGAAGAGAGGATGGAAGGAAGAGCCAGGAGCCAGTGGCTCATGCCTGTAATCCTAGCTACTCAGGAGGCAGAGATCAGGAGGATTGTAGCTCAAAAAGGCTGGTGGAGGGGAGAGGGAGGGGGCGGGGGGCAGGGGGGAGAAATGGCCCAAACAATGTATGCACATATGAATAAATGAATAAAAATAAAAATGAAAGGCTGGTGGAGTGGCTCAAGGTGTAGACCCTGAGTTCAAATTCCAGTATCTCAAAAAGAAAGAAAAAGAGAAAGAAGGAAGGAAGGAAGGAAAGAAGGAAGGAAGAAAAAGAAAGAAAGAGAGAGAAAGAAAGAGAGAGAGAGAAAGAGAGAGAAAGAAAGAGAGAGAAAGAAAGAGAGAGAGAGAAAGAAAGAAAGAAAAACGAAGCCAGGCATGGTGATACATCCCTATAATCTCAGCACTTGGAGACTGAAGCAGGAGAGTTATGAATTTGAGGCAAGCCTTGATTACATAGCAAGACCCTGTCTCAAAAAACCAAGGAAGTGCAGGCAGTAAGATCATCTGCCTAGCAAGCACAAAGCCCTGACTTCAAACCCCAGTGCCTCCAAAACCCAAAAAACATACAACAAAAAACAAGGCTTAAGAATGTAGCTCAGTGGTAGAGCACTTACCTAGTATGTGCAAGGTCCTGTATTTGACCCCTCTCCCGGCACCAAATTAATTAATTAATTAAAAAAGGTAAAAACAGCTACAAAACCTGGCTGTCCAGCCTCACTGTAGGATAATGGGTCACCCACACTGGAGGCTTGTCACAGGACTGAAATGAGACAGGGTCTGTGAGCACTCACTGAAGTGCCCAGCCAAGAGCAAGGGCTGGGTCAGCACTGGGTAGATTCATGAGATCCACGCATTTGGGGCCACCAGTGCTTGGCTGAGAGTCCAGCATGGGCTGAGGGTCCCTCTGCTCCTACCAGTCTGGCACCAGCTTTGTAGCTAAGTTTGGGTCTCTTGGGAGGACAAGTGTCATCTTGAAGACAGTGGTGTCTCTTGGCTTCTCTCTCAACAAGGGGCCTGATGACTGGGAAGAAGGCAAAGAGAGACTGTGGGACCGACTGGGAGGTTGGTGAACTCAGCCACTAACTTGCCTCTCAGATACATGGTCTAAACTCTCTGGGCCTCAGCTGTTCATCTAGAAAATGGGTATGTTTACGCCAGTTCCATGTACCTCACAAGTGGTCCTGAGGGACAAGAATTAGGAGCTCTTGGAAATAAAAGGTGATTGAGGAAGTTCCTTTTACTCCATGCACCAAGGCCCAGGGGTCCCCAAGTTCAAGACTCCTTTCCAGCTCTCCTCCGCTCTTCTTCTCACATGTTGCTCTGAATCACTGGCTCCAAGAGAATAGAAATGGACCGTTGTCTCCATGGACTCCTTCTCTCGGACTGTGGAAACAGGGCGTTTGGCAGGCTCCAGCATCTTGGGTGGCTAATAAGGAAGAAGAGGAGCGAGCCACCTCCACCCCTCCTGAACAGTGAGTCACTCTGTCAACACACCCCTGATGTCACAGCTTGTTCTACCAGAAGCCCCTGGAGCTGGGACCTGCCCTTGGCAAGCCGGCACCCTCTCCTCTGCTCTTATGCCAAGTCAAAGGCAGGAGACACATGTCAGGCCAGAATTACCCCAGGACTCCCAAACCCCATCCTAGACAAAGTCCTCTCTAACTATCACAATCTATAAAAACAAAAACTATTTCTATGAATAACTAGAGTAAAAAGAAAAAACTGCCCCTCCCTGACCTCCATCCCAGTCCACACTCCAAAGGAAACCATTATTGAGAGTTTGGTGCAGAATATTCCATATTTTTGCCAAATGTATATTCAATGTTTAAAATTAAAATTTAATTTCACAAATAATACAGAGAGGCTGGTATGTGACTCAGTAGTAGAGCACTTATCTAGCGTGTGCAAGGCCCTGGGTTTGATCCCCAGCACTGCAAAAGAAAAGTAATGTAAAAATTTATCTCCTTGGAGAAAAAAATATGAAACAGAATAAAATCTGCCTTGACCTTTACCCTGGATCTGAATCTGTTCTTGCCACAGACCATTGACTGTGCCTGTTATCTTTTTCCCACTCCTTTCTCTGTTTATATTTGTACATAGGCCTATTTCCACAGGAAATACACAGCTTTGCTTTGTGTGCCTGGGTCTCATATAAATACTGACATAGCACACCTACAATTTGTTAGTTGCACTCATCCTAGTCTTTTTTTTTTTTTTTTTTTTTGGTGGCACTGGGGTTTGAACTCAGGGTTTCATGCTTGCTGTCAACCTGAGTCTTGATAACCCTCTCATGTTGCACAACCCAGATGCCTTGTTCTAAGTACAATGTGCTTTTTTCTTCTTTCTTTTTTTGCGGTATGGGGTTTTGAACTCAGGGCCTACTCCTTGAGCCATTCCACCTGCCCTTTTTTGTGAAGGGTTTTTTCAAGATAGGGTCTCAGGAACTATTTGCCCAGGCTGACCTGGAATCGTGATCCTCCTGATCTCTGCCTCTTGAGTAGCTAGGATTACAGGCACGAGCCACCAGTGCCTGGCTCAGGGTGCTATTCTATCAGCTTGTTTATCCTCACCTATCCATGGATGTTCAGGTTTTTTTCCAATTTTTTTCTTTTTTCCTTTAGCAAAATTATTTTTTGCCTTTGATCAAATTCATTCATGTTCATGATATTAATAAGTCAAATAATACGAAGCTTATAGACAAAATCAGTAACGTCCTCACCTCCCCCTACACACACACCTTCCATCTGTGTGTCCTGCCCATCTAAGAAAACGACTTGTTACTCCTTCAGCTGTTTCTTTCGGATCTTTCTTTATCTTTCTTGAAGTACTCCACGTTTCTGAATAAGATGCTTACCCACAATTTCTTGATTTATTAGCCCAAAACACAAGGCCTGCCCTTTTATTGTAGTAGAAGCAGGTGTAATGCTCCCGCAGGCGTGCCTTCCCTCTCTCCATTCATCCCAACTTTCTGGTGAAATCCTGCTCCGTCTTTGCATTGTTGTGATCATTGAGGTATTGTTTTCCGTCAAGCATTGGCTCTCAACTTTAATTGTACACTGAATAACCCAGAGAGTTTTAAATAATCCAGAAGCTCAGCCTCGCACCACAGATCCCTTTGCGTCAGGCTACGTGGGGGTGGGGCCCAGGCATCAGGAGGCTTCAGTGCTTCCCAAGTGATTCCAGTATTGGAATTGGGATAGAGTAAGAAGCATTATTTCCAAGCCAAGTATGACTCCATTATTTTCCGTGTTTAGTATTTTTACTCCTTTTTTTCACCTCTCAGTACTTTTCTGACACTAATTCTCCCCAAACTCAGCAACGGCAATGTAAAACCCCTCTGTGTGCTGGAGGCCTCACCTTCTGGAGGCCCCACCACTTTGCTCCACTACAGAAAGGTTGCTGTCTCTGTGTGGCTCCCTGCCCTCTTCTGTGCTGCATTCTGTATTGCCTGGATGTCCCATCTTTCTTTTTCTTGAAGTACTCCCTTTATTTTGTTGGAGCACATTCTCTCATAGCTTCTTGAGAAAGGGTGCATAGGATGGTATTTTTGGAGCCCTTGTATGCCCCCAAATGTTTTTATTGTACATTCAAACTTGATGGATTGAAATTTTAGTTTGACTTGGAATTCTATACTTGGGAATTATTTTTCCTAATCGTTTTCAAATCATTACTTCCAAGTTATTTTCCCAAAGCATTTTGTGGCTGTCATCTTCTGCATAGCTCTGCCTCAATTCTGAACAAGCTACAAGGAACAGTGCTCGATCCCAGGATTAAAACCCAGTGACAGGCCAAGTCTCCAGTTCAAAGGCCAGTTGGTGTTATCTTTCCAATGGCAAAGACAGGACCACTTCCTTCCTGTAGCATGGTGCTGTGGAATGATTCTGACTTAATTCCTCAGCTCCCCCTGTAACATCTGAAGTGCTCCTGTCTATGCTGGGAAAAGAACCGGCATAGAGATTCTACACAAATCAACTCCCAACATGTGAGGACAGAGTTAGGTTGTCATCACTGAGGCTTTTTTTAGAATCGTACTTTCAATATTTTTTGGTGTTTTTTTTTTTCATTTTTGTGCTAGAGGTACATTGTGGCATTTACCAAAGTTCTTACAATGTATCAAATATATCATACTTGAATTTACCCCCTCCATCATTCTCCTTTACACCCCCATTCCTGGAATAGTTTCCACAGATCTCATTTTTCCATTTACACACATGTGTACACAGTATTTGCACCATATTCACACTCCTACATCCTTCACCACCTCCCCACACACATACCAAACCCCCTTGACAGGGCTTGTTCTACCCTCATGCTCTCCAATTTTGTAAAAGAAAAAAATGACATTTTTGTTTGTTTAATGTAGCTATACAGGGAGTTTCCTTGTGCATTTCCATTTATATACCTGTTACAGCCCAAACTAGTTCATCTCACCATTCAGGCTTTTTATGATACTTGAAACTGGGAAACCTAAGGAAGGCCCTGGCCCCTAATAGGCCCACTGAATTTTGTTAAATCTGTGTGATGGAAACATCACTGCCTGATAACTAAGTACATTCATAGCTACAGTTGTGATTGTTTTTCTGAAGTCCAGACATATATTCCCTTAGCATATCTACTCAATTCAAGGGTTTCCGTCTATAATCTAACCTTCCTAAAACTCCTTCATCTTTCCCTTCAATTGCACTCCCCTGCCAACCCTTTACCAACCTACATGCAGATGCTCACACTTGCTGCTTCCATGGGCAATTTCTTCTTGGTCAGAAACTTCTCTCTGCATTGTTCTTGCGGTGAAATAATTGCACCACCAACTAATTCATAATCTTGTGTAATTATATATATTTTACCTTTATCCATTATTATTTAAGAAATAAATTTATCTCAATGTATGCTATGTAACTACATCATGAAAGAGATTTATTGCCTTTTTTCCAATCATATATAATTAGGGGTAATTTTTGTTTGTTTTTTAAGAATACAACTATTATACATTGTTGTATACATAAGTATACAACTATTGGGAATACAACTCTAGAAAAACAGTGTTACCCAGAAGTTACTTCCCCCTGTCTCAGGTGTCTCACAGCTTTCCTAAGTGACCAAGAAGGAAAAAAAAAACAGTGTTACTATTGACCACTACAACTATTACTGAACTATATATATTTTCTAATTATAATATACAGAGAGCATAAATTACAAATGATTTCTAAAATTAATATAAGTAATATCTATAAATTGTCTGCAAATGTTTGGTTTGATAAAATTTCAATTTGAATAATAATTCATAACGCTATTTCTCTTACTGTTAGTGACTGATAACAAACATTTTGTGAAAAGAATAAAAGTCACACACTTTTTGGTGAAAAAAAAAAAAAAGAAACAATGCTTGATTCCCTAGAAAGCATTTGGTAGATCCTTGCCCACTGGTTGGTATACCTGGTACATTCTTTCTACAGATCTCCCAGAGTGCCCCAGCAAGATTAAGCTCCCATTGTCCACAGTGGCTTTAATCACACACCTCTTTGTTGGCTTCCTTCCTTCTCCTGTTCCTCAACCAGTGTTTTGTACACTTACCTGCCAAAAGTTACTTGTCATGGAATCATTTTCTCAGAGTCTGCTTCTGGGGAAGCCCAAATCAAGATACTCCATTCCCTTTTAAATAGAATCTTATTCTTGTCTTATGGATGCAGTATCAATCATCTAAGGATATTAGTTACAGGGAAATCCAACACTCATTTGTTTATTTATTCTTTACTTCTTGTGGCACTAAGGATCAAACTCAGGACCCCATGCATGCTAAGCAAATGCCCTACCACTGAGCTGTACCTTAACCCCACATTTTTTTTTAAGGCTCACTTTTTTTTTTAACTTACAAAAATTTCAGATTGCCAGGTTCCAGGAGCTCAGGCCTGTAATCCTAGCTACTTCAGAGGCTAAGATTGGGAGGATCATGGTTCGAGGCCAGACCAGCAAATAGTTCACTAGACACCATCTTGAAAATAGCTAGAGTGAAATGGACTGAACATGTGGCTCAAGTGGTGGAGCACCTGCTTTGTGAACACCTGCCTTGCAGGCACAAAGCCCTGAGTTCAAACTGCAGTCTCATCAATAAATAAATAAATAAATAAATAAAAAGCCAGATTTATTCAGCAAGGATCCATTTTCAAGAAGCCAAAGTGGAGGTGAGAAGGACGACTTCCCTGCCTCCCTCACTTAGTCTCCCCAGTGGGGACAAAAATGGTCTGGATTCTGAACCCTAACCAAATTTTAAAAAATAAAACAAAAAGCTGAGGTTCCAAAAAGTTACAGCATCTTAATTCCTCATAGCAAAGGGGAAGGAGCCAGTGGGAGTGGGGCAGGGGGTGGGGAGCACCCCCAGTAAAGGCTCACTCTTGGTGATGCATGGAAACTGAGCTTGGCCCATATCTACAAGTTAGTTTGCTGCTTTTCTCCAGTTTGTGATTGTCACATCTGCTGTGGGAGGACATGTGCCTGAGTGTCAGAGCCCCGGAGCCCCGTGGCTGGAAGGGCCAGGCTTTGTATAGACTCTCATGTATCATTTCTGTTTTCAGTGAGGTGTTTCTCCCTGTCTTCTGCCAAGCCTGGTGTTTTAGGCTGGGAGCTTCCCTGGTTCCAGTTTTCTATAGAACAGCCTCTGCTAGAGTCCTGAAGGGCTAGTTGGCTGGCCACACCAAATTAAAAGGAGGCCCCAGGTAGGTATAATTGTTATGCTTAAAAAAAAATCACTCCAAAATAATGAAAATAATAGCACTCATTTTACTACCTCTCTCATGGTTTCTGTGGCTGAAAAATTGGGTAAGGGCTCAGCAGGGATGTTCTGGCTTGGGATCTCATACTTGATTGCAGCCAGACAGTGATTGAAGCTGGACCAGCACCCCATCTCTCTGCGTAGACTTGGGGCTTCTCCATAGATTTTGTGAGCATCCTCCCAGCTTGCTGCTCTCAAGGAGGTCAGACTGCTGATGTGGAGATTGATCATGAGGCATGATTTCTGCTGGTGCGTCATTTGAATTGGGGGCCTCAGTTCAAGGGAAAGGGACACAGACTCTATCTCTGATAGGAAGAAGGTTGCAGTCACATTGTAGCATCAAAGGTAAAATGGGAGTTATTGTGGTAGCTATTTTGGAAAATAAACTCTCTAAGAACTTCATGCTTACTCAATGCACCACCATGCCCAAGTTTTTTATCCTGTTAAGATGGGGTCTTGAGAACTGTTTGCCCAGGCTGGCCTTGAACAATGATCCTCCTGATCTCAGCCTCCAGGTATTTAGGATTACAGTCATGAGCTCACCCCCCAGCCCTTGTTGCTCCTTTTACAGGGTTCCTAGTCATGCTTCTGTTTGCAGCCCACTCCACCTCCAACACATCACTCAAGCCCTGGCATTAAGGGGCTGTAGCCCATGCACCTTCCTGCTTTTGGGTGGGACTTTCATGTACACATATGCAGGCTGGATAGTATGCAGTGGAATCACATCTTGGAGTATCATTTACCTTGTAACTATTGCTACCACCTGTCCACTTACTATGAGACTTTCTCAGCAGATATCAATAAAATGTGGGGAAGGTCACCGAATTGTGTCAGTTTCCCACCCCCTGGAGTCTCACACCTAGGGGAAGGGAAGCTGGTTCCTCTTCACACAAAAGACTCCAGGCTAGTGGAGAACCGGCTGCCTATTGGCATCTCTGTCTGAGGAGTTTTTAGCTCTGCTAATTCAGCTGCTTTCCACCCTCCAAAAATCTGTCAACATCTCTCATCTGCTCTTGTCCCCTCTCTGCTCTTTTTGGTTCTTCTATGGGTTTATACCTTTTGGGTTTGTTTGCTATGATTTTGGTTGGTTTTGGGAGGTACATCCTGAATTTTTTTTTTTTTTGGCAGTACTAGTGTTTGAACTCAGGGCTTCATGGTTTGCTAGGCAGGTGTTCTACCACTTGAGCCACACTAGTCCTGTTTTTGTGTTGGGTATTTTCAAGATAGGGTCTTATTAACTATTTGCCCGGGCTGGCTTTGAACCTTGATCCTCCTGGTCTCTGCTTCCTGAGTAGCAAGAATTATAGGCATGAGAGCCACCAGCACTGGCTGAATCCATTATTTTAACTGAAAGCACCATGCTTTCCATTTTTCCCTGGCATAATTGCTGTGGTGATTCCTCATTATGCACATAAGCAAGCATTCATACCCTTGTGTGGAATTCTACAAAAATGGATCGTACTATACACATCATCGGGGGATTTGTTTTTTCACTTAATATACTCTAGACATCTCTCTGTGTCAGTGTGTATAGATCTTCCTCATCCACTATTATAGCTGTGTGATGTTCCAGGGTAAGGACAGGATTCTATCAGAGGAGAGAAAAGAAAAGAAATAGCTGTTCATCATTCCTCCTCTCCCATCAGGGGTGCACTAAGATTGAGAGCAGGAGTGGACAGGGGTGGAGAGGGGGAGATGGGATATACATAGCATTTGGCATATTCTTGACTCTATCATTGTGTAATCGTAATTATAGAATGGACACCTTAGATTTCATTTTCTCCTTACTATAAACCATTATCTCTTGACTTTGGCACTGCTGACATTTGGGGGAACTACATTTTAATTTTAATCTCAATTTAAAGTTTTAATCTTAATTTAATGGAGGGCACATTCAACCTATAGTATATATATTTTGTTTCATCCCCATTTCCTGACATATAGCTTCTCAAATCCTTGGAGTCTCTGGAATAATTCATGGGGAGGGCAGAAGAGCTGAGGGTTGAGGTGATAAACCAATGTCCAATGATTTAATCAGATGAAAGTTCCAGGAAAAAACCCACAAGATTAAGTCCCGATTGCTTCTGAATAGCTGAACATGTGGAGATTCTGGAAGAGCAGTATACCTGGGCGGGGGGGGCATAGAAACTCACTTCTCCCCTTCTTCACCTGGCCCTGTGCGTCCCTTGCATCTTCCTGTTATCTGTACCCTTTGTTATATATTTTATAATAAACAGGTAAATGTAAATAAAGTGCTTCCCTGAGTTGTGTGAGCTGCTCTGTCAAATTAGCTGATCCCAAGGAGGGGTAGTGGGAACCTGGATTTGTTTAGCCAGTTGGTTGAAGTTAGCATCTGCCTTCAACCTGTGGGATCTGACACTATCTCCAAAGTAATGTCTGAATTGAACTAAAATTAGATGCCACCCCAGTGGTGGTTATTTGTGGGTGAAGAAATGCCACAAATCTGGTGTAGAGTGTTAAGTGAGAGCAAAGAGGAGAAAAAAGCACTTTATTTTCTTTTACAATATAAAAATTTTAAGCAAAATCCTTCCTTTTCAGATGGTAACATTGCAATATCTCACTTTGCTTTAAGCTTCCAGGGTCCTTTGCAATATCTCCTTATTTGTGCATGGGAGGGGATTGTCTCCTTGTAGCTCAAGTTCAGATGTGTATTCTGGTCAAGGCTATAACTTTTCAGTATCATATTGGAAATAGAGAAAATGACTTCTATTTCCTGTCAAAGTAGAACCTGCAGAACATTCAAAACCTAACTCTCACTTAAATGAGTGTGCACCTAAGTTACATTTAACTTGTCCATGAGAGACCCAGTCGGTGGAAAGGGGAAACAGAGGAAGCGGTTATATAGTCCATCTAGAAAGGCATGCCAAAATCAGTTTGCTAGGACAGGGACAAAGCTGATTAACATCCTACTGGACAATATAATGACAATAATCGACATTATCATTTTACCAGATGAAAATCATTTACATCCTTTCTCAATAAAATTCTACATGCTAGCAATGGCGTTATAGAATCTGGGTCCCAGTGAGTAGTCAAGTTCAAGTCAAACAAAGGTACAGCCCCGAGATGACAGTCCAGGGTGTTCTGTTAGACAATGCTCCAGCATGCACCAATGGGGCATATCCTTCTCTTTTTGCCTGATTTCCAAGTTGGGGTAATTTTTTTTTAAATCCCCATTTTTCCCTGGTACCCCAAGAAAATTCTGTGCAGTTTTCCCCTGAAGAAAAGTGGGAAAGGTTTCTGTCATCTGTCATCTTCCTCCCCTCTACCCACACTCTAGGAAGGAGAGATCAGTTCCCAGGGACCTGGGTAATTTCAGTTAGTAATGCACCTGGCCAGACTTCCTTTCCTCCCTAATTGTCCTTCCTTTCTTCCTCTTTTCCTCCTTCCTTTCTTTCTTTCTTCCTTCTTTCCTTTCCTCCTTCCTTCATTCTTTCCTGTTTTTTATAAAATATAACTTTTTATTGAGATATGATTCATATATCATATATTCACCTGAAGTGCATAATTTGGTGTATATTCACATAGTTGTGAGTCAGTTTTGAACATGCTCACCACCCTAAAAAGTAGTCCTATAGTCAAGCTAAGCATGGTGGTACATTCCTGTAATCCCAGCTACTCAGAAGGGGTATTTTAGTCTGAAGCTGGCCATAGTCAAAAAGCATGAGACCCAATCTAAAAAAATAACTAAAAGCAAAAAGGGCTGAAAGTGTGGCTCAATGGTAGAGCACTTGTGTAGAAAACTCAAGACCTGGAGTTCAAACCCCAGTACCACCAAAAAACAAAACAAAAAACCCTGTACTTATTAGTAATCACTCTCATTTTCCCCCATCCCCTAGCAACCAGTAATTCAAATTCTGTCTCTCTGGCTTTGCCTATTCTGGATATTTTATAAATAGAATCATATGATTTGTGGTCTTTTGTGACTGGTTTCTGTCACTTAGCATAATGTTTTCAGGGCTCATTCATGTTGTAGCCTGTGTCAGCACTTCACTCTTCTTCATTTACAAATAATATTCCATTGAGGAGATATACAACTTTTAATTTGTCCATTAATCAGCCAATGATTACAGTTGATGATAATGATTACCAGCCGATGAGTGGTTTCCACCTCTGGGCTATTACGAAAAATGCTGCTATTGAGCATCCTTTACAAGTCTTTTGTGGGCAATGTTTAGTTTCTCTAGGGTGCACAGGAGTGCAATTTCCAAGCCATCTACCAACTCTATGTTTAACCTTTTAGGAGCTTCCAAGCTGTTTCCAAAGGCACTGTGCCATTTTCAATTCTACCAGCCATGTCTAAGGGTTCTAATTTCCCTCCATCCTTGTCAATACTTGTTACCGTCTTCTTGACTATAGCCACCCTCACCTGTGGTGTCATGGCCTTGTAAACCAGTCCTGCACAAGAACCAGTCTTGCATGCAATCTTAGGCCCCCAAAGCCAGGGCTACAAGTCTGATCGAGCTAGGAAGACTGCCTTCCTGAGCCATTCTCACACATGGGGGCTCACCATGTCCTGCTTGTGATCTTTGGGCCATAGTGGATCAAATTTTTGGGGAGGTAGAGTCAGTAAATGCCCAAGATGGTCGTTCAAGGCAGGGGAGAGAGGAATGCAGACTGGCCCTGGATTGAACTCTTTCAAAGAGATCATAGACTTGTGGAATGTGTCATTTGAGGGCTGCCCAGGACAAAATAACCCCTTCACCATCCTGCCAAACTGGTAGAGATTCCACCACACAGTCCCAGAAGTAAATAAATAAGTTGCCGCCTTTTTTAAAAATGTGAATCCTCCTGGGAGGGGTAGGCATCTAGCAAGGAGTCAATACTTTATTAATTAGTTTATCAGATGCCAACCCACAGGGCTCAGGAGAAGTGGGAGTTTTGACTCATTGGGAAGGGTGGGAGAGGGACACAAGGGAGCTGGGGCTGAAAGTGGGGAACCCTGCTAGGGACCACTTTCCAGGATGCAGCAGTGGGGCTGGGATTGGGAGCAAATGAAAGTTTTCATCTTTTTTTTTTAATTTTAGCAAGGATTTATTTTAGTATAACAGGATAAAGTATAGACAAGGGGTGGGAGGTAGAAAAAGAGAGAGAAACATTTCCTACCCTCATGCAGGAAATGGGAGCAAAGACTCCAAGTTTTCATCTTCATTCAAATCAATGGACACCCAGTAGTAGTGAAAGCAGTTTAGTATGTGCCACACCTTATGCTAAGAGCGCTGCATACAATTTCCCTACTGTATTTATTTGTTCTGTGCTACTGGGGTTTTGACTCAGGGCCCACTTGCTAGACAGAGCTCTACTACTTGAACTATGCCCAAGTCCTTTTGCTTTTAGTTTGCTTTTCAGATAGGGTCTCAGCTTTTTGCCTCAGCCAGCCTCAGACAGTGATCCTCCTACCTCTGCCTACTGAGTAGTTGAAGTTACAGGTGTGTGCCCCTTGTGACTGGTGCTGTTTTCTTATTTTTTCCAGATGCTTATATAGCACAGAGTACTACCACCTGGTCCTTAAATTCCACAGGCCATATCCTGTTGCTATCCCCAAAAGCTGATGCCTAATTCTGAGTGTTCTCACCACCTCCCTTACCATCCCCCTCATTTACCTGGCTGAAAACCCATCCCCCTGCTTCTACATTTGCAGTCAGGGTGAGCCTTTTTAATACTGTATCTCCTGGGTTCAGGTTGCTCTAATGACTTCCTTTCTTGGTCACTGTAAGACCTCGAGTCCTTACGATGGTCCCTAAAGTGTTACCTCCACTACCCCCTCTTACCTGCTGCTATCACCTGCCTGCTAGCCCAGTCACAGGACTCCTGCCATCCCTCCCCTACACATATGCTTCTGCTCAGAGTCACTACAGTTAGGGCCGTGTTTTGCCTGGAACGCTCTCGTCCTGGAATCTGCACAGCCAGGCACTCACTTTCTGCAAGTCTCAACTGAAATGTCGCCTCCTCATAGGAGCTTTTCTTAACACCCCCTCCTCCACCTAGAAGAGTCCTGCACTGCCAGATTGCTCACTGTCAAAAGAAAGGGATGCAAATATAGAAAGGGAGAAAATGAGAGTGGAGTCTATGGTGTGGTAGGCTGGAATTGGAAATGCCAAGAGTGAACTCATGGCTTTAAATATGTAGAGATAAATGTAGAAGTAGATACAGATGTAAATGGGGTGTGTGCATCTTTTCTCTAGCACAGTCCAATTGAGAAGGCCTGAGGACAGCAATATGTAATGACAATGAGTGCACTGCCCAGATCTTGACTTCTAAACACTCTTCTCCACAAAAAGGGATCAGAAACTCTTTGAGTAATTGTTGATTCCAGAGCTGGGGCAAGAAAAGTACAAGACCAGCCTGTAATATCTTTTGTACTAAAAACAAAAATAAGAAAGAGAGAAAGAAAAGAAAAGAAAGAAGGAAGGAAGGAAGGAAGGAAGGAAGGAACAAAGGAAGGAAGGAAGAAACTCAGAGAATAATTGGACATATCCAAAGGGCTTGGGATCCATGGAAAGAGGCATCAAAATAACACAATAATATTTGACATTAACTCATTGAATGACAAAAGGAATACACCACTCCATGGTAATACTAATTAAGTTTGAAGAGGAACAGGATAATTATATAGCTTTCAAAAGAGCTCCCCCCCAAGCATGTATTCACTGAAAGGTAAAAAGAGAAACTTTCCAGTGACAAAACCTGGCATTACTGTCTCCAATAACGGACAAAGAAATTTTGTGTCATCTGGGAGGATGCCATGAGAACACAGCTTCTATGTCTGTGCTGCTTCTGCAAAGGGTAGATAATAAATAGGAATCAAATCATGAAGGAGCACCAGGGAACCTCAAATTGAGAAATATTCTACAAAGTGACTGGTCTATAATCTTCAAAAATAAATACTGAGAAACCAAAAGAACTTAAAGAAACATGAGCCTGAAGCTGTGCATCCTGGAGGGGATCTCTGCTCTGAAGAACATGACGGGGTAGATGACAAGGTTGGAATGGGGTCTAAGGGTTAGGCTGTCATGATATAGGTGTGGGCAGAATGACACAATCCTCCCTTTGTGGGAGAATTAGGGTGGATCCCTGCTTGACTCAGCAATGGTTATAGGATGACACCAATGTCTAATGTGGTTGCAACCAATGCCACTTTCTGCCCACCACTTTTCTCCACTGTCCTCTGTGTCCCCTCCCCTTTTCCAGTGGAGGGACTACTGCTCATCATCCCAAGGCAGGTGGAGTTTTAGTTTTCTTCTTGGACTTGGATTTGCTTTCTGGAGTTGACATAGCACCCCTGGAAACTTGTGTTATACTCTGTGCCCTTGTGGGCAGCACAGCAGGCAGGTCCCCACATTCACAGAGTCCATCACTGGTATCTGGGCTTTTGTGTCATCTGCCAGCCATTTATGAACCCCTGTGAACATCCAGATGGAGCACTTCCTAAAACAAAAAGTAGAGTGTGCATTTGCACCACCTTTTTAGTTTGGGTGTTCTTCAAGGTAGAGTAACTGGTGTCTATTGGGGGAAATAAAAAACTATCACTCTCAGGCTCAGAGTCTTCTCAACAGATGCCCTGAGCAGAGGAAGAGTCAGGGAGAAAGCTCAGCCCTGGGTGGATTCCTCTTCACTCCTTTGTACATCAATCAGGGCAGCCGGCTTTCTGAAGAACAAACTCAAAATAACACCAACTGCCAGGCATGGTGGTAAATGCCTGTAATCTCAGATACTCAGGAGATAGAGGTAGGAGAATCCAGGTCCAAGATCAGCCCTAGACAAAAGCTCAAGACCTATCTGAAAGCTGGGCGCCAGGGGCTCATGCCTGTAATTCTAGCTACTCAGGAGGCAGAGATCGGGAGGATCGAGGTTCGAAGCCAGTCCGGGCAAACAGTTCTCAAGACCCTCTCTTGAAAAACTCTTCACAAAAAATAGGGCTGGTGGAGTGGCTCAAGGTGAAGGCCCTGAGTTCAAGCCCCAGTACTGAAAAAAAAAGAAGAAGAAGAAGACCCTATCTGAGAAACAAACTAAAGCAAAAAATGCTGGGAGTGTGGCTCAAATGGTAGAGCACATACCTAGCAAGCATGAGGCCCTGAGTTCAAATCCCAGTGTTGTCAAAAATAAATATATAACACCAACTACAATGTGACAAGCAAATAAATATCTGTGATTTTTACAGTGACATAGTCATGAACACTGCTAATACTGCTCTGTGTGTGTGTGTGTGTGTGTGTGTGTTTGAACTGCAGCCAGAATGAGAAGAAATGCTAAATTTTACTTAGAGATTAGTGTATAACCATGTAATTTTTCAGATCAAGTTCATGAACCTGCTGATTTATAGCCACCAACTTGGGTTAAGGACCCCTGGGCACCAACGAGAGGGAGCGGCCATCCAGAGAGAAGGCCAGGTGGACATGTGATGGATGGGACATGGGAAGTGACGTTGATTCTGGGCAATTTGGTTGGGCTGAGACATCCTGGGAAGAGCAAGTTGGCAGAAAGAGATTTAATAGTTTGATCAGGGGCTAGAATAGCAGATACCCTCTCCAAATGCCCACCCGAACCAAGTTTGGGGGGAAAACAGCCCATAGTAAAGTCTTACCTTCCAAAAATCCTCCCTTCACCTTTTCATGTTGAATTTCCAGGATTATCACTGCATTTGCCACATGTCATAGCCCTGACCCTGTTCAAAATGCAAATCACCTTGAGATAGCACATGCAGGTGAGTTTCCCTCATTCGAAATGTTTGGGACCAGAATTATTTCAAAATTTGCCAGATTTTTGGAATATTTGCATATGCATAGTGAGATGTCTTGGAGAAGTCTAAACACAAAATTCATTTGATACACACCCCCCCCTTGTGAACATTACCCTTGAAGGTAATTTTATACAATATTTTTCCTAAGCCTGTGTTTTGACTTTGACACAAAATATAAAGTCAGGTGTGGGATTTTTTTCCTCTTGCAGCATCATGTTGGTACTCACAAGTTTTGGATTTTGGAGAATTTAGGACTTCAAATTGTTGGAGTAGGAATGCTCAACCTTTATTTACGTTTTAGTCTGAATGACTTTATGCATACTTCCTTGAGAGGATTTGGAGTTCAAGCTCACAAGCTTCTGATAGGCGTGTGATGGGGAAGGTACTAAAAATGCCAGTCACGTGCGCTGAGTGAGATGGGTCTCCACAGGGCACCAGCAGCAAATTCAGATTCTGCAGCTCTTTTGCTAGGGTCAGGCCACATCACGTTCCCTCCATCCCTGTTACAGGCACTGCCTGGGTGGAGGACACAGTGGATCACAGTGTAAGGATGATGAGGACAAAAAAGAAACAAACAGTGACATCCCTAAGAAATGCTGTGCAATGGACCCAGATGGAGAGCAGCCAGTTGCACACTGATTAACACATTTTATTCACCTGTCTGGAGCTGCAAACACACCCTTAGGTGAGCACCCAGCATTGCCTGTGGACTCCCTACATTACAGAGAAAACTCAGATCCCGTTTCCTTACCTGGTACCCTCTCCCAACTGGTGAAAAGCCCCCATTAACCTACACATTGTTAGGAGAAGAGCAAGGGTTAGAAATAGTGTGGAAACATTGAAGGATTTTTTTTCCTGATTATAAAAGTCAAATCTTACCATTTCATACAGTTTGTTTGCTCTGTATTTGTTGCATATCTGAAATTTTTCCTATCAGATATATGTATATGCTTTGACATCCTGCTTTGAAACCAAGCAAAGTGAAGCAAAGGAATGTCAGTTGTATCACATATTTTAATCCAATAGGAAAAGGCCTAGAAGGACACACACCAAACTGGGAATCTGGAAGGCAATGAAGAGTAACTTTTGCTCTTTTACATTACTGGCTGGATTATTTGAAAAATGTCTGCTAATGCCAGAGAAAAAACTATTTGTGACACTTGTTAAAGATGGAAAGTGGGTCTTATTCAAAGAGGAGCTATGGTAATAGGAATAAGAACCACTGTACAGGGTCTGGCAGTGGGAAAGAGAGAGTCCGCTCAACTCTGACTCCAGCAAGGACAAGTGGAGATTTACTTATTTCGAGGATATTTTAGTGATGAAAAAAGGAGCAGGGTAGGGGTCAGTGGATGGAAAATGACCAAAAGGAAGGATCAAGACCAGGGGGTTTCTGGCCAAACAGACTTGATAGGATCATTGCTGAAGACAGGAGAGGGTGATAAGATGTCAAGGGGAGTAAAATACTAGCGATGGAAAATATATGCTTATGTGACTTAGCAGGATTTTTGTTCAAACTGGCCCCAACAAGGACATTCATAATGGACTCAGGAGCCTGAATAAAGTTTTGGAAAGGGAAAGAGCCTTTGTCATTGATTATGCAGGAGTTTCCTTTTGCTGCTGTATCAAAGGACCACAGACTTAGGGGCTTAAAACAGCACATATTTATTTGAGGTGGTCTTAATTGACTAGCCAAAGTGTTGGCAGGGCTTTGTCCCTTTGGGAGGCTCTAAGGGAGAATCTGTTTCCTTCGCTTTCCCAACTTTGAGTGGTGGCCCACATTCCTTAGCTCATGGTCCCCTTCCATCTACAAAACCAGTCATCACCACATTCTGATCACTGCTTCCATTAACACAGCTACTTCCCTGACTGACCTATTTCTCTCTTTCACCTACAAGGACCTCTGTGATCATCCTAAATCCACTGTTTTGCCAGTTGAAATCCATCTTTCCTTCCTTCCTTTCCTTCTTCCTTCCTTCCTTCTTTCCTTCCTTCCTCTATTTATTTTTCCTCTCTTTTAGTTTTTTTTATATTAGCATATACTAGTTGTACAAAATAACAGGTTTCATTGGTATCTGTGTATGAAAAACTGTATCTGAAAAAAATATGAAAATGTATCTGCAAAGTTTCTTTTTCCATGGAAAATAGCATGTTCACAGGTTCTGGATAATAGGCAGTGGGGTGGGGTGAGGTCATTATTCTGGTAATCATGATTATATGTACAACTTTAAAAAAACTTATTAAAAATCTTATAAAACTTTTCTCATCACTAAAAATTCCTCATAACCATCATTTTTAATGGTACCTACTATTTCACCGTGGGGAGGTATCATAAGGTATTTAAGTGGCCCCCTGGTTTGGAACATGTAAGTTGTTTTACACCTCATGATTAAAGGTGATTTCATGACGAACATTTCTGGTCCGATCGGAGGATGTACTGAATCAGAAAGGGGTAAGGAAATGGACTTTGTGAGCTCAAACACAGACTCTGCCTCAAGTTGTCCTTGTCATTGGAATCTTGACTTCCTTATCCGAAATCTTACACCAGCTCCAACCCATAGTTTTTAAATAGCCACATTGAGATATAATTCACATATTGTACAATCTTCCCACTTAAAGTGTAACCTTGATGGTTTGTAGCTTTGAATAGTTTTATTTTAACAGGATTCAATGACATAAAACACACAAACTGTCATTGCTATTAATAGCTCTTTCTTCATAGTTTCCAATATTTTCTTAGGCTAGGTTTTCAGGGGAGTTTTTTGTTTTTGGGTTTTTTTTTTTTTTTTGCTTGTATGTTTGTTTTTTTTCTTCAAGACTACGTCTATCAGGCTGATCTCAAATTCCTGGTCTCAAGCACTCACTCTGTTTTAGTCTTCCAAGTAGTAGGGATTACAGGCATGCACCAACATGCCCAGCTCTTAGGTTAGGTTTTTAAGAAGTAGTGGTCCAGGGTAAAATCCTATAAACCTTCCAAATGTTTTGGCAATAGGCCTTGTTAAGATAGAAGGCTTGGGTTGGAGGCTCTGGGTTTCATTTCCAGCAACAAAAATAAATGAATAAATAAAAATAGACTTCTCTGAGGTCTTCAAAATCTGTTTTTGTTTTATGAATGGGGGGTGGTTGGTGTTTAGATAGAATTTGGTGATACAGGAGGAGTTGGTAGAAACCATTGGGCCATTTGATTCAAGATGTCTTCTTGCATTTCTCCTATGTAAAGCCAGATTATGCTCACCTCCCAATGGCACACTCAGCCACTTGTGTGCCCCTCCCATGCCCAAGCAGGACTCTTCAGTTTAGCCTGCATTGGTGGCCTCTCCAGGCACCCACGCCAGTTGCATGGTGGGCAGGTGGGAAGGAGAAGCAGCGGGTCTCTGCCAATTCTCTGGGGTGCCCAACCTTCCTCCCCACAAACCATAACAACATCTTCCATTTGGCTGTGGGAGGGCCAACTGCAGGTTTCAGGGCTGAGTTAGAGAAGTGTCAGCCAAATCTGGAGTGGTGTGTGGGTGAATCTTCAGGCATCCCGCAGGTGTGGGAGCAGGTTACTCGAGATGGGTGTGGGTGCATGGAGAGGGATGAGAGGAGGAGCAGGGAAGGTGGGCAAGGGTAGAGGTGAAGAGTGGGGCCCCAGCCAGGCCTGGACAGAGTAGTCAGATCAATGCTTTGGAATCCTTTTTGGGTCATGGCTTCTTTTGAAAATGTGATGCGTGCTAATGAAAAAAGCACAAGTTTGTGCGTGAAAACACACAACACACACATACACACACAAAAAAACTCCATTAATTCTGCACTCAGTGTCAAGAAACCCAGAAAACTCACCCAAGGGTTGAGATTAAGAATCTCTGGCCTGGACTAGTTCACAGGGGCTTGCCAGGAAAAACAAAGTCCTAAATCGACTTTGAGATCTCAGACATGTTTGTATCTTCTGCGTTTGGGAATTAAATTCCAAAGCTCACTAATTCCACAAATGCTTTAATTTCTTCAAGGTTTGGTTTAGAGAAATCTCAAATCTACCGAAAAGTTGCAAGCTTATGTGCTGCTCAGTCACATTCACCAACTGTCACCCTTCCCTGCCAATGGCCCCCTCCCCTTTCTTATGCTCCTGGGAACCCTTGCTTTTCTGGAGTCCCATTTGAGAATCAGGTGCAGATGTTAGGATTCTTTGTCCCTAAACACTTATTATGTAACTCCTAAAATCAAGAGTCTTTTGCACATCCACAAAACAACGATGGCACTCATGAACCTTAACACTGATACGACTACGCAATATGCATCCTTTACTCGAATTCCTTCTGTCAGCAGTATTCTTGCACCCCTTGCCTGCCTTCTAAAATCCAGAGTCTAACAGAATCATGCACTTCATTCAGTTATAGCTCTCAGTGTCCTTGAATCAAGAGTGCTTCTCCAGGGTTTGGCTTCTTTTGTGACACTGATACTTTTGAAGAGTCCAGGTGGGCTTTTTTGCTTAATGTCCCCCCAGTTCAGATTTTTCTGAGACCCCATGATTAGATTCAGGTTAAACGTTCTTGGCAGGAGTTCATCTATGTAGATGGATTATGTGTCCTTTCTCAGTATCTCACAGCAGAGGGTCAGTTGGTTGCTGACTGAGGATAAGTAGGATCCATGGCTATGGCAGTAGTGACCTCCACCATCCCTTTGTAACCAAAAAGGCATCTGTGGGACAGAACTCCAGTCAATGAAGGCAAATGGTGGGTGAACCAGTGGTGAGCATTCAGCTCTAGTTCTTTTCTCATACTGTTTTTATAGGGAGGAGACAGGAAACAAATTATGCCAACAGGGGCTATTTTATGAAGGATATGGATAGGGTTCTAGTTTATAAAAGTATCAACTCTAGTTGAGGCTCACACTTGTAATCCCAGGTACTCAGGAGGCAGAGATAGGAGGATCTCAGTTCAAGCCCTGCCTGGGCAAAAAAGGGCAGACTCTACCGGGAAAATAAAGCAAAAAGGGCCTGGGGCATGACTCAAGTGATGGAGCACCTGCCTAGCAAGCTCAAGGATCTGAGTTCAATCCCTGAGACTGTCCCAAAAAAAGAAAAGTATCAACTCTAGATAAAGTGACCTTTCAGGTGAGACTTGAAGAGGAAAATGGAGTCAGCCATGGGAAGATGGAGGTGCCCCTGACAAGCTTGGAGGGAGGAAGAAACTGAATGACTCACATTCACACAGCTTGTAAGTGCTGGCCCAAGGTCACACAGCTGGTAAACTGCAGAGCTGAGATTCAAAACTGGATAGATCTGGCTCCACAGTCTTTGCTCGTAGCTATAAGAAGGAGGAGTGAACAAGGTCTCATCCAGAAAACAGTATATGAAAAGGGATTGGAGTCAAGAGAGACCTGGAAGAGGAGGATCTGTTGATAAAGGATATGGGGTGCAAAAACAAGCAGAAAAGGGGCCCAGAAGATCAGAGAGAGCAGTGCTCAGGGATAGAAGGCAAATCCCGATTTGGGGTCAGTTTGGTTGCTCACCCCATCCTCAGCCATTCCTACCTAGGAGCCAGTCCCTTCAGACAGGACTCACCCTTCTCCCAAACAGGATATTTATGGCCTCAAAGTGTCTCCCTACAAATCACTTATTAGCTACAAAAGAGTAACTTTATAATAGAGCAACCTGACCAACCAAGTGACCCCAGAAGAGACTCAAGGTTCTTGGGAGAGGCTCTGCAAGGGAACTGGGGGGAGGGTGTCGGTGTAGAAGGAAGGATCTGGATGAAGAATGGAAGTCTTAGGGTTGAGGGGTCTGTGGATGACCACAGGGCAGGGTCCAGAGGCGGTGTTCCTGAGAGGGCGAAATCATGGGGTATGGGGGAGGTTCTGAGGATGATGAGCGAGTCCTTGGGAAGAGACTTGGTGGGAACAGATGGATGACAAGATGGGAGAGGGGTCTTGGTGGGTGTACTCGGGGTGACTAGCGGTCCCCGGGATACTCAGGAGAGGGTCGAAGTTTGGGAAGGCCCCAGGACGGCAGTCTGAGGGTGGGTGACAGGATGAGGCGAGTGGATGCATTCAGGGTGGCCGGAGGTCCCTAGGACAGGCCACCCTGACCTCGGCCTGCTGGTGGGGGCGTCGGATGGCGGGCTCAGGAGCAAAGGCGCTGGCGACACCCGGGCCCGGGCCTGGCTGGGCGGCGGGGGGCGGGGCCGGCGCCCGCGGGTCCCCCTGCGCTGCAGGGGGCGCTGTGGGCCCTGGCGGCCCGGGGCTGGGCAGCGGCCGCTCCTAGTGAGCGCAGCCCCTTTTCCGGGTTTCCTCCGCCTCCTCCTCCTCCTTCTTCTCCGCCGCCGCCGCCGCTGCCCCTTTCCCGGCCGGTGGCCGCCACTGCCGGTGTCGCCACCGCCACCGCCTCCCGGGGCCGCGAGCCGAGCAGAGGCCGCCGCGGGAGCGCGAGCCCCGCCGGCCGCTCCAGGGCCGGGCCGGCTCGGCCGGCGCCCCCCGCGCCCCCTGCCCGCCCGTCCATCCGCCCGCCCCCGCGGGCCCGGCCTGGCGCGGCCGTCCGCCGCCGCGCTCCTGCTCCTCCTCCGGCGCCCAGCGGCCCTCCGCCTCCTCCGCCCGCCGCCCCGCGCCCCCCGCCGCGCCGCCGCCGCCCTCGGCGCCCCGCGGCGCCCCCCGGTCCCGCCCGCCATGCCCGGCCCGGCCGCGGGCAGTCGGGCCCGGGTCTACGCCGAGGTGAACAGCCTGAGGAGCCGCGAGTACTGGGACTACGAGGCTCACGTCCCGAGCTGGGGGTAAAGCCGCCCTACCCCCCCCCACACCCCCCGACCCCCGGCGCAAACCGCACTTGGCCTGGCCGACCGCTGCCCGGGTCCGGGGGGTAGCGGGCGAGGCCCCTTCCCTCTCTTTGCGCACACGGTCTCGTCTTCCTCCTCCCTTCCTCCCTCCCCCACCTGGCCCGCACCCCTCCTTTGCACTTCCCTCGCCCCCCAGGATTGCTCCTTGACCCGGGGCGAAGTGTAGGGCCCGGGGGAAGTGAGGGGTTTCCAGTGGGATGGGAAGACAACAGCTGTTCTCCTGAGCTGTTGAAATTCTCTTGCCTTTTTAGTTTCTGAAATGAGGCTGGGCTGGGTGGGAGGAAGAATGTCACAGACGTCCAGCAGGTACTGCCTCTCGTCAGGGGACACTCTGGATCGCCAGGGTGGATGCTTTGCTCGCGTCCCACCCCACCCCCCACCCCGACTGGCTCACAGGGCTGCTTTCCTGCCCTGTCTCCCCAACTTAGGAATGAACAGTTAGGTGAGGAGCTCTGCATAGTGAAGGGAGCCAAGTTCCTGCCGGCTTTCATTTAGGGAATGAGTTGGGCCATGATGCATAGACACTTCTGCACCCCTGATTAGAGCAAGCGGCTGGCCGCTGTGTGGAATGGACATAGGCTTGGTTACCCCCAATCCTAGCATTCATGTGTGTGTCTCTTGCCTTTCACAGTAATCAAGATGATTACCAACTGGTTCGAAAACTTGGTCGGGGAAAGTATAGTGAAGTGTTTGAGGCTATTAACATCACCAACAATGAGAGAGTGGTTGTAAAAATTCTCAAGGTGAGTGTCCTATGAGTGGCATGTAATATTTTCTTTCACAGATCAGAAGGATATAGGCTCTCCCTGCTTTGTTTTAGAATGAGCAGTGCCAGCTCTCATTTGATGTATCTTCCGTCGGATGTCTCTGGCTACTCCCACCTCATGTTCCTGTGAACTTTTGAGAAAATAGACAGACTGGTCTCAAATCTGGGCATGATATTTCAGGAACATCCTTGTTCTAAAGTGGACTCCCAAAACAATAGTCCCAAAAGGGCTCCATTTGTTATAAAATAAATAGGTATCCAGAAGAAAGCAGGCCTCTTAGTGGAGATTCTGTTAGTCTGAGGGCTCCTTGAGCCTTGTGTTTGTTACTCTTGGTGCTCTGAGCTGCTAGTCTAGAAAGAAAGTTGTGAAAACCTGGAGTGGCTTCAAAGATAAGTTTGAGGCTCAGAGAGGACATTCCCTGAGCAGATCATTAGTTATTTCTTCTCCTTTGGTAATAGTTTCAGGTGGGATGAATGCAGGGCGCCATTAGCTCCAAGAAGCCTTGTTGGGAGGCCAGTGAGTTTATTAGGTAGTGAAAGTGAAATTTGGAGCAATAGTACACTTCTAGCCACTAAAGTAATAATTGGAGCAAAGCTGTCTTAATGTCTGCTTTAGCAGTCTCAGTTGGATAACAACATGCCTTCATTACCTGCTGAAGACAAGCTCGTAATGAGCATAAAGAGTTGGTTAAGTTTTCCTTCAGGCCACTGATTGTGTAGGCTTACTAATGTTTTATAGGGTGTACTAAAAAGTAATGTTTAGAGTCTATGATGGGTCCTCTTGTTGCCAAATCATTTAATGTGTCATTTAGTGGAAAGATTGAGAACACTACTTTCACGCGTACATGATTTCCACTGTGGCCCTTTTGCAAGAGGCTCTGTGGAATAAGAATGTGGGATTGAAGAGCTGTTCTTGTGTCTTAGGACAGCTGTGTGGGTGGTCCCCTTTTAATATGAGGTGTCAGGTTATATGTTCTGTAAGTCACCTTTCAGAAGTAAATCACCTTTCAGAAAAATGTCTGACACCATCACTAAGTGCCCTCTTAGCCAGTGATGAGCAGAATTGCAGTTGAGAGTCAGGGCTGAGTTCTCTGCTGTCTGAAGCTCTGGGGATGAGAAGTGAAGAATTCAGGTAAAGACACAAGGTTTGACTCCCCTCTTCCCTATATGAGTTGTACCTGTAGGGTCTCAAGTTGTGTTTTGTGTGTGTGTGTGTTTTAACAAAAAATATTTAAAGAAATGTTGTGTCCTTCAGGATAGTTGCCTGAGGAAGCTGAGCGATTCCTTTATGTATAGAAGCAATAACTATTCTTAATACAAATAGAAGTTAGGAATAGCCACATTCCACTGCTATACAATTAAGGAACGAATTGCTGAGTCCAAAGCAATCCGTAAAAATGTCTAAAGTTTTGTGTGCAAAGGCAGCATTTTAAAATAAGTGTATAGTTTCCTGTGTGTCTTTTTTTTTTTTTTTGAAAGAAACACACTCAGGTATATGTATGAATATTGACATGTTCATTTAGGAGAGCATTGTATTGCTCCTTAGCCACCAGGCGAGGAGCTTTGTGGGGTTAGTTGCTGGGTAGTTTTTCCTCTGTGCTAAAGAGTCTCAGCATACATTTAGAGAGCCCAGTATGGAAGCTGCTGCTGCTGCAGGTTTTACAAATAGACCTATGCACAAAGAAACTTAACTGACACCATTATGTGAAATGACCCTTAGCCAGAACTTTTTGCTGTTTCTTCTTGTCTTTTACTGCTCAGTTTAGCTTTGGATTGTAGTATCTTAACACCAAGCACAGAATAAAATTCTAGGTTCTGAAATGAGTCTTGGGAGGCCCTTTTGATGCTCTGTTTAGCTAAATGTTTCTTCTTTTTTTTTTGACAGTACTGGAAGTTGAACTCAGGGCCTCAGACTTGCTATGCAGGTGTTGTACCATTTGAGCCACTCTTTCCGCCCTTTTTGTCTTGGTTATTTTTGCAGTCTGGTCTCACTTTATGCCTGGGCAGGCCTGGACTGCGTTCCTCCTCTTTGTGCTTCCTCTTGTAGCTGGGATGGCAGGTGCACACCCTCACTCCCAGCTATTGGATGAGATGGGGTCTCATGAACTTTTGGCCCGGGATGGGCTTGAACCATGATGCTCCAGATCTCTGCCTTCCATAGTTAGGATTAGGATTACAGGTGTGGACCACCATACATAGCCTCTTCTTTTTGACATAGTTCTTCTCACAGTGCAGTCTGTACCACCATGTTTCCACTGGTAAAGACTATACTCCTTTATGTTTTTCAAAGTCCGTTGGCATTTCCATCCAGGTTTTATTCCCATTTGAAGTATGAGGCAAGAAACCACTAATGGTATTGTTGTGGTTCCCTTGTTATAATGAACTAAAAGCATTATTTTTCAAAATAACAGTGTCTTTATCTAGAGTTAACCTCCTTTATTCGTGTAAGTTACAGTTACGACTAATATCTATTATTGTGGAGTTCAGTCATAGGAAATTAAGTCCTTAACTGAGTACCAGCTGCTTAATTTGGAGGACTCTCGAAAAGGTGTCCTTTTCATATCAGCCTACTGTATTACAGCTGCAGGGAGGAACTTAATGTATTAATGTGCACAGGGTGACTGAGCCAGAGGGCACATTCCTCGAGGACGGGCTGTCCTCTTTTTTCAGTCAATAAATTTCATATCAGTCTTATCCAATTTGCGAGAATAGTTGGATGCTGAGTGACCATGGAGGACTTTTATTTCATTTAATTTGCATCTAAGATTTCTAAGTATTTTATTGATCAAAGTATACTGGGCCTATTAAGAGGTTTTACAAATTTAGAAACTGGTGAGGAAATTTTTATTGCCTGTCCTCAAGTCATATTCTGAGGCTAAAATCTTAAAAAGAATACTTCCCAATCAATACAGAGGTTATGTCTTTTTTTTTTTTTTGACAGAAATTGTTTTGAGGGAAAAGAGAATAGCAAGACAGAAAGATACTTTAGTATCAGAAGTTTTCTTGTTTCTGAAAAATCAATTCCTTCCTTTGTAGAACGTCTTAGGAAGACATATACAGAAGCAAAAGCATCTGGCTGTTCTGGACAGCTTTAGCCTTCCTTTTGTGAACACTGCCTGTGTGTATGGATTTTAGTGCTGCTTGGAGTCCTGGAGAGCTTTCAAATTAAACTGCTGTTTCCTGAGGAGAAGTCAAGAGCAGTAGTGTTTAAATTTACAACATTTTGAACTTGTGCGCCAATGACTTGGAAATTCCCATAAAAGGCTTCCTGTTAATAGTATTATTTTATACAGCTTGGCTGCCCATTTTTCCCCAGAAATTAACTCTTGAACTAAAAACAAAGACTGGTGATAGTAAAATTTGTTTTGTAAATATGTTTAGCATATTTGTATATCTCTTAAAAATTTTGTGTTGCTGGGGTTGGGGATTTAGCTTAGTGGTAGAGCACTTACCTCGGAGCATGAGATCCTGGGATTGGTCTCTAGCACCAAAATAAATAAGTAAATAAAACTTTGTGTCTTTGGGAGGTGGTGTTAAAAAAGAGGATTAGTGTTGGTTATAGATCCTTGTTAGGAACTTCATGGTGAGCTGGTGGTGCTTTCTCCTTTCTCTGCAGGTAGGATTTTTGCCCCTTTTTTAAGCATGTGTACCACAGACAGCATCTTCACAGACAACACCTAATAGTGTTGCCATTTCTTGTGAATTCTAGTTTTTACAAATGTCTCATGGTCTAAAAGTAGTTACAATAGTGTTACGAGTAACATTAACAATAATATAAATGTGGGAAATTTGCATGAACCAGTCAGTGTTGTTTCTAATACAAGGTTGTGTGGTCACAGATGGAGGGTGTAGTTAACCTGTGTCAAACAGAATCCCAGAGCATGGGAACTTAGAAAAATTAGAACCCAAGCCCTTTTGGGCTATAAACCAGAACCCAGAGAAAGGATTTGATTTGCTCAAGGTCACCTAGTACATGCAAGCATAGGTGTCACAGAATCTTGGTAGATGTGAGGTACGTACATAGGACATTTGTTGGATACTTGACTTTTGATGTACCGGCTTGTATTGGAAGGATTGAAGAATACTCACTAGAAGGCAAATGAAATGAATTTATTTCTGGTGAGTTTTTGGAGTTACTGTTCTAAAGGCAGTACTTGACTTTGGTGGATTGCCAGTTGAAGTATGGAATAGATGCAGGCCCAGAGAGTTTGAGGCAGGGTTTTTTTTTTTTTTTTTTTTAAACAGTGCTGGGGCTTGAACTCAGGGCCTACACCTTTAGCCACTCCCTCTGCCCCTCCCTACCCCCCTTTTTTTTGTGATGGGTTTTTTTTGAGATAGGATATTTGCCGGGCTGGCTTTGAACTGCGATCCTCCTGATCTCTGCTTCCTCAGTAGGTTTACAGGTGTGAGCCACCAGAGCCCAGCAGAGGCAGAGGTTCTTGATTAGTTATACCGTGACATGTTCAGTGTGTCAGGGAAATGCTGCTCTACTCTTTTGTTAGAAGCCTCAGTGGTGTTTTTGTACTCCGTTAACCCCTACAAATCCTCAAAGTCTCATCAAGAGTACTTGCCAGATTTTTGGGTGCACCAGTGTTTTGTTTTCGTTTTGGTTTGGTTTTTTTTGGCAGTATTGGGATTTGAACTCATGCTTATTAGGCAGGCACTCTACCACTTGAGCCCCTCTGCCAGCCCTTGGGTACACTGTTTTATCCCTTTAATACACTAGAGTTGGTTTGAGAGGGAACTGTGTGTGAAAAGAGTATCTTGATATAGAGCCATTCTCGATGGGCTTCCAATGGTTTTTAGAGCCTAATTTCCAGATCCGCTACCTCTGATAGAGTGGCATAGTATAGGCCATGCTATAAAATGAAGGCAGAAGACTTGGGTTCTAGAACTAGCTTCTTTGTTTATAACTTTTGACCTTGTTTTCTCATCTGTGAAATAGGAGGAAGTATAGGTAGATGGGCAGGTAATGGATAGTATTTTTATAATTCCACAGTGCTTTTCTTTCACAGGAAGTAATTGCCTGGATTCAGAGGAGCTCTGTGACATTGAACAGTTACTTAAATCCTCTGTACCTCACTTCGGGTAAAACTGCATCAATAGTACTCACATCATTTGATGTGCTTAAGATGGTGCCTGGTAAGCTGGGCGCTGGTGGCTCACGCCTACAATTCTAGTTGCTTGGGAGGCTGAGATTGGGAGGATTGCTGTTTGAGGCCAGGCATGGGAAATGATTCACGAACGCCCATCTCCAAAATAACCAGAGCAAAATGGACTGGAGGTGTGACTCAAAACAGTAGATTGCTAGTTTTATAAGTGCAACACCCTGAATTCAAATTCTAGTCCCATGAAAAAAAAAAAAAGATAGTACTAGTACTGAGGGCAATACAATATAGTTGCAATGACAGAATTAGACCAAGTGAATGATTTTAGAGTAGAACTGATAGAAAGGGTGTATATTCACTTGGTGAGATCAAATGGCTCTGCCTTATCCACCCCTCCTTTTTTTTTTGTGATATAATACATACAGCATAGAACTTAGCATCATAACCATTTGTAAGCATGCAGTCTTGTGGCATTAAATGCATTCATGATGTTGTGTAGCTCTTTACTTTGTGAAACTGACATTATACCTTAAACAATAACTCCCCCATCCTCCCTCTTGCCAGTTCCTGGCAACCACTGTGCCACTTTTCACTTGTAGGGCTTTGACTACTTTCAAGTAGTCAAAGTAGTGGAATCATAACACGTTTGTCTTTTTGTGACAGGCTCATTTCACTAAGCAGATGCCCACAGTTTCATCCATGTAGTAGCATATGTTAGAATTTCCTTCCTTTTGGAGGATAATGTTCCACTGTGTGTACACCACACTTTGTTTAGCCATTCATCCGTCATTGGACACTTGGGTTGCATATACATTTTCGCTGTTTGAATTGTGCTGCTTTGAGCGTGGGTGTGTAAATACCTCTTTGAGACCCTGACTTATTTATTTTGGTTGTGTATTTAGAAATGGAATTGTTGGATCATGAGGTGATTTTTTTTTTTTCTTTGAGATGGCATTTCAATATATAGCCCAGGTTGGCCTTGAACTCATGATTCTCTTGCCTTAGCCCTCAGAGTGCTAGAATTGGAGGCACATGCCACCATACCCAGATACTTTTAATTTTTTGTGGAACTTCCCACAGTGGCTGTACCACTTTTACACTCCCAGCAGCAATATGTGAGAGTTCCTATTTCTCCACATCCTCATCAATATTCATTATTTTCTGTTGTTTTTTTTTTAATAATAGCCATTCTAATGGGTGTGAGGTTGCATCTCACCATCATTTTCATTTTTATGCCTCGCCTTTTTTAATAGAAATTTTTTTAATCTTGAGAATAAACAATTATCCTTGAAGAATTGGTAGTATAATTGGCATGAAGAGACTTGAAAGATTAGAGGAAAAGTTGCTTTGGACAACATTGCTCAGTCTTTAT
The DNA here is from genome assembly GCF_047511655.1 of Castor canadensis. NCBI lineage: Eukaryota > Metazoa > Chordata > Mammalia > Rodentia > Castoridae > Castor > Castor canadensis. Next base: position 27,621,951 of record NC_133400.1, read on the forward strand.
ATTGGGTGCAAGTGCCATGGGTTTCAAAAATGGTGAGGAAATGAATGGCGTCATCCAGGCTGAGCTTTCTTCTTACCTCAGCATCTTCATTCCTGGTGGCCATGGTTGATTGTAATTGTTTACTGCAAGTGATGAAGTTGTCTTAGTGGGACAGTCTTTGGTTTGATAGTAGAATAAAAGTAACCACATTTTTGGAAGTTAGGAGCTATATTCCTGTCTTGAATTTATCAATCCTTTTGTACTTGGGAAGAAATTTAAATAAATGCACTTTGCCTGTTAATATTCACTGAAATTTATTGAGGTCATAATTCTTAGGCCCTTGATAGCCAAAACTTTGTAAATTGAATCCCACTTAAATGCTGATACTGAAATGATACGGCTTTAAAAAAAAAAAAAAAAAAAGACCTGGGTAAATAAGTAAGGTAGATTGCTTTTTCTTTCTAAGCAGCCCGTCACTATAGTTTGTTTTAACTTTTCTGGATGTTGGTAAAAAGGGAAAGAGTAGGGAAAAGTGCTTTACTCTTGGGTTACTGTGAACAAGGTTCTTCCCCATGGCTGGAACTGATCACCACATAGTTAGAAACCTTCTGAAAAGATTTTTTTTTTAAATATTTTCTTACCAGGTGTGGTGTTGCATACCTATAATCCCAGTACTCGGGAGGTTGAGGCAGGAGGATGGCAAATTTGAGGTCAGTCTGGATTACATAGTGAGATCCCATCTCAAAAAAAAAAAAACACAAGCAAAAATAAAACTAGTTGTATGCCAAAACTCACTTATTACCAAAATTTAATTTAATACCTTAATTGCTTTTTTTGCCACTTTATTTACTAGTCATTGAGTAAAAAATTCTTGTTTTGGTTTGAAAAATAGCTCAACTGATTTAGTCTGGATGTTTAAACAGATACTGTCTGAACTGAAATAAATGGGCCTTGGGTGAGGGGCGCTTTCTAGCCAGTGAAATATAACCTATGCTTTTCTTCATTTTGTGTAACTGGTAATGAATGGGGCAAACTCTGGGCAGAAGAGTAAAGCAGCTTTATTTCTACAAAACTAATTTTTGGGGGAATGTCAGTGTCTTCCCTTTATAAGTCCTAACTTTTTTCCTCTGGTTGCATTTGTAGAATTAAAACAATCACTTGATTCCTTTGAGCTCTGGTGGTTAGCTTCTGGAGCCTCCAGGTTCAGAGGAGGAGTAAACTGAGGCTAATGGGAGCTGCCTGCACCTGGTTCTTGAGGCCTTACTGTAGGTTATTTTCCTTTTTGATAGCCTCTCGCTCTTCTGTCACCATCTGGGGACTCTGGCTGCTACCGGACTCTACTGTGCCACTTCAGAGTTGCCCTGCTGACTGGGTGTGGTGGCATTTAACTGTGATCACAGCACTCGGGAGGCCAAGGCAGAGTTAAGAGTTCAAGGTCAGCCTTGGCTACATAGTGAGACCCTATCTATTGCCCTGCTGTTGCTGAGTTCTGGTTTAGGTAGACGTTGGACAAGCAGCAGTTGGGCAGCAGAATATAGTTTGGGCTTCCCTATGTCCAGAAGTGTGGTGTCTGCCAGGCCTGGTGCAATGAAGTGGCAGTGTCATGAAAGCAGCTTGCTCAGTGGCTCAGCCCTGTGAGAAGGGGAGGCGGTCCCAGTAGTGAACAGACTGGGTTTGAACTCAGGTCTTTACCCTTGCAAAGCAGGTGCTCTAATGCTAGAGCCATACTTCCAGCCCAAGTCCAGGCTTTTCTTAAATTAAAAGGAGTTGAGGCTGGGTGGTGGTGGCTTATGACTGTAATCCCAGCTACTTGGGACACAGAGATCAGGAGGATCAAACCACTAGTTAATGAAACCCCCATCTTAACCAACAAGCCAGACATGGTGGTTCACATCTGTAATCCCAAATATGTGAGAGGCATATGTAGGGGTTTTTGAAGTCCAAGACTGGCCCCTTTGTTTGAAAAGTAACTAAAGCATTGCAAAAAGAAAAAAAGGCATTGACAAACTGGTAGCAATTGGCTGAGTTCACACATACATGATGGCCAGCTTTTCTTTATCTTTTATCTTGAAATTTCAGGCTTAGAAAAAGTTGTAAGAATTCCCACGCTTCTTCTGCGCAGATGCTTTAAATATGAAAGTTTGCTTTATCCTCCTCTCCCTTTGTTTCATATATATGTATATATATATGCCATATACTTATGTGTTTGCATGTATATGTGCATAGGTACAGTTTATTTATGTTTATTTTTTGGTGGTACTGGGGTTTGAACTCAGGGCCTCACACTTGCTAGGCAGGGACTCTATCATTTGAGCCACTCCACCAGCCCTTTTTTGTGTTTGGTATTTTCGAGATAGATCTCTGAACTTTTTGCCCAATTTGGCAAAAAACTGCTATCCTCCTAGTCTCTGCCTCCCGGGTAGTTAAGTGTTGCAGACATGAGCCATCAGTACCTGGCTCACTATATTTATTTTATGTATTTTTCTGAAGTGAATTTTAGTCATCCTTAAGTACTAAAGTACTTTAAAAAACAAGGATTATTTCTTACACAACCCTACAATGTCATGTTGAAAAGTCAGAAAATAGCATTGATTCAGTGCTGTCTACTAACCTACAGCCTTCATTCAACATCTGACAGTTATCCTCATGATGTTTTTTATTGCAAAAGAAAATCTCAGCAGTCATGTCTTTCAGATTCATGACATTGACAATTTTTTGAGCTTACAGGCTGCTTGTTATGTAGTATGTTTTTCCTGGGCAGTTTTTAATCAGGTTGTACAACGCTTCATTTTCCCCAAAATATTGAACTCCCAAATTGTGAAAAAGAGACAAGGGAGTAAGGTTCTTCGGTGGAGGTGGGGAGGAGACACAGCAGCCAGGTGTGCTGTCCTGGGAACCCTGGCAAAGTGGAGAGCGTGCATTACCATGTGGCTTGCAGGCATGCAGCTTGAGTGAGCCCTCAAGCAGTTGCTCTGTTTCCGCGGCTTTTCCCTTCCTGCTTGCTTGGTTATTCAGACCTGTATCTCAGTAACTAACAAAAGATGATGACTTCTCTGTGATATAATGTGTTATGTTCCGCTCCCTTCCCCTTATCACCCATAGCAAGTCTGTTGAACTCTCTGCTTGTGCTACACAGCGTCTCAGTGCTATACTCCTCGGTGAAATACTCCTTTTTTCTTAGTCCATCTCTCCCCTTAGCCATTCTTGGAACAAAGCATGGTGAAGAGTGCAGTGTGGCCCTTCTCTACTGTTAGTCTTGACCTTGGCCATATAGCTCCACTCTGCTGACTATTAAGACAGGAAACGATACATGTAATCCAAGTTTTTGGTTTTTTTTGAGACAGCGTCTCACTATGTAACCCAGGCTGGCCTGGAAACCTTCTGCCTCAGCCTCTAGAATGCTGGGATTATAGGTATGTGCCGGCACACCAGGCCCATTTCTGATTAAGGTCTTTCATTTTTCTATCCAATGGGTTGATAACTTAGCAGATAGTATAGGTGTTTCAATCGCTGCTGTATCATATGAGTTTTCTCCTTTGTTGATCCAACTTCTCTCTTTAGGAATGGGATCTCTTGGGAAACATTAGTGGTCTGTGCTGATTTCAGAGTCTAGATATTAAGGAAGTGGGAGTGGTGACCGGAAATGGGAGCCAGCAGCTGGGAAACAAGTTTATAACTTGATGTCATGGAACTGGTCTTCACTCCTGGAAGACAGAATTACATGTAACTCATTGGAAGAGCCGGTATCTCACCATTCTGTTTCAGTTTTTCCGTTTGTGAGTCCATGAAATAACAGCTGTTCAGAGCTATAATACTGCATTTGGCAGTTAATCTGTAAACAAGCAGATATGTGTGTTCAAAATTAAGTGCCCTAGATACAACTGCTTAAAGATCTTGACACATAAACTATATGCATCTGTAAATTATTTAACTTAACAATTCAAGGTTCTTTTGAGCAAGCCCATCTTATCCCAGTGTTTCTGTAGGTGTACTCTTTAACACAATACAGTGCACATGACAGTGTGTAGTCCATGTGATTGGCTTGCATTGCTTAAAGTTGTATTAACTTCAAAAGATGTCTCACTTCTGATTACTCTTGTGTATTTAAGCCAGTGAAGAAAAAGAAGATAAAACGAGAGGTTAAGATTCTGGAGAACCTTCGTGGTGGAACAAATATCATTAAGCTGATTGACACTGTAAAGGACCCCGTGGTAGGTGCCCAGTGGCTGGGGAGGGTGCTAGGGAATGGGGAGCAGGGTGGTTAATGGACAGAGCCTCAAATAATGATACATAATGGGGATGGATGGTTTCGGAAACCAAACAAAAACCATGATGGCTCAGTGATCAGATGGCCACCATCACTTTCATGGAATTGAAAAGTGTTTGGAGAAAACCCCTGTCCTGGTTGTGTTACATCATTATTTTGATTTAGTTCAGAACTGTTTGCTGTATAACTCCCTTAGCCCTTGCTTTTGTCCATTTTTGAAGCTTATTCCATCCAGTTTGCATTATCTTAACCTCACTCAAGTAAGCCTGACATTTGGAAATCTGGATTTACACAAGGAAATACTGAGTGTGTCCACGTGGACACCTGCCATCCAGAACTGAGCAGGTCAGAGCCTGCTCACCCCTTGGGAAGAAACTTTGCTATTTCTTAACACTAGTCTTTAATTTCACGCCACATGAAGTTTCATGTCATATGTAGATAAAACTAGAATATTTGTTAAAATGCTTATTTTTTAGCCATTTTGTATATGCTGTTTAATTTTGTTTTCTCTTCCTAGGGAATAACTTAACTTCAAGGGGTTGTTTTTACTGGTTAAGTTTGCAGACCCCTCCCACATACGCGTGCACACTTTCATATGACTTCTTTTCCTATTTCTGATCTCCACCTGCTCTACCTCAACTATTTTCCTGTTTTGCATGATAAGTTTTTTGTTTTATTTAAGAAGCAGGTCTTGGCTGGCCATGGTAAAGCATGCTTATTGTCCCAGTTGCTTGGGAGGTGGAGATAGGTTCAAGAGTTATTACCCCCTTCCTTCTCCTTCCCCCAAAAGCATGATACTTTTATCTGTAAAGCAAACTACACAGGGAACTGGGGTGTGGCTCAAATGATACAGCACTATCCCTGAATTAATCCCCCAGAATCAAAACCAAAAAAAAAAAGAAACCAGGCAGGTCTTTGCTTCTGTCTGTTGAAGGTACCCTTCATAATATAATAGCTAATAATGCACTGAGTGCTTACCACAGGCCAGGCAGTATGCTGAGTGTTTAACTATATCCTGTCATTCAGTCCTCACAGCAGTGCGGGAGGTAGGTACTGTTAGTGAGAAAGCTAAAGTCTTCAGAGGCTAAGTAATTAGCCAGATTACACAGTATTGTTGAAGAATAAGGAAGGTTTTTCTTTTGGACCCTGAAAAGTCTGAGGTGACTTATACCAGCTTATGCCTGATTGTCCTTAAAAATAGATCCCTTCCTGTGTGGCTCACATTGATTTAATGACTAACCCTGGACTGCTTAATGTTTGAAAATGGCCTGCATTTAAAAATAAGTGTTGTCCATTTAAAAAAAATACCATATATAAAAATAGGAAATCCAGAAGAACTTTGTGCTTATTTGTTTCTTTTTTTTCCTTGGAGGGGGTGTTTGTTTTGAGAGAGGGTCTCACTATATAGCCCAGGCTAGCCTCAAACTCTCAAGTGGTATTGCAGGTGTACACCACCACACTCGAACAAAAGAACTTTTTAATGTGAGCCAGTACATAGTATACCAGGAGCATCTTCCATCTATCTTATCTGTCTGCCTGCCTGCCTGTCTGTCTATCTAATCTTTGTCCCTAAGTTTGAGGGGATCAGGCTCTCTCTAGAGTCTGTATAAAGATCTGTGTCTTGAGGAAACAGAATTTGGGGCCAGTGAAGAATCACCACTGCTGCTGGGGCTCTGTGCTGTCCTGCCAATGGCCTGTGTGCACTGTGGCCTGCTTCCTAGAAGCTTTCCCCTGGACCTTGAGCAAAAGTTGCCAACAGTGATTTCCAAGATTTGTTTAAAAATTTATTTCTATAACTTTGTAAACCCCCTGCTTTTCTCCCACTTTTGAAAGCTTATTATTGACAATTCGCATTATTTTACTTAAGTAAATCTGATGTGAAAATCTAGATTCCCACAAGGAAATAGTGAACATTTTGTACTCATTGCTTAAAGGTTATAGTACTTTTAAAAAAATTAATTATGAGCTGGCAGAGTGGCTCAAGTGGTAGAATGCCTGCCTAGAAAGCATGAGGCCCTGAGTTTAAACCCCAGTATTGCCAAAAGAAAAAAAATGTGATTACATAGGAGCTTTTGAGAATGTGTCTGTCATGACAGTAATTTCACAGATAATTTTTGTTTTGTTTTGTTTTTGTTTGGGACAGTTGTAGCCCAGATTGGCCTTAAACAAGACGTCTTCTGCCTCAGTCTCCCAAGTGCTAGAATTACAGGTTTTTGCCACCACCCCTGGCTTATATTTTCAGATCATGAAAAGACCTCTGATAGATTTCCAAGATCTATGAAAATTTTTCAGATGGATCTTGCTTGCTCGTGTCACTCCTTTTGTAGTTGGCAAATTAAAATACTGTGGAGTATAAATCTTTGTATAACCATTAACAGGTTTTTCAAAGCCATAGGTATGTTGCTCAGATGTTATCTTCCTTTTTACAACTTTCTTATGAAAATTTTCAGCCATTTACAGAGGTTAAGTGAATAATATAATGCACACATCACCCAATTTGAGTGACTGATCAGCTTGTGGCCAACCTTGTTTCATCTATACCCTACCCACTTCCCCCATCTCCCACCAACCCCACTTATTTTGAAGCAAACTGCAGACATGAAATTTCAAGAAAATACTTTTTTAGTAGGTTGTCCCTAATGAGTGAATTCCTTTTTTGCCTAAGTGGGATTTGGAGATGGACCATTGGGGCAGAAACAAATTGTATTTATTACTGTTTGAGTGTCTAAAAAGCATTACTATTCTCTCTTGCAGTCAAAGACACCAGCTTTGGTATTTGAATATATCAATAATACAGATTTTAAGGTGCGTATACTTTTTCTTCCTGGCATGGGGTTGATGAGGGTGGGATGTGGTGATACAGTACTGTTGGAATTCCGGAACCCAGGCAGCCAAGATGTCATTGGATTATGTATATAGCTTGACTACTAGGTGCAGAAAGTGATGGGGGCTCTTGCATTTGGTGAAGTCACCCGTCACCCTTTGCTTTGCTTACTTTGGGAGTAGCTTCTGGGTCTAAGCTAATGTCTCATCTGTAACACTCCTGTTCTAGATAGTGTAGTTGTAGTGGCTGATAATTTTGATTTTCATAGTGCTGCAGGGCTTTTATAAAAGAAGCAATGTATTGGATTGGAGCTGGCAAATAATGCATGTATGTTCATATATGTATATGTTCAAACCACGTATGAAACAAATAATACTGAAAGTCTAGTATAGAGTCCTTGCTTTAGAAGAGCCCAACCCTCAGATGTTTAGAAATTACGTTTATAATATATATTATTTTAGACTTTGAAGTGTTGCTATTTTGTTTGTTTTTGACACAGCATCTTACTGTGTAGCCTGGACTATCCTTGAACTCATGATCCTCCTGTCTCAGCCTCCCGAGTGCTGGGGTTCCAGGTATGCACCACCATACTGCCTGAAGTATTCTTCTGAAAGCCTTTGTTTTTACTGTTTTTCAAACATTGAAACTTTAACTTCTAATAAAGTTTTTGGGGTTTGACATACTAGGAAGAACCCTTTTGTAGAGCACAATTTGAAAACCAATATAAAGAAAAAAATAGTAGTGATGGTTTTCACGGGTGTTAATGGATTTTTAGGCAATAAAAATTCTGGCAGTTAATCAGACACTTCTGATTTGTTGAGGTAGAAGCTAGAGACAAACCCAATCAGCAGTTAAAAATGCTACTTTCAGAAGTCATAATTTGGGTAAAAATAAAAGAACCTGATCGTCACTCAGTTTTCTTAATCACTTTAAAATAGTGATTATCGCTAACTTTAGTAAGGAAAAGGCAAAAAAATTTTCACTTACAATAAATAACAAATTTTATGTATAGTTTAGCATTGCCCATATGAAGCATTTGTTCCTGTTTTTTTTTTGAGTCCTTACAGGTGAAATTAACATTGGGCTCTTAAAAAGTAGGGTCTACGTTTTTTCGCTCTTGATAGCATGGTGGTGCTGAGCTGATAGAGCACGTGCCATGCCGTGTGACCCTGTGGCTCACCCAGATTATCATGCTGTATGTGGTGCGCATGTCTGATAGAACTAGACGGGCTTCGGTAAGACGAATGTTTCCCTACTGCACGGGTTTAAAAGCTGCTCTTCACGGAACATCATAGTGTAGTTTCCCAAGTTCCAGATACCCATGTTTCATGAATGAGTTTTTATCTATTGTCTAGTCACACATGTAAAATTTCACTTCAGTATTTTGTGTTTCTTAAACGTGACATCTGCCAAGATGATAGAACAGCATGCCATAGATCCGCTTTAGCAGGAAATTAATTCCCTGTGTATGAAATTGTATTTCTCTGGGATCTTAGCCATCAAGGGGATGTTCTGAAGAAGACATTCACTCTAGGAGCTTTTTTAAAGGGAATGGTTTTCTAAAACATCTTAATTTTATCCTTACAGTTTCTGTATTTGCTAGGGAATAGAATTCTAAGTCAACATTCATAATTTCCTCATTTTGAAGAGCCTGTTCCAGTATTACCATTGAAGTCATTACAGTTTCATCTTTCATGTTTTTTGTTTTGTTTTTTTTTTCCTTTCTGGAAACTTTTAGCATTTTCTCTTCATCCTCAGTCTTCTGAAATTTCACATTGATATGCCTTCCTGTGGGCCTTTTCATCTTTTGTTCTGGATACTTGCTGGGCCTTTTCAATCTAAAACTCATGTCCTTCCATTTTGGGAAAGTATCTTTAGTGTTCTTTGATTTTTCTACCCTTTGTTGTTCTTGCTTTCTTGAACTCATTTGAATGTTAGACTTCATATTTTAGAAGTCCGTTTTGGTCTCTGGACTTTAAAAACAGTGTTCTGTTCTTTTGTTTATGTAATATCCTCTGTGTTCTCACTGAGCCTATTTTGTTTTCTCCTCTTGTGCTTTTTCTGCTTTTCTTCCAGATTCCGTTGTGTGTGTCTCTGATAACTGTCTGACAGGACATGGTTCTTAAACATCTCCTGTCTTAGTGTGGTGCTCTGGAGAGCAGTCGGCTCCTGTCTCTAGGACATGGTTTGGTTGCTGGCATCTTGGTGGTCTGGAGTCAAGGAAGACCATGGGGTGTCATGCAGACTAACTCAACTCCATTTTTGATGAGCTGCTTTTCTGTATTCAGCTTACTGTTTTTGCTCTTTGTCAAAATCTATTTCTGTAGTTCTTCAGTTTGGAGCTCTGTGCTTCTGGACCCCTCACTATTGGTAGAATTTTCAGCTTTTTTTGGTTCGTTAAGTCAGCTAGACATGTTTTCTGGCTTCAAACTGTTGTGTTTCCCACTCTTAGTTTTTGAGAGTTCATCCCTCCCAGGCCTTTTAGTGTTATTTGATAGGAACTTCAGGTAGAAGCAGAGGGGTTTGATCTACCACATTAAACTGAAGGTCCCTTTTGAATGTTCAAGCCGTTATGTTCTAGTCAACCTAAAAGATCGGTAAATAGCAGGTAGCATATGTTTATTTTGGAAAAGCAAGTCATAGCAGGAAAATTATTTTCTCTTCCAGATAGTATAACAGGCTATAGCCAAGGCAATCTGTTGGTTTAATGTCTGGCATCCTTCAGACTTTTTATTGTGTCCTGTGTCTCTTACTTGCAAAGTTTGTTTTTAGTTTCTATCTTTTTCCTTTTACTATCAAGTTACCTACAACTGCTTTTAATATATCATTCAGAGATGTTTGTCCCTGCTTAGCAGCAGGGTAAACTAATAGCTGTGCAGCTGGGGTGTGATTCAGTGGCAGAGGCCTACTACTATGTGCAAGGCCCCGGTTTCATCCCTAGCACTGAAAAATAAAGGCAGCCATACAGCACGCACGCAGCCTGTTCTTTTCAGTGATTTGTGTGTGTGTGTGTGTGTGTGTGTGTGTGTTGCTGGGGTTTGAACTCAGGACCTACACCTTGAGCCACTTTACCAGCCCTTTTTTTTTTGTGGGTTTTATCAAGATAGGGTCTCAAGAATTGTTTGCTTGGGCTGTCTTGAAACTTTGATCTCCCTGATCTCTGCCTCCTGAGTAGCTAGGATTACAAATGTGAGCCACTGACACCTGGCTCTTTTCAATAATTTTTATTGGCACAGTAGATAATCAGTTTGTGGTTTTTGAGACAGGGTTTCACCATGTATACCAGGTTGGGATTCTCCTGCCTTCCCAAATGCTGGGATTGCTGGTGTATACCACCACACCTAGTGAAAAAAACATTTATTGTGATGCTGTGGATTGAACCCGAGCATTGTTCACTCAGGTAAAGCACTCCACTACTGAGTAACATCCCTTCTCTTGATAATCAATTTTGATCTATAATTTCCTTTATTATAGAGTTTTGATATCAAGATTATACTAACTATAAAATACATTGGGTAACTTTACTCGTTCTAGTCTCTGAAAGTGTATTTAGGACAGATAAGTCTGGGTAAGTATCTGTTGGGTAGAGGAAGACTTTGAACTGTGTATTCCTATTTAAAACATAGGTTAATAGATTTTCCAGGTTTTTAAAATCTCTTCCTAAGTTTTGGACAATAATATATTTCTAAAGTTACTCACTTTCAATTTTCATTCACATAAAGTTGTTGATGGAATTCTCTTTGGATTTAAAAACTCTAATATTTCTGCAATTATGCTTTCCTTTTCATTTTTTAACATTATCTGTGGCTTTGTTCCCCTTTTTAAAAAAAAAAAAAATCTCTCTTGAGGCACTTACTAATCCTTTCAAAGAACCAGCTTTGGGATTTTGTTTTGGTTTGAATTTTTTGGTGGGACTGGGATTTGAACTCAGGACTTCATGCTTACAAAGCAGGCACTCTACTGCTTGAGACACACTCCACTCCATTTTGCTCTGGTTATTTTGGAGGTGGGGTCTCAGGAACTGTTTGCCTGGGCTGGCCTGGAACCTCATCCTCCCAATCTCAGCTTCTCAAGTAGTTAGACTTATAGGCATGAGCCATCCTCTCAGGCTGTTTTTTGTTACTTTTTATATTTCATTTTGTTTCTGCTTTGTGTCTTGATCTTTCACTGTTTTTTCCCTTAGCTGTTTGAATTGAATCATCTCATCTGATTTGTATATATAGTTCTTGATTGATAGTACAAGTATGTAAACCTCTCCAATCCCAAACACCATTTTAGCTGCTTTCCATGGTTATAGAAATCACTTCTAGGTAGTTTTCAAATAAGAAATGCAGATTCCAAATTGAGGATTAGGATTCTTCTCCCCAAAATTTTTCTGTGGAAAAGTTTTAAACAAGTTGAAAATTGTAGTACAGTCAGTACCCATAAATCCTTTCACCTAGATTTCCAGTTGTTAATATTTTCCCACATTTGAAGTTATTTCTCTCCTTTTCTCCCCTTTCTCTACTCTCTGTGTTTTTACTCAGTCGTCTTAAGGTAAATTGAAGGCATCATCATGATACTTCACTCCTGAATATTCTGGCACTGAAACCAGCTTTTGTTCCTATCTAGTCACAATACTATGAGTGTACCCAAGAAATTCAGCATTTACACTATAATGCCATCTAATATAGAATCCATATTTGGAAGGCTGAGATCAAGAGAATTGTGGTTTGAGGCCAGCCTGGGCAAAAAAGTTTGTAGGACCCCCATCTCCTCGAAGGATAAGAAGCTGGGTGTGGTGGCTTGCACCTGTCATCTCACTGATGATAAGTGATGGACCCTATCTCAAAAAAGTGACCAGAGTATAAAGGACTGAAGACATAGCTCAAGCAGTACAGCCCTGCCTAGTAAGTACAAAGCCCTGAGTTTAAACTCCAGTACTTCTCCCACCAGAAAAAAGAAAGAAAACAATTTTTATTTTAACTAGGCATGGTGGTGCATACCTGTAATTCCAGCACTTGGGAGACTAGAGGCAGAAGGATTGTGAGTTTTAGGTCAGCCTGGGCCACATAGTGGGAAAAAAAGAAAAAGATAGTTCTACTTCCTTAAATTTCCAAAAATGTTGACCTTGGTTTTATTCTGGATTTGGGGGGTTACCAATTAGCTATACCTAACCTGGTGACTGTGGCATTAAACATGTCTCACTTTATACCTCTCTTCCCTCATTTTTCTTCTCCCTCCCTGGAGATCCCTGGGATTCTGGACATTGATAGGGCTGTATGCTTACACTCCTAAAGTGTGGACTGCTTGAATGGCAGTCAGTGGGATGGGACATGGGATCTGGCTGGTTGTGATGCCCCTGGTGTCTGAGCTGTGTGTCTGAGGCAGCAGGACCAGGAAAGGCCCACTGTGGCCATTCCATGGGTAGCTCGACTTTGAGTCCAGGAGGCCCTGAGCCTGATGCTCAAGGCACAATGTCCGCCATTCTCCTCAGACATTGTGGGGCTTATTACAAGGCCCAAGAAAAGCCCACCTTGGACCATGTAGAGCTATCCAACAGTAGAACTGATTTCTCAGGAAATGCCACTGTGTTTGAGGCTTTGCAGCCAAACGGAACCAGTTAAGTGGTTTCTTTGTCACTACCATCATAATCTACCAGGAAGTGTAGGGCTTTTTTTTTTCATTTGTTTTGTTTGATAAAGTACTTGCTTTGGAAGACAGATTCTCTTTTGTTCCACTAATTGTTGAGCATTACGAAATCTTGTGTGCAGGCCGAGGTCCCCCCATATCTAAGATGGAATAGATAGAGCACATGCCCTTCTGCTGTATGAGGACTTAGAATATGGTTGGGGAGTTTAGTGTTGAGAAGATGAGTATAGTGCCCAATTAATTGTACAATGAACCTGTCACATACTTGGGAGGTAGGGAGAGTTCAGAGATCTTGAATCAACAAAATAGTGACCACCAACATCCACTGTACCTGTTTCCCCTTGTGACACAGTCAGCAAGGAAAGTGGCAGGGGACTCTAGATATGAAGCGGCCTTATGTTTACAACACTGAGAATTTATCTCAAGAAGAACTTCGGGTCATTGCCAGTACCTGAGTAAGGAATGTAAGGTATGGAGGTGCTGCTGGTCTCTGTGTCCTTGAACACCCCAGATGGACAGCACGTGGCCTGGGGGTTCAAAGAAAAAAGAAACCACTGCGCTGTAGAAAGCCAGAGGGATGGTGGCGGGGGGCGGGTGGGGTGGGGGGGGGTGGGCTGTGCTGGAGAGAGAAGAATGGAGAAGCAGACACAGGCTTATGTAGTCAGACAGGATGACTCCTGGG